>NC_057804.1:632597881-632938275 GCF_018294505.1 Triticum aestivum | reverse complement strand
CCCCCGCCTACGCAGCTGACAGCCCCTTCTCTGTCTCGCATGGCAAGGTCTCTGGCGCCTCTACGACACCGACGCCTCCACCGTCTACGGCGTCTGCGCCTTCTTCCACCTCGGGCCACCGTGGCCTCACCGTCGAGTAGTCGTCAAATTCGTCTTCGTTGAACCGTCCCCGACCACGCCGTCTACTCCTCTGCGACCGCTGTGAGATGCTCTTTAGTTTCCCCTCCTCCCCTTGGTCGTTTGCTTCCCGGAGCGCCGCCCCTATGATTAATGCTTCATATGATGTTCAATTTTTGCATAAGTTGAAGAAACAATAGTTCTACTGACAAGCAGAAGAAAGGATTGGGCTCTGGTCCAAATGATGTTTAACATGAATTTAACTAAACAGGAATTTTATGTTGTTGCTGCTGAAGATGAGTAGTTGTAGGAAGATGATGCATAGTAGTTTTATGTTGTTGTAGTAGTTGTAGGATGTTATTGTAGTTGATGTTGCAAGAGTAGATAATGGAGTACTGCCAATTTACTGTTAGTAAAGATGTTGAACACACAACTGTTGTTTACTCTAGTGATAGGAGTAGTAGTGGTGGCCATCTAGTTGGACTACTACTGCTAGGACTTGCACCAGATTTTAGGATTTCTTTTCTTGTAGGATTTATTTTCTTCTAGGACTAGGTTTTTATTATTTTTCTGTTGTGATTGTTTTTTGAGCTCTTTATTTTTCATTTCCTACTATCCTTATCCTAATTATCTTAAATTGTTATGATGTGTGTAACAGGATTAGATCTTGGATTTGCTAGTGGACTTTGGGAGTTTCTTAGCCAGCTTGGTGACTCCATATTTTTCACTATTTCAGCAAGTCTTTTGTAAGCATTCAACTTTCAGCACTAGATTTTTATCTTATCTGTACATCTGTTTGCTTCCAATTGCTATATATGTATTGTTGTTACTAAAAATGATAAAGCTCCTGTCAATTGCTATACATATATATGTGTATGATGATCCTCCTTTCCTGCAGTAGTATAGCACTTGCAGTAGTATGGCACTTGCAGTAGTGGTGCCTACGCAAGATACAGTTCAGATTTGATTAGTTCCATCAATTTGTATGACCATAGATTTGTATAGTTTCAGAGATTTGTATGACCAAAGATACAGTTTAGATTTGATTAGTTCCATAAATTTGTATGACCAAATATATATTTCAGATTTGTATAGTTTCAGAGATTTGTATGACCAAAGATACAGTTCAGATTTGAATTGTTTCAAAAATTTGTATGACCAGAGATACAGTTAAAATTTGAATTGTTTCAGAAATTGGTATGACCAAAGATGCTATTGTATATAAATGGGCTGATGTAGAACTGTTCTTCATCTTTACAGTGCTGTTGTATAGAAATATGCTGAATTTTCTGCTCTGGTTGTTGCTCAAAGAAATTTAGCAAAAAAATGGGGTCCTGGGAGATGCCGCTGCTGCTTGAGGCCCTTGAGAGGCCTTCGTGTTGTGATGATTTTGCAGGTACCCCGAGATGCCCTTGAGTTTGCCGGAATGTCGATTAACTTCCGCTCCGGCAAATTCGGTTACTCCATATGTCCTATTTTCAGCAAAGGTCATGCTGAAATTTTCCGTGAATTTTAGCATGACTTTGCTGAAAATCGGACATATGGGGTACTTGCTACTAATGCACGGGCCGGGGTATCTTAGTACTTAATTAAGTAGGATCAACTGCCCCTTTATTCTTGCTGCATTAAACCATAGGTGGCAATAGAGCCAAGTGATTAGGCCCAACTTAGAATTCTCCTCAGCATCGATAAACCCTATAGATGATAAACCCAACATAGGTGGCAATAGAGCCAAGTGATTAGGCCCAACCTAGGGTGCCTCGGCATCGATAAACCCTAAATGATGAAAACTTAACTTAGCATTTAGGGTGCCTCGGCGTCGACAAACCCTAAATGATGAAACCTTGGCTTTTAGGGTGCCTCGGTGTCGATGAGAACCTAAATGATGTACACTTAGGCTTTTAGGGTGCCTCGGCGTCGACAAAC
The DNA here is from genome assembly GCF_018294505.1 of Triticum aestivum. NCBI lineage: Eukaryota > Viridiplantae > Streptophyta > Magnoliopsida > Poales > Poaceae > Triticum > Triticum aestivum. The sequence goes on along the minus strand of NC_057804.1, from coordinate 632,936,232 downwards.
CCTAAATGATAAAAGCTTAGCTTTTAGGATGCCTCGGTGTCGACAAACCCTAAATGATGAGACCATGATCTTGTTCCTTGACAATAACCAACTTTTTGACCAAACTTTTTCCTATTTAGAGCGAAACATGGCCCAAAAAAATGAGGCCGGCGGTTCGGGCGGCAAGCAATTCTGGGAGCTGTCCCAGGAGTTGGAGAAAGAACATCACCGCTATGAGGACGCCGCGGAAGACACCGATCCTGACTACACAACACCTAGTGGCGTCGGGGATGACACCACTGATCGCGCCGCCGAGGATGCCACCACTGATGATGGTGGCGCACACACAGATGGCAGCCAACCGAAGAGGCAACGGAAGGACCGGCGCCCGAACGTGCTTGGCACCGTCAGGGAGGAATTTACTGAAGTGGACTCCGACGGGAATCCGACGGCGCCCAAACAAGTAGTCAAGGGGTACTCGGTTCATCTCGGGTGCATTCTCCGGAGCACCGTCTCGATCAACACCGAGAACCTAAGGCACAAGGACCACGGGAATTTGCGCAGCCTCCTCTTCACGAAGCTGCACGAACGATACAAGTTCCCCGCTGAGTTTGCAAACACACGCCTCTCAGGGAATAAAGTGAACAGTACCGCCCTCACGAGGATGAGCACGGCCCTGTCTACTTGGAGAAGCACGATGAAGGCAATGATTGACAAAGGTGGTAGTTATGACAAGATCAAGGCGAAATATCCTTTGATGAGCGAAGATGAGTACAAGGAGTTCAAGCTCAAGCGCGAGAGCAGCGCAACCTCTGAATCAAGTCAGTGGGGGAAAGAAATGCGGAAGTTGAACTTAGGGGTCCACCAACTCGGTCCCGGCGGTTACAGAGTGGCGGAGCCTATATGGGACAAGGAGGGCGCGGAGCGTGCCGAGCAAGGCCTACCGCCCCGCTTCGAGAAATTCTGTGACAAGCAGACCAGGAACTTTGTCAGGGCCCGGTACAAGGAGGACCCGGTAACAAAGGAGCTTACCACGGATCCGAAGATCAGGGCGCTCGAGCTTGTTCTGGTAAGGAATACACCCCCGTGTAATTAGCTCCATATGGTTGCATTCTAATTAATCCCCAATATTTCTAAATGGTTCACGTTCCTTCCGCAGGACACTGAAAGCAGTAGCGCAGGGTCGTCTCAGAGCTCCCCTTTCAACACCCCTTCAAATAGGGCGTTGAACATAATGAAAAACAAGGATAAGCTCAGTAAGCTGACGTCAACTGGTCGTGTGGCCGGCAAAGGCTTGTCCACAAAATGGTCATCATACTATAGCGCTGGTGGGCGAAAGGAGAAAAAGACCAGCTCGGAAAGCCAGTCGCGCGAGGTTGAAGCACTCAAGGCACAAGTGGCGCGGATTCCAGAGATTGTCCAAGAGCAAGTGGAACAACAATTGGGAACAAAGCTCAACGCCATGGTGCCTACATTGATTCATGGGCTGATGACGTGGATTGCAGGCGGCCAACAGGGGCCTCCCCTAGTTCCCAGCTTCACGGCCAGCAACTCGCACAGCGTGCAGGCGGCGCCATTGGTGTCTCCGACGGAGGCGATATTCGTGTCTCCGGCGCCGGCACGGGCATTGGAGCTTAATGCACCCGGGTGTACGCCGGTCGGCACCTCGCCAGCAAGCGGCCCCTCCGTCAGTTGCATACCCGCCGTTGGCGGTGCCTCAACATTAGCCGAGCTCGACGGCATCACGGTAACTAAGCCTCTCGACCGATGACTTCATCTCCTTGCCTTTGACTGGGCATCCCTGACGCCCTACATCTTTTCGCAGGGCGCCGCCGACGTTCCTTGCACTCTTCTGCACTTCATGGGCGGCGAGTTGGTCGATGTCGCCAAGGGCAGAATCGTTCAACCGGGAAACCCCATGTTCCACGGTAATCCGATGCCAGCCACAGTGTATAGGGTTGAAGTGGTTCGGGTGCTGCCAGGCGGCGACGAGATGTTACCTCCGATTCGACCCGCTGGGGCCGAAGAAGAAGATGAGATGACCCTCAGCGCCTGCGTAAACTGGCCCCTGCTTTGGCCGAAGAGCCAGATTCGTTTGGGGGCGGGGGACACCATCCCACAGACAAGACCGCCAGTCGTGCCGGCGCCAAGCCATGGTAAGAACGCCGCAATGCTACCGGACCTGCTGGACATCCCTATGCCGGACATCCCTATGGCACAGGATCCGGACATCCCTATGGCACAGGATCCGGACGATGACGCCAACGGCGACGGTACATTTACCAAAGTCGATAAGTACTTTGCCGAACATGGGTACGCTGACGAGTTCTGCGGGCCTCATTCTCAAGAACTCAACCAAGAAGACCGCGATCTAGCTGGTACGGCGGAGAAATCCAATTGCAACAGGCGTCGTCTGGCGTTCAGTTCTCAGGAGACACCTCCAACTCCCGCCTTCACCGAGCCTCAGATAGCTGAGGTGCGAAATATTATCAGCCCCAACACGCTCAAGAAGGCGGTCTGTGAGCAGAACTCGGTCCCATTACAGGAGATCAAGAAGAAGGGACGGAAACGAAAGACTAACAAGGGCGCCGGTGCGAGCCTGACGGCACTGAGTTCGATCCGTGCTCAGGACGGGCCACCTTCACCTAAGGATATCTCGAGGAGGGTGCATGTGGCGCGTAGGGCGATGCTACCGCTACATATGCTCAATGCTGCAACCGGTGCTATGCGGAGTCTGCACGATAGTGTTCTTTCTTTGGAGAAGCGGCGTCTCACAGAGAATGATGTGGCATACCCGGTTTTCATGGCCAAGGTGCCAGAGGGCAAGGGCTTTGTGGATGGCGACATCGGGGGTACGATCGTCCTGCGGTTTGATGACATCTTTGCTATGTTTAACCTTCATCCGCTGCACTACACCTTCGTTCGGCTATTTTTGCTGAGTATGGAGATGCAGATCATTAGAGACAAGACCCTGGACATCCTGATAGTCGACCCCTTCTACATGCGTGCCAAGCACTTGAGCAGCACCGGGGACCGCCAAGTTGCGAGTTCACACCTCGAAGGCGTCATTCTGGCAAACCCAGATAAGGATAACTTCCTTGTGGCTTACTTTCCCGAGTAAGTCATCCCTTAACCGCCCCATAACATATGATTTCTTAGATTTCGATCGTTCTTTTTTTCTAACATTCCGTGTTCTGTGCAGTGACACACATTGCACACTCATCCTCTTAAGCCCGAAATATTCCATGGCCACGTATTTTGACCCAAACCGTAACTCCAAGATAGACTACACAAATGTCAAGAAAGTTCTTGATGATGTTCTCCCCGGCTACACCAAAACTGGAGGCACCTTCACCAGGGCAGTTCGTAAGTACGACAAGTACATGTTCTCACACAATACGAAGTTCTGCTGCGTCAAGCAGCCGCTTAGCGGTCAGAAGGATTCCTACTACGCCCTCCATCACATGCGGGCGATCGTAAGGGACCATCATCACCTTCTGCTACCAGATAATCTCAAAGATTGGGCCGCGAGCTTGTCGGCAATCCAGGACCAGACCTCACACAAGAATTCTTTCGCATCCAGTCGGAGTTTGCGGACATCATCCATCAAGATGTCCTTCATACCTCGGGGCAGTTCTTCCTCAGATATCAACCGTCCAATAGTGAGATAGACGGAATGCTACAAATGCAGGCTGACAACGACCGCGATTTCATGACCATCACGACAGACGGCGGCTTCATCCACGCTCCTGTCCAATGAATCGAGTCGAAAGTAGTGATGTGTAGTTCTGAAACATTGATTGGCTCATGTTGTAATTAAACTTTAATGAATTCGTATGTCTCTTTGGTTTGGACAGTCGTTCAGCTTAGATGTAATCGATGCTATTTATTAGTAGGACCATGAATCGTGCTATTAATGTCTTGCTTTTCTCTTCCGATCCTTTTGTTGCATACTTACATATTGCTTATGTATTGTCTGTTGTTTGGCTTGTGCATGGAGATGCCGTCGTATGTCGTGTACAAGGGTAAGGTTCCCGGAGTCTACGACGACTGGGAGGAGTGTCGGAGATAGGTTCACCATTTCAGCGGTAACAGTTACAAAGGGTACACCACTAGGGCGGAGGCCGAATCTAGATACGCCCGCTATCTAGCGGGAGAGAGGAGGGAGCGTTGGAGGAACCGGATGAAGACCAGTTTGATCGCGATGATGCTCATCGTAATGACCGCAGCTCTCTTCTATGTGATGGTAGTTTAGATGATCGATATTGACTTGTAATGTGAAGACAAACTCGATACTCGCGGTCTTGAGACTTGTAATGTTTTATCTTTGTTCGGTCTTTTGAATTCGGAGACTAATATGATGAATTTTATTCGGAGACTAATCTTCTATTGTATTCGATGAATCTGTTGTTGCTGTGTGCTGCTGTCTATATTCTGTCCAATAATATATTTTGTAACCTCTGCAAAAATCAGAAAAGTAAAAAAAACCTAATATTCATACTAATGGCGCATCACCTCAAGGTGCACCATTAGTATGCCAAAGGATACTAATGGCGCATCACTACAGAGTGCGCCATTAGTATGACAAAGCACATGGTTATGTATGGCCCCCCGGGAGGCACACTAATGGCGCATGGTGTTACATACTAATGGCGCACTGCGTGGTGCGCCATTAGTATACCAGATACTAATGGCGCACCGGTGGTGCGCCATTAGTAAAAAATACTAGTGGCGTGATACTAATGGCGCACCAGTAGTGCGCCATTAGTAGGCAAAACTGGTGCGCCATTAGTAGCCCTTTTCCTAGTAGTGCTAGGTGGACGGGCCGGAAGTAGGAGGTCACTCGGGGATCTTTTTGCAGACTGACATGTAGGTCCCACAAGTCATAACGCCTAACTTCCCGGTCGAATAGAAGGCGTTGACTTAATGGACGACATGGGTTGGAACGTGCCTATAACGACACTTTGTAGAGTAGTCATTTCTTGATAGGGCTGGTTGGTAAGGGCATGTACAATGGTTGATAAGGTAGTCATATCTTAAGTCTGCCACGTATGAAAGTGGTAGTAGTTTCTTGGCATTATTAGTTGTTTATTGTAAGGAACAATGTACTACTAGCGACAAGAGGCGATTCTAGGTTGCGTTGTACTCCAACGAGTACTATTAGTGGTAGCGGGAGTGTATACCTCGTTTTGTGGGTTCGATCCCAACCGAACGCACGTCGGCCTTTTTTTTAAATAGTAACTTCGCCGCGAGCCAATATTGTACATGGGTAGTTTGAGTTTTGAAGTCAAACGGACGTGCGGCACCACAATCTGGGTGCACTGGATAGCCTAGCCACGTGAACGGGTTTTCATTCCCGTCATCTCGTGGCTCGCGTGCTCGCCCTAGCCGCACCTCGCTTGCAGCTTCCTCATCAGCTAGTAGCATATTTAAACTAGCGCCTCCCAATTAAGCCAGAGGAGCCAGAAAAGTATGGCGAGGCATTGGGAACTGCGCAATATGGTTCTGTACATAAAGTGCTCTACTACTACTCTGTAGCTTGTGGCGTTGCACGCATGGACTTCACTCCATTATCAGCTCTATAAAAGAAATTCCTCTTGACGTGTTTTTTCTTGAAACGGAGGAAAAAGCTTTGCCTCATCTCATTCATAAAGAAGGAACTACTAATAAAGTTTGATGAGATCCATTACACCACCACAAATGGAAGCAAAAAGCCTAGTCTCGCTGTATCAAATAACTCAAATGTTCTGCCCCCGCAGTAACCGTCGCTGATAAACAGGCCGCTAGTGTGTGCCTCAGAGGAGCGGCTGAGTAGGACAGCTACGCGCTTGAATAGAGCACCGAGAGTACCCACTACGCAGGTGTACTTTCCCTGCATTGATAGTAGAGCGATGGTTTTAGAGAACAGTAGTACCCTCCACTTCCAACTGTAGCTCCTTGGCCCTGAGATTCAAGAGTTCAAAACTGGTGTACTATACTAGAAGTACAGTACATCGCACTACTAGTTGAGAAAGTAGTACTAGTACTGCTACAGTACGAGTACGTACTCCTCCGTCCCATAATGTAAGACGTTTTTGACACTAGTTGGCATGTACAAAAAATAGCAAAAACATACCCAAAATTTCTTAATCCATGCCAAAAACTACTATCTAGTCCCAAAAATTTCTTACTAGTGCTATTATTTACAGTATAATGCAATCCCACAACGTCCCATAATACTAGTACTAGTAGTAAATAATAGCCTCACCCCTTCGCTAAGGAACGATCTATAGTTGGAAGGGATGAAGCCCTATGGTTACTACACTCTTATCTCCTCCTCGCCAGTTCCCCTCCCCCTGAAGAGAAGGCGGTTCGTCGCTGCTCCCATGGACTAGCTAGGCGGTTCTCCTCCTCGTCGGGGCTGGGAGACCTTGGATGACGATTCTCTAGGAGAAATCGCACGCTGCTCCGACGTCCTCACCGCCGCAAGACTCGGTGCTTCCTGTACCAACTTTGTCAATACGGTGCTTAAACAGGCTTGGGAAAAGGCCATGCTTGTTGGTCTTCCATGCATCCTCGAGGAGAAGGTTCTTCTATGGGACAATCCTTCGAATAGTCCACCGCTCCCTGGCCATAGTTGCACGTTGACTCCGCTAGAGTTGCCGATGTTGAGAGGTAGTCGGACTTTGTCCGATGAGCAGGCCAGTCATGGAGTTTGATCATGTAGTACTTAGTTATTCCATTTCCATCCCATAATTTCTCCGCTGCCCACTGTCTTATATATATGTCTGGGTCGGTGCCAACGCAGATTGGCTTGCATACCTCCGACCGGATACCACCATCATTTTGCACAACATCCATAGCAGTGCGGCCGTTCCCGTAGACCCCTTCTCCACCATTGGGATCGGCCTTCCGGACTGGCTGGGCTTGAATATGTATGATGATGCCTACAGGAGATTGAAGAAGATAGCAATTGCGGACCCGCCAACAAAGCAACGCCGCTACAACGATTACTATCTCATCGCGGTGTTCGACATAAGGATTGCCATCAATGCAAGAGGAAGTAACGGTAGAGGCTGGCGCATGTTGGCGGCGGCAAATTTGTACCCCTACATGTTCGAAGATGCCGTGCGCCATCTAGGCTGCATCTTCGCGTTGACAAGCTAGGGGACTTGTTTCATCTGGTGGCCATCCTATGGTACGGGAGATTACAAACGGAATGCACAAACCATCATATGCATCCCTAACGGTGCTCCATTATTTTGCAGGGACCAGTCATCCCCCGATCAAAATAAGATCACCAATCCTGTATGTGCATTTGCATCCGCGATTCAGTCTAACCTGGAACCTTGTAGCTGACTTTGGCATATTGGGATCAACTATCTTAGCAGGCGTTACCCATGGTACCACTGATGTGCAACATGGTCACACAATCTACCACGATCGGACCATCACCATCTACCCAGGTATTCCATTTTTAACCCTCTCGCCTTATCTTTCATTGTTGTACTACTTACTAGTACTAGTAGGAGTACTTTTTACCTTGGAGGACGCATATAGCTAGCTAGGCCCTTGAAGACTTGAACCCACTAGCTGCCACCATTTTTATTTTTCCATGTCTTACTATCTCATCCATGTAGCCAAGACTGGCTATATATAATAAGCCAGTTATTTTACTTCCTCTATACTGGAGTAGTACTATTTGCTGCACAGTATCACTGACCGCCATATTTGAGCACAACATTATTATGCATGGACCTTGACTATGTATGTCACCATGTGTACAGATCTAAGATGCCGAGTGTAGCAGATGAACGGCACCGAGTTCGACCCCCGTGATGCTACGTGGGTGCCGAGGAACACTCTTGGACAGTACTCGTTTTTCATTGGGGACAGCTACCCCATTGTGAAGCGGATACCACCTTCCGTGCACGACACCGAAGGCCTGCCATTCATGAAGGATGGTTGTGTCTTCAGTGCGCACCACCGGATGAACGACATGCTGGGACACATGGGACACGCTATCCCTGATTTATGCCGCTTCATCTTGGATGAGTCTCCATCTTGTGGAACCGGACTAGAAAGCTGCTACAATGATTTCCGTTGCCCACCACTATGGATCGTGCCATCCATGAAGAACACATGGGACTGGAATCTGGAGGAGGACATGTAGCCCATCTACAACGTGTAAGTGGAGTACGGTAAATTGTGAACGGTAGCGCTGTGAATATATGTAGACTAGTCGTGCACAAATTTATCACATGAATTGGAGATGAACTTGTGTGGCATACTGGCATTTGTCCTTTAAGATTTATTACTAGTAAATGTGTTATGTGTACGTGCAACTTGTGTGGTTGTTGCACAGGCTCCACCATGCTCTTTGAGAAAAAAAGGTGGCACAACTTTGGATAAAGGAGACGTGGCGGCATCATACAGTAGCATCGTTCGCTATAGTTATAGTATACTCCTACTAGGACGACAACTCCTATAAACCCTTGCGCTTGGCTCTTTGCCTCTTCGGGAGGTTCAACAGTTCGTACTCGTGTGAACCTTGCACTTGGCTCTTCGCCTCTTCGAAAGGTCCAACGATGATGATACTACAGTACAATATGCTTCTGGCAATCTGACACCGACTAAACTGCTGCATGTCCACAGCGAGGGCGAGGGCGAGGGAGAGGGAGAGGGAGAGGGAGAGGGCGCTGTAGTCAAAACCCTTTCCTCGTCCTACGAGCCACCGCGCGCGTGGCCGAGGGAGGCGTAGTAAGCAAGCTTCTCCTCGTTCGGCGAGTTGACTGGACACATCAAAGTAGTACTAGTACTAGTCCATACTGCATCCTTTCCGATTAATATGGCTAAATTTGAAATGAGAAAAATACACTAGCGGTCAACGTATGTAACAATACGCTCTTTACGGTCACTATATATAGTTTTGCGGTGATTATACGATCACTAGCTCAGCGTAGAGCACCATATTGCACCCTACTGACCGGCCACATAGTCGACGTGGCACTTTGTTGACTGGTTAAATTGTCACCTAGTTTCTGGGTCCCACCTGTCAGTTGGCCGAGCAAAGAAATCAGTTAAACAAAATTTTACGCAGGGGCGACAGGAGTCCAACCCTTGCGTGCGAACCACCCTGGTTGTGTATGTGAGTGCATGCATGGGTACTCCCTCGGTCTTCTAACAAAGAGTGTACATCGGCTAAAAAAGAGTGCAGTACATCTACACTTCCAATGCATTTAGCCTTTAATCTAAATCAATATTGATTGACTAATTTACCAACTTGAGCTCTAGGTATAGGTTACATGTCTATCCTTAATTATAGCATGCAACAACCTTCATTTAATCTTCTTCTCTCAACGGTCACATGCACACATAAGTCTGCTACTTTTGGGCGTTAATTATGCCCTCGTCAATGTGTAAATCTCTAAATGTACAGTCTTTCATGGACGTAGGGAGTAGGTTGAGCACTTGAGCATGAGCGTGTGTGTTGCATCATGTGCTGTGTGCCGCATGGGTGCGTGAGTGTTGCGTGCGTCCATGTGTACGTGTAAGTGTTGCATGTTGCATGCATGCATGCATGCATGCATGAGGCTTTTACTCCCTCCCATTGACATGTTCATATTTCAAGCTTCCTATGTTCCCTCCATATGGTGATACTCCCTCTGTTCCCAAATACATAGTAAAAGCCTCCCTCTGTTCCCAAATACGGAGTATTTGTCTTTCTAGAGATTTTAACAAGTGACTACGTATGGAGCAAAATGAGTGAAGTGAGCGTAGAGGCATAGGGATACTATAGATAGGAAGTCTTCGCAATCCATTATTCCCCATCTCGGTCAGATAGAACTATTCAACTAGTCTTCGCAGTGAAGTGACAATAGACACTGCAGCAAATGGGACAATTAATTAATAAGCTGAACCAGCGTCTTGGTGTTACTAAATTAGCCTTACCCAGTACTGCCATCATGTTTGCCCGTAGAGCACGCTTCCGCAAATATGCCTACACACCTCTCTCCTCCATTAACTGACATATGGGCCCTCTTGAGGTAGACCCACATGTCATCGGTGTAACTATTTAGACTCCAAAAGATGGTATATCCTGGTAGTAGTACCAGTAGAATTTAGATTTAATGCACTTTCTTCCCCATCTTTCACTCTTCTTCCTCCTCTCTTCTTCTTCCTCCTCTCTTCCCCATCATCAGCCGCACACCATTTCCCCCGCTCACTGCTCGGTCGCCTGCGCCATCTTCCTTGGTAACTCATGCGTACCATATCCCCCCGCTCACTGCTCAGCCACATGAGGAGAAGCTTCTTCGCTCGCCTGTCCGAATCCACTTCCCCGCTGGCTCGCAGGCACTGAAAACCCCAATGGCAGAACCGACTGGCACTCAGCACCGTCCATCTGGCCGCATGCTTGGTGTCTTTGTACGGTCTACTCATCTGCAACTGGCCGGCTCTTTTCAAGACACCCTGCTTGCTGATGTCCGATCCTTGTAGGTGGCACAGACACTGACTTGACGATCCTATGGAGGTTTCCATGGTGCCCCTCGACATACTACCACTACCCGTCCACCTGTCCTTCATGCGCGGCCACTACTGGGCGGGCATGAAGGCCAACTAGATCGTCCTCATCCACCAATCTGGTAGTTCGTGGCGTCTCGTGGATAACTACACCCAGCGAGAGATCACCCTTCCATCGTTGGATACCACCGCCATTGAGCCTCGCTGCCCGCCGGACACTCCTGCCTACTACGCACGAGACGCGTCAAGCTTTTGGCTCGACCTATGTTTGCTGAAAGTTGTAATCTGCGAAGTGCCCACACCATCAGAGGACTACATGGATTACAAGCTCATTGCCTTGTTCAACATGGGATTAGTCTATCTGGAATCCAGTCGCCATACATGGTTATGGCTCATTGTCAATCCTGTAGAGGCAACATTTTTGTCTGATGCTATAGTGCATGATGGCATCATTTACGCGGTCGACGCACAGATTGGCTGCCTATACTGGTGGAATCTATCATCGTGTAATTGTTCTCTCTCATCTCATCTTTACCTTATGAATACGACTGCATGTTCATTGTTACAAATTTAGAATAGATAGTATGTCTATAACCACATCATTGCTATATGTTCCTCTCATTTCCTAAATTTTTATGACCACACATGTTATTGTTAGAGTTGATATGAGAACAATTGGCATCTAATGATTGTTAGAATAGATATTATGAGCATAACCTCATGGTTGCTATATGTTACTCTCATTTCCAAGATTTTTATAACAACGCATGTTAAGTGCTATGGTAGAATATGAGTAGGCCATGTTGTTTTCTCATTGTTACATGATGTTTGAACCATGACATATTTCTAGAATATGAAAGCCATTGGCTTGTTTTTTTTTAACTTGGGGTATGATTATGACCACGGCATTGCAATTCTCTGTCTATGCTATGTGTCACTGTTATAATAATCTTAATTCCACACATACTCTGAACATGATTGTTTATTTTTGCCCTTTTGGTCTCCAATTTGAATTGTTTCAGCAGATGCAAATGCGCTGGCCTTCATGATTCCAGGACCTGGAATCATACCAGCCGATGGGTGGTGGTTTATCGCTCGTTCAGCTGACGGCGGTCATTTGATGCTCATTCGCACATACCAAATTGACCAACCCATTACATCAAACCACATGCAGTACAATGCCTGGGGCGTTCGTGACATTGATGGCTATGGCTGCTTCATGTTCGAGAAAGATCCCAACTCCGTTGGGCTAGGCATATTCAACTGGAGGCGGGTTTACAGCTTCGGCAAACACTCCATCTTCCTCGGGCTCAATTATCCGATCATCCAACCAATCATCGATCATATCATTGGCGATGATTACCGTGCTATGCAACTTCCATTCGCCAGGGGGGACTGTGTTTGCACATCATACCATGGGTTTCATGAATCACCATATCCAGAGATTCGTCCACACAACTTGTCACTAGATAATCTTCAGTGTGTGAAAGGCATCAAGCTTCCATGCGATGGATGGCTTTTACAAACCCGACATGCGGCAATGTGGTTCATACCAACAACAAATATGCACAACTTGATTCGTACTGATATCTAGACTAAGCCATGTATTCTGCTGCTGTAGCACGACCCTCTTTTGTTGGATATTATGTACTGTTGTTAGTTTGAAGCACTCCTCTGGTTTGAAGGATAGATAGCTTTCTGGGATCAAGTGCATCCTAACTCACCTGCATAGGATGTACTAATAATGATGATGGAGATGTTGTGTAGAAGCCATATATATACATATATATATATATATATATATATATATATATGTATTCTGCTTCAAGTGCGTACTTGTTAGTTAAACCTATGGTTAAAATGTGACACTAAATATGACTAGTAAGTAGTATAGTAGCAATACTAGTATACGTCGGTCAAATTATTCATCATGCCCACACATTGAATTGACGTGACAATACACTGTGTGTGAGGTGACACAAGAATCCTAGCGGCGTGTTCAGGTATTCTGGACTTCAGATTTGGAGTACCACTTATCTGTCGAAATATTTCATCATTCACTTAAAATAGTCGGTTGATCATACATTAAGTACCATATAACTGGAATTAACCGATGCAAGTCCAAGAAGGATTGGCCAGTGCTGCGGCTGGCGTCAAGTTCAATCCCACGGATCAGGAGCTGATCGGGCACCTTGAGGCCAGCGCGAGATCTCACCCTCTCATCGATTTGTTCATACCAACCATCGACAGCGAGCACGGCATATGCTACACCCATCCCAAGAAAGTTCCGGGTAAGACACCGATCGGCCGTCTACTTGCACAAACATATTCCTTTGTTTATAGCTCTATTTTTCTTTTTAGACGCAGACCTAGCTAGTGAAGAAAATACAATTTGACAGTTAATAAAAAGTGAAACAAGTGACTGCAACATGCCAAAGATGTTATGAAAATTCCAACTACGTACACTAAAACTTGTATTCTGTAGGTATCACACTGAGTGGCCTAAGCAAGCATTTCTTCCAGCACAATTCTAGGGCGTTCAAAAGGGGCACGTGGATTCGTCGCAAGATACAGTCGGAGTGCGGCATGCACATGATGTGGCACAAGACCGGCAATACCTTGCTGGTGATGGTCAACGGCCAGCAGACGGGCAGAAAAAAGGTTCTGGTGCTGCACGCCAACAAGAACTTCGACCAGCAGAGGACCAAGCGGGTGATGCACCAGTACCACCTCGGGGACCTGGAGCAAGAGAAGGAGCGGGAGCGGGTCCTCTACAAGATTTTCTACCAGATGAACACTAGGGCCAGGAGTAAAAAGATTATAAGTTAGTTTGGTATTGGTACTTGTACTACCCTGTCGTCTGCATGTTGGTATTGTTGTTAATGATCTTTCAGTATGAACTTGGTATTTGCTTCCAACCATCATGCCGAGGGTCGACGTGGATATAAAGCTGAATCATTTGTTTCGAAACGAATTTTCAGGCACCTGATTTTTTATTTGATGGGTAGCATAAGCACCTGCCATTTGAATTCCCAGTTCCCCAAATTTTTCGAAACAAGTGCATGCACTTATTATCACGGTGAAAAAACAATATCCCTGCTCCATCCCAGTTATCAGTCTGTACTTGCAGAATTCTCTCGTTTATTGAGCAGGTATATTGTTTTTTCAGGTCGAGCAAGTTTCAACTAGGGTGTAGACTACCTAGGTTTGGTTTTGTTTTTAACAGGCCCAGCCCATGACGACAACAGGGCACAAAGATCCAGCAGGTACTACTGGTCTCTGGCCTGCCAGTGTTAGTTATATTTTGTCTTACAACACCTGCAGGCAGTTTTTTTACAGAATCAAACACCCAGCCCAGTTCCATTTTCCTCTTGAAACGCATGTCCTACATCCGTTTTCTAATCTCTACCTATACTTTTACTAGTTCATATACACGTATCATTATATTGAAAATACATAAAATTCCCTTTTTTATATTTACATCCTTATTTTTGTTGTTGTTTTCCCTCCCAGCGCTGATTTTTTTACCACTGGTTTTCCCTTAAACCAACTCAACTGTCCCACATTGTATTTGCTTACAAAAACAAAACAATTTTTTTGGCAAATCAATAAGTTCTTAAATAAATGTTTATCATTTCGAGATTACAACAGTTCGGACTTCACCGAAATATGCAAAATAAGGTTGAACTTTTTGACCATGGTCCTGGGCAGAAAATGGGTTGTAATAAATTACTTAAAAATTAGTAAATGGGCTGCAAATTATAAAAGAAATAGCAAATGGGCTCTATGTTGTCTGCCACAGATTTGGAGGCTGACTTGTGGGCCTACTAAGTTCATGTGTACACAAGGTTTCTCAAAAGAAAAACTTAGTCAACGATCAACTCTACCAGCGTCAGACCGTTAGATGTCAATCTAACGACAATCGTGCTTCTTCAGTCTCTGATCTTCCTGCTCCAGCCGCCCAAACCAGCGTCGGTGGAACCGCCTACTCCTGCCTCCTGTGGCAGGCTGTGCTGCCGGGCAGGCCTCACGGCCCTACCATACTCGCATCCCTGGCATGTCTATCCCTCTACTCACCCACACCTCCTGTTATTTTCCAGCGACAGTAGCTGAACCAGTCAACACTCGTACTCTCCACTGCGTGGGCAGCCACTTCCGTGTCTTCCCCGGCTCTGTGTCGTTCCCTTCGTAGGCCTTGCCGTCATCCACCGCCCTGGTGCTCTCGGCGCGGCGTGGTCAACATGCTCAACGAGCGACATCCATCGGAAGTGGACTGTACGTGGAGAGGGTGACAGCTGGGTCCATGGCCGCACACAAGGAAATGCCTCCTTATTACGCGCAAAATAATGATTCCTCCACCTGACATCTGGGACCCACCGGAAGGGCCTCTGTATTTTGTGAAAAAAATGTTCCCCCCGCTGATAGGTCGAACCCAGCAGCTATATCTTCGCACACAAGGAAGTGCCTCCTTATTGCGCACAAAAAAAAAGAATACCCCCTGCCAGCTGGGACCCGACTTGATGGCCTACTAAGTTGATGGGGACGGAGGGCTTTGTCAACTTATTTAATATGAACGATTCTAGCTCCAGTGACCTTAGATGTCCATCCAACGGCTGCAGTGCTTCTCCAACCTCTGGTTTTCTTGTTCCAGCCGCCCAAACCAGCGTCAGTCGTGCCGCGTCCTCCTGCCTCCCGTGGCCGGCTGTGATATTGCGGAGGCCTCACCCACACCCCCTATTATTTTGCAGCGATGGCAGCCTCACACGGTAGTCGAACTAGTGAACCCCCGTACTCCTCTCCACGTGGGCTTCCACTGTCGTGTCTTCCCCGGCTCCGTGTCGTCCCCTTCCTAGGCCTCGTCGTCATCCACTGCCCTGGAGCTGTCGGCGCAGCGTGGTCAACGTGGTTAAGGAACGACTTCCATTAGAATAGTATTGTACGTGGAGAGGCTGACAACTGGGTCCACGACAGCCGCAAGGAAGTGCCTCCTTATTACGTGGGAAATAATGATTCCTCCACCTAACAGCAGGGACCCACCGGACAGGCCACCGTATTTCAAAAAAAACGTTTCCCCCTGACTGCTGGGACCTACCAGCTACATCTTCGCACGCAAGGAAATGCGTCCATATTACGGGGGAAAATGATTTGCCCCCTGACTGCTAGGACCCACCAGCTACATCTTTGCATGCAAGGAAGTGCCTGACAGTCGGGACTCACCTGGTCGAAGCGTACGTAGCGTTGTCATTCTGGTCGCGAACGTGTACGTACATACTGGTCGATGTAGAGGCACGCACGTGTTGTAGTAGAGGCGCACACGTAGCATGTACACGTACAAACAGCGGCCAGGGTGCAAGAAAGAAAATACGGCCATGTACATACATACGGGCGGGGTCTCGAACACCTACTCGCGCATACGTATGGCCAAGGCTCGTGTACATGGCTGGGTTGGAATGAAGAAATTGCGCCATCGTCGTGTTCATGGGGAGCCAACCGGCTGGGTCGGAACGAAATGCGTCGTTGTGTTCATCGGGAGGGCTTGGATGGAACATCCGATGGAAACGAGGCCTGGCGTACCGCACAATAGAGGAAACGGCCTTGTGTTAGACCGGCCACGATCGAAACGGGATCCTATTCATCGGGAGGGGTCTGGCGTACCGCAAAACGGAGAAAACGAACTTTTGTTGGACCTCCTGCGGTCGAAACATGGTCCTGTTGATCGGGAGGGGTGTGGTGTACCGCAAAACGGAGGAAACAGACTTGTGTTGGAGCGTTACGGTTGAAACGGGGGTCCTGTTCATCGGGAGGGGTGTGGCGTACCGCAAAACGGGACTCCACGGGATACTGTTCATCTCCACCGTCTACCTCCTCCAGCCTCCACGGGCTACTGTTCATCCACCGTCGACCTCCTCCAACCTCCACCCGCGACTGTTGATCCACGGGCCCCTGTTCATCCAACCTCCACCACGCGCTACTACACCGGCTACTGTTCAACCAGCCCTCTCCACGGCCCCCTGCTCAACCACCGCTCCACGGGCTACTGTTCATCCAGCCCTCCACCGGCTATTGTTCAACCAGCCCTCCACTAGCTACTGTTCAACCTTCCCTCCACGGGGTCATGTTCATCCATCCCTCCATGGGGTCCTGTTCATCCACGCCCAACTAGCTCGATCGATCGGGGTCCTATTCATCCAGCGGCAACACCATGGGGTCCTGTTCATCCAACCCCCACCAGCAATTGTTCATCCAACCCCCCCAGCAAGGATCACTGTTCATCTAGAGGCAGCATCGATTGGCTTCAGTTAGCAGCAGTAGCGAAGGAGTCGCTCGATCTTTCGGGTTCAGTAACGTGTAGCCTGCAGTGCAATCGCTCGGGTTCAGTTAGGCGACGCCTCGCTCGGGTTCAGTTAGAGCCCAACGCCTTGCACCCATGTGCGTATGGTACGAGAGAAACGTGCATCGCTCGGCCCCCGACCACCCCCAGTAACCGGGAACTCCCCGATATTTTCCTCGCCCTCGCTTCTACTACGGTTTTTTCCGTCATGGACGGCCCAAAGAATGTCATGCAGCTGCGTCTCCGGCCCGCCCAGGACAAAAAGCCCATTTTCTGTCATGATTTTTTGTCATAGAAGTAGGAGCCCACCACATCTATGATGTTACCGGGTTTTGTCACAATTATCGTCATAGAAGTGTCATAAGTATGACAGAAAAAATTGGTTCGGCCCAAAATGTCACGGATGTGTCTTTTTTTGTAGTGAATGATTTTATAGTGCAACATATTAATACTGATTTGCTGAATCTTTTTATGAAAGACCAATTTTCTGGTACTCCTAATGAGGATGTCGTGTCCCATCTTAATACCTTTGTGAAATTATGCGATATGCAAAAGAAAAAGGATGTGGACAATGATGTGGTCAAGATGATATTATTTCCGTTTTCTTTGTGTGATTCTGCAAAAAATTGGTTCTCTTTTTGCCTCGCAATATTATCGATTCTTGGAATAAGTGCAAAGATGCTTTTATCACTAAGTATTTTCCTCCCATAAAAATTATTTCCCTTAGAACTTAGATCATGAATTTCAAGCAACTTGATCATGAGCATGTTGCACAATCTTGGGAAAGGATGAAAATGATGCTAAGGAATTACCCAACTCATGGGTTAAATCTTTGGATGATCATACAAAAAATTTATGCGGGGTTGAATTTTGTTTCTTGTAATCTGTTAGATTCCGCTGCGGGTGGTACTTTTATGGAAATTACCTTGGGTGAAGCCACCAAATTGCTTGATAATATCATGGCAAATTATTCAAAATGGCATACCGAAAGGGCTCCTACTAGTAAAAAAGTTAATTCGGTTGAAGAAATTTCTTCTTTGAGTGAAAAAGTTGAAGCTCTTACGAAATTGGTTGCTAGTAAAAGTGCTCCTATTGATTTTAATGATATGCCCTTGTCTACTTTGATTGAGCAAGATAGTGATGCCATATATGTGAATTTTATTTCTTGGTAATTTTAATCCTAGGCCTTTCCTAGTAATTCCTCTAATAATTATGGTAATTCCTATGGAAATAAATCTTGCAATAATAATAGGAATACCTCTGGTCTTGAGAGCAATATTAAAGAATTTATCAACACACAAAAGGTTTTCAACACTTCCATAGAAGAAAAGTTGAATAAGATTGATGATTTGTCTAGAAGTGTTGATTGAATTGCTCATGATGTGGAAAATCTCAAGATGAAAATTTTTGTGCCTAAAGTAGATGAATCAATTAAAGCTCTTTATGTTTATATGGATGAAAGTAAGAAAATAATCTCTATGCTTAGAGCTAAAAGAGAATTTTTAGAAAAAGTGTTTTCTAGTGATTTCTTTTGCAAAAGTGATGAAGATCTTAAAATGAATTGTGTTTCTTATATTGATTCCTTGTTTAGTAAAATTAAGATTGATGAAAAAGGGATTGTAGAAGAGTCAACTTTAGGTATAAGGCGTTCCAATATTTCGGAGGCTGAAAATCTTGTTGAGAAAATTGATAAAAGTGGGTTTGAAGTGGTCAAAACTTTAACTAGTGATGTGCCCACTCTTTTGGATTACAAAGACTTTAATTATGATAGTTGCTCTATAATTGATTGCATTTCTTTGTTGCAATCCATGATAAATTCACCCCATGCTTATGAACAAAATAAAGCTTTTACTAAACATATTATTGATGCCATGATGAAAGCTTTTAAAGAAAAATTGGAATTAGAAGTTTCAATTCCTAGAAAATTGCATGATGAATGGGAAGCTACTATCAAAGTCAAGATTAAAAATTATGAGTGTTTTGCTTTGTGTGACTTGGGTGCTAGTGTTTCTACAATTCCGAAATCTTTATGTGATATGCTTGGTCTTACCGATATTGAGGAATGCTCTTTAAATTTGCACTTAGCGGATTCTAGTATTAAAAAGCCTATGGGAAGAATTAATGATGTTCTTATTCTTGCAAGTACAAATTATGTGCCCATAGATTTTATTGTTCTTGATATTGATTGCAATCCGTCTTGTCCAATTATTCTTGGTAGACTATTTTTACGCACTATCGGTGCAGTGATTGATATGAAAGAAGGCAATATTAAGTTCCAATTTCCTTTGAGGAAGGGTATGGAACACTTTCCCAGAACAAGAATTATGCCACCATATGAATCAATCTTGAGGGCATTTTATCGATCTAGAACCAAAGATGACAACACTTAGATCCTTGCTTTATGCCTAGCTAAGGGCGTAAAACTATAGCGCTTGTTGGGAGGCAACCCAATGAATATTTTTTTTCTTTTTGCTTTCTGTTCTTGAGTGTTAGTACAATTATCCTACTGTTATGATTGTGTTTTTGTGTTTTAATTAGTGTTTGTGCCAAGTAAAGCCTTTAGGATCTTCTGGGGTGATAGTTATTTGATCTGGCTGAAAAAGACTGAAACTTTGTGCTCACAAAAATAATTATCATAAATCACATAAATGAGCTTTTGCCCTGATTATTTTTGAAGAAGATTAATATACAATAATTCTGGTCATCCTAATTTGGTGGAATTGTTGTAGATACAGAAGTATTTGAAAGTTCCAGATTACTTCATATTGTTCTATTTTGACAGATTCTGTTTTCTTTGTGTTGTGTGCTTATTTTGATGGCTCTATGGTTTTCTTTGATGTGTTTTTGCCATAGAAAAGTTGGAATACAGTAGATATAATTCAAAAACAAAATAAGAATTGGTTTTACACAGCACTTATACTAGTGGTTTGCTTTCTTTTACTAATGGATCTCACAAGGGTTTTATTGAGTTTTGTGTGATTGAAGTTTTCAAGTTTTGGGTTATCTTACGATAGATGAAAGCGGGATAGAAGAGCCTAAGCTTAGGGATGCCCCAGCATCCCAAGCTATTATCCAAGAATGAGCAACCAACTAAGCTTGGGAATGCCCCCGAGTGGCATCCCCTCTTTCTTCTAGTGACCATCGGTATTTTACTCAAGACTATATTTTTATTCGTCACATGATATGTGTTCTGCTTGGAGCGTCATGTATGATATGTGTCTTTTGCTTGTTTTATTTTGTGTTTTAAGTCATCAATCCTTGTTGGACACACCTATTTGAGAGAGCCAAAATTATGCCATGACTTGTTAGAATTGCTCTCTATGCTTCACTTAAATTTTTATGAGCAATGGACTTGCTCTAGTGCTTCACTTATATCTTTTTGAGCACGGTGTGCTTTGTATTTTTGAAGAAATGCTATCGCTTCACTTAGATTTGTTTGAGAGTTAGTAAAACTTTGAATAAATTCTCTCTTACTTCACTTAAATTATTTTGAGAGAAAGAAAATATGTTATGCTCATGATCTCTTGTTTGAGCTTATGAAAAGCAACACATGAAAATTAGTCCCAAAGTGATAGATATCCAAGAAAGATAAAGAAAAAAATATGTCATGAAGATCATTGGAAAAAATAAACTTGATTCTTAGTAATAGTTTTGAGATATGATGATGTGGTATGCGAGTTATATTGATGAGTAATTGTGCTCTAGTAAGAATATTGATGTTAAGGTTTGTGATTCCCTATGCATGCACGAAAGTCAATAATCATGCAATGAAAATTATATACTACTTGTGGTGCATTATTCGGTGTTAATTATGCTTAATGCTTGCTTATGAGATTATGCATTTCTTGGTTGGTCGCTTCTCAATCTTTTTGCTAGCCTTCATTTTGCACCAAGTATGACCTCTACTTGTGCATCCAAAATCCTTTAAACCAGTTTTGCCACATGAGTCTACTATATCTACCTATATGCGGTATTATTTTGCCGTTCTAAGCAAATTTTCAAGTGCCATCTCTAATTTTCAAAATGAACTTCTCTTTTGTGTGTTTGTTTCGCTCGCGGAACGGTAACGGGTAGCTAATATTTTCCATGCTAGATGTGTTATTCTCACGATGAGTGTTTATTCGCTTGTCATTGCACGAGAGTAAGGCAAAGGTTTTAGCGATGCCCAGTCCCGAAATGCAAAAATGAATTTACTTTATATTGTCAAATAATAAATTCCTTGGAAAGTGTTGGTATGGAGGGCACCCGTGGATATGGCTAGCCATGGAAAGTGAAAGTTATGGTGGAAAAAGGAATTAACTTTATTTTATGTTTGGGAACCGCCTATGATATATCTATCATGGAAAGTGTTGGGATGCTCCAAGTCGTTTTCGTTGGTGGGATGGATTCACCTCCCAAAATGTTTTTATCTCTAATTTTTCGCTTTGAGCTCTGTCACCTCTACAAATCACTACTTCCCTCCGCGAAGGGCCTTTCTTTTACTTTATGCATTTTTTTTTGAAATTCAGTCTCCATCCTCTCTTATAAAAGCACCAACTAGGGGACAATATGATCGTACTTAAGAATTGGGTGTAGCTAATATTCGAGTGTGTTTCATGAATGGATCAATGTTTTAGCATTGATATTTTGAAAGACATGTTTGCTTGTTGATATGCTTGAGTATCTAAATTATTATGTCAAAATTAGACTATTGCTTTGAATCACATAAAAGTACAAATGTCCATGCTATAAAGAAAATAGTATGATATGACAGAGAAAGGCGTTTTGGAGGCCGAGCTCCATGGAGGCCTTTATTTTTAAAAAATTCAAATTCAAACTTTTATGGTTCAAAAAATTCTGAAAAAAATATGTGTGTATGTAAGGATGTAACTCACATGTGTGTAAAAATTCATGATGAAATACCTTGAGTTGCGACCTGTACAAAAAAGACAAATCCATGGCCTGGGAGGATGAATAGTATCATGTGTTAAACAGCCCCATATTTGTCTTTTTTGCACAACCCTCATTTCAATGTATTTTGAACTAAAAATTTACACACATGTGTATTATGCCTTCATGTATATCTGTGATTTTTTCAGAATTTTTTGAAATGTAAAAATACGAATTTCAATGAAATTTCAAATCTGAATCTGGAGGCCTCACTGGAGCCCGAGCTCCAAAAGGGATTTCCGGATATGACATGATAAACACCACTCCACATCAAAAATTCTGTTTTTTCACTTACCTACTCGAGGACGAGCAGGAGTTAAGCTTGGGGATGCTGATACGTCTCCAATGTATCTGTAATTTTTTATTATTCCATGTTGTTTTATTATCAATCTTGGATGTTTTATAATCATTATATAGTCATTTATATCATTTTTTGGTACTAACCTATTGACATAGTGCCAAGTGCCAGTTGCTATTTTCTGCATGTTTTTTACATCGCAGGAAATCAATATCAGACGGAGTCCAAATGACACGCCAATTTACAATGATTTTTTATGGAAAATAAGGAAGACGATGGGCCCTGGTTGCACCTGGTGGGAGTACCGAGGAGGGGACAACCCACCAGGGGGTTGTGCCCACCTCGGGTGCCCCCTGGACTGACTCTTTGCTCTATAAATACCCCAATATTCCAGAAACCCTAGGGGAGTCGACGAAATTTTCATCCAGCCGCCGCAGAGTCCAGAACCACGAGATCCAATCTACACACCATCACGGAGGGGTTCACCACTTCCATTGGTACCTCTCCAATGATGGGTGAGTAGTTCTTTGTAGACCTTCTGGTCCGTAGTTAGTAGCTAGATGGCTTCCTCACTTTCTCTTGATTATCAATACAATGGTCTCTTGGAGATCCATATAATGTAAGTCTTTTGGCGGTGTGTTTGTTGGGATGAACTTCGAGCTTATGATCAGTTATATCTTTTTATATCCATGAAAGTTATTTGAGTTCTTTGATCTCTTATAGCCTCGTATTTCTTCTCCGATATTTGGGTTTTGTTTGGCCAACTTGATCTATTTATCTTGCCATGGGAAGAGGTGCCCGGTAGTGGGTTTGATCTTACGGTGCTTGATCACAGTGACAAAAAGGGAACTGACACGTATGTATCGTTTCTACTAAGGATAAAAAGATGGGATCCATATCTGCCACAATAGATAAACAGATCTTGTCTACATCATGTCATCGTTCCTATTGCATTCTCCATTTTCCATGAACTTAATACACTAGATGCATGCTGGATAGCGGTCGATGTGTGGAGTAATAGTAGTAGATGCAGGCAGAAGTCGGTCTACTAATCTTGGATGTGATGCCTATGTAATGATCATTGCCTGGATATCGTGATGATTATTTGAAGTTCTATCAATTGCCCACCCACCGTTTGCTATTTTTCTCGAGAGAAGCCACTAGTGAAACCTACGGCCCCCGGGTCTTCTTTCTCATATATTTGCCTTGCAATCTACTTTTTCCTTGCGTTTATTTTCAGATCTATTAAACCAAAAATACAAAAATACCTTGCTGCAATTTATTTGTCTAGCAATCTATTTATCCCATCTACAAATTTACCTCACGTCCTTTGCCTATCTTGAGGCGTCGTACCCGGGAAAGGGATTGACAACCTCTTTACCACGTCGGGTTGCAAGGTGTTGTTCTTTGTGTGCAGGGGCTGTTTACATTGTGTTGCTTGGTTTTCCTACTGGTTCGATAACCTTGATTTCATATCTGAGGGAAATACCTACCACCGCTGTGCTGCATCATCCCTTCCTCTTTGGGGAAATACCGATGTAGCTTCAAGCGACATCATGACTCCAGCCCCAAGTCCAGCTAGCATTTTAGAGCCGTCGAAGTACATGATCCAGTTGGAGTATGAACCGTAGACGAAGTCGGCCATCACCTGAGATTTAATAGCTCGGCGTGGCTTGTATGTTATTTTGAACGGTAAGAGCTCAATGACCCATTTAGCTATGCGGCTGGTGGCGTCCCTGTTATTGATAATGTCGTTAGGTGGTACTTCGAATGCCACCATGATCGAACACTCTTGAGAATAGTATCGGAGTTTTCGGGATGCCATAAAGACCATGTAAGCTATCTTTTGGTAGTGAGGGCATTGAGATTTGCATGGTGTGAGGACCTTCGATACGTAGTAGATTGGCTTTTGGATGGAGACTTTATGTCCCTCTTCCCCTCGCTCGACGACGAGTATAGCGCTTACTACCTGGTGAGTTGCGGAGATATAAAGCAACATAGGCTCGCCAACACTTGGGGCAGCTAGGATTGGGTTGCCTGTTAGTAAGGTTTTTATTTCTTCCAATCCGGTTGTGGCCACTTCCGTCTATTCAAAGTTGTCGGTGCGCCTAAGCAGTCTGTAAAGTGGTAATGCTTTTTCGCCTAATCTGGAGATAAATGGCTCAAAGCCACCACACACCCTGCTAGCCTTTGCACCTGCTTTAGGTCTGTTGGTGTAGCCAATTTCGACAAGGCTCGGATCTTAGCTGGATTTTCTTCAATTCCTCTATGGGAAACAATGAACCCTAGTAGCTTTCCGGCTGGGACACCGAAGACACATTTTTCTGAATTGAGGCGTATACCGTATATTTGGAGGTTGTCAAAGGTGAGGCGAAGATCATCCACTAATGATTCAACGTGTTTGATTTTGATGACCACGTCGTCATATGCTTCAACTGTATTTCCGATTTGTTTTTCCAAGCATGTTTGGATCATGCGTTGGTAAGTGGCACCAACATTTTTAAGCCCAAAAGGCATAATGTTGAAACAGGAAGGCCCATACGGGGTGATGAACGCCATTGCGGCCTGGTCGAACTCCTTCATTTTATATCTGATGGTATCCGGAGTAAGCGTCGAGGAAACACAATGAGTCATGTCCCGCCGTTGCATCAATGATCTGGTCAATGCGGGGCAACAGGAAAGGATCCTTAGGACTAGCCTTATTGAGGTCTTTGAAATTGACACAAAGGTGCCAGGATTTGTCCTTCTTCGGCACCATGACCAAGTTGGCTAGCCAATCCAGGTATATGATTTCTCTGATGAACCCGGCCTCGAGCAATTTGGCTAGCTCCTCTCCCATAGCTTGTCATTTGGGTTCGGAACGCAATGTTTGCTTGACTGGTTTGAACCCTTTGATTATGTTGAGGCTATGTTCGGCCAGTCTGCGTGGGATCCCGGGCATCTATGAAGGGTGCCAGGCGAACATATCCCAATTTTCGAGCAGGAACACGTGTAAAGCAGCATCTACCACCGGATCCAACTGTGCTTCGATGGACGTTGTTTTATTGGGGTCCGTCAGGTGCACTTGAAATTTAACTATTTCATATGCTGGCTTGAAAGAGGTGGATTTAGGTCTCTTATCGAGAATCACATCATCCTTGTCCACTGTGGATTGTACGGTGGTTAGTTCTTCGGCCGCTAAGGCTTCAGATAATGCCTCAAGGGCCAAGGATGCGGTTTTGTTTTTGGCACGGAGTGCTTTATCCGGGTCACTCGAAATTGTGATTAGTCCATTGGGCCCTGGCATTTTAAGCTTCATGTACCCGTGATGGGGTATAGCTTGGAAGTGTGAGAAAGCGTCCCGCCCGAGAATGGCATGATATCCGCTGGTGAAGGGAACCACGTGGAAGAGCAACTCTTCGGACCTGTAATTTTCAGGCGTGCCGAATACTACATCCAATTTAATTCTCCCAGAGCATCGTGCTTCTCGACTGGGGATGATGCCTCGAAAGGTGGTGCTACTTTGCTCGATGCGTGTTCTATCAACCTGCATTTTTTCGAGCGTGTCCTCGTAGATGAGGTTAAGCCCACTGCCGCCTTCCATGAGCACTTTGGTGAGTCAAAAGCCGTCAACAATGGGGTTTAGCACTAGACCAGCGTGTGCTCGGACTGATCGGCCCTTTGGTTTGTCATTGGCGGCGAAGGTTATCGCCGTGTCATTCTATGGGCTCATTGCGGTTACTTAGTGGACTTCGGCGAGGTCGCGAAGTGACCTTTTACGCCGATTATTTGAAGAGAAAGTATCGAAGACCGTGAGGACATTAAAACCGTCCTCCTTTGGAGAATGTTTTTTTGGAGTGGCGGTGGTGAGGATGGCCTCCCCACTCTTGGCTACCTGTCAGAGTACCCAACATGCTCGGAGGCTGTGAGTTGAGTCTGTGCTTGGAGTCACATGTATCGGACAGGGCTTGTCGAGGAGTTCGTCAAGAACGGACCTGTATCCCGTAAAGGTTTTGCTATTTGCCGACGGACTTATGGTCGGATGCCTCGTAAGGGTGTATCCGTTTTGCCTGGGCAGTACACTGCTTAAAGGCAGCAGGTTCCAGTTGGGTTTTTTGGGCCTTCCATGTGCTTTCCATCGCACAGTACTTCCGTACTACATGTGATAGTTCCGTGAAACTCTGTATGCGATGGAGATCGAGGGAATTCCGGATTCCCTTATCGGTACAATTGCAATGAAACACCGAGACTGCATTATCATCGCAACAATCTTTAATCTTGTTCTTGACAAGTAGGAACCTGGCCCAAAAGTGATGGACCGTTTCCTGAAGTTGCTGTCGTACATACATCACGTCATATATGTCTGGAGGGCCTGAATTACTTGGAGAGTATTGATTGTGGTGGGTGTGTGGGCTAAAACTTGAGTCCCGACCCAATTTTGTGTCCGGAGCTTGCAAAATCTCCGAGGTCACCAGTTCGGGTCCGGGAAGATCCAAGTGCTCCCCGGACCCTATGTCCGACTCTGAGTTCGGGGGATGTGGAGTCCCATCCAAAGGAAAGGGTACCCAGCTTCAGGGGTTCAGTGACCCGAACATATCTGGTTTTTAATTTAGGGGAAGAAGTGTTATCGGCTCGTTCCTCGACGAGTGCTACCAGGTGAGTGATCAGCGGGAGATTGATTTCCCTCTGGTCAGGTTTAAGCCCAATCCGATCATAGTCCATTGAAACACCCAGGGCGGTGATGCAATCTAGCAGCTCGTTTAAGGACGAGATGTCCGCCCGATCCATCTTTTCAGAGTATTCGAGACCAATGTGGGGGTGGTGTTTGGCGATCGTGGGGGACGTTGTCGGCTTAATGGCCATGCAGGCACCCACAGTGAAATCGCCAAGCTAGAGGATCTGTCCGGAAGTTAGGCTCCTTCTAGAAGTGATGTCGTTGTTGATGACAAGGCGAGCCATAGAACGCCTTTCGTGACTACACAGTAGAGCTCTCAATGAAAGAACCAACGTCGGTGTTAAAACCGGCAGATCTTGGGTAGGGGGGCCCAAGCTGTGAGTCTAAGGATTAATGGTAGCAAGGGACAATGGGGACACGATGTTTACCCAGGTTCGGGCCCTCTTAAAGGAGGTAAAACCCTACGTCCTGCTTGATTGTATTCAATGAGTATAGGGGTTACGAGAGTTGATCTACCTCGAGATCATAATGGCTAAACCCTAGCTGTCTAGCCTATGATTATCCTGATAGCCACTACGGACTAAACCCTCCAGTTTATATACACACCGGAGGGAGCCTAGGGTTGTACATAGTCGGTTTATAGAAGAAGGAAACAGTATATCCGGGCACCAAACTTGCCGTCCATGCACATAGGAGTCCTACCCAGACACGGGGGATAGTCTTCTGCTTTATCTTCACAGCCCGTCAGTCCGGCCCATATCGAATAGACCGGACACCTGAGGACCCCCGAATCCAGGACTCCCTCACCTTCTAAGTTGCATCGACCATCAAGATGTCATTTCTAAAGTTATATCATAGATGGTTCGTTTTGTAGGTGAATGCATTTAGAGAGCACAAAGCTCTAGCCCTAACACTAAATGATACAAAATCAACACTTAAGAAGCTCAACTAGATGGCTCATGATGTTGTTGGCCTCATAGTTTCTGCTCTCTGTCTTCTAACTCTCGACATAGCGATGTCACATTTCTTCATCTTCCTCAGTTCACAACTTCTTGTGGCAAATTTTGTGTTCGGGAACACAATGAAGACGATTTTTGAGGCAATTGTTTTCTTATTCATGATGCATCCTTTCGATGTAGGTGATCGTTGTGAAATTGAAGAAGTTTGGGTAATTTTTGGTGCTCCTTACTTATTTAATGGGATATCACCTTGCGTTCATCAACCGACATTGTAAGCAATTGAATTTTTGGTTTTTGTACAAGAAATGAATATCATGACAACAATGTTTCTTCGTTATGATAACCTAAAGATCTATTACCCAAACAGTGTGATAACCCACAAGTATAGGGGATCGCAACAGTCTTCAAGGGTAGTATTTCACCAAAATTTATTGTTTCGACACAACGGGAGTCAAAGAATATTTATTAGCCTTAGCACTTGAGTGTTTTGATAGTAACAATAACTATAGCATAGTAGTTTATAGTTTTGATAGTAACAGTAACAGTAGCAATAGGAATAGTAAAGTAGCAGTTTGTGATGATTGTAATAGCAGCAATAATGGAAGTAATTTAGCAAATACCAATATGAGGAAAACACATGCATTGGATCGGTGATGGATATTTGTGTTGGATGATATTTATCATGTAACAGTCACAACCTAAAGCAATACACAATAGGTCCAATTAATCAATGTAATGTTGGCATGTATTCCGTATATAAAGCATACGTGCTTATAATAAGAACTTGCATGACATCTTTTGTCCTACCCTCCCGTGGCAGCGGGGTCCAGAAACAAACTAAGGGATATTAAGGCCTCCTGTTAATAGAAATCCGGAACAAAGTGCATATAACTTGGAGAGTGTCCCAACTATTGTCACTACGGGGTCTACGGATCAGAACAATAACAAGTGCATATAACTTGCGAATATGATCAAGAACTCAAATATATTCATGAAAATATAGAGGGTTCAGATATGAAATCATGGCACTCGGGCCCTAGTGATAAGCATTAAGCATAGCAAAGTCATAGCAAGATCAATCTCAAAACATAGTGCATACTAGAGATCAAGCCCTAACAAATCGACTCGATTACATGACAAATCCCATCCAACTCCATCACCGTCCATCAAGCCTACAAAGGAATTACTAACTCCCGGTGGTGAGCATCATGGAATTGTTGATGGAGAAGGGTTGATGATGATGACGGCGACGAATTCCACCCTCAGGAGACCCGAACGGACTCCAGATCAGCCCTTCCGATGAAGAACAGGAGATGGCGGTGGCTCCATATCGTAAAACATGATGCTTCTTTCTCTTTAATTTTTTTGTCCCCGAGACGATACTTATGGAGTTGGAATTAGGGCTAACGGAGGCATGTGGGACCCACGAGCTCACAAGGCGCGCCCCTGAGCTCGTGGCTCTTGGGTGGCTCCCTCCAGTAGTTCTCTTCGCCGATATTTTTTATATATTCTGGAAATATTCTCCATAATTTTTCAGCACAATCCTAGAACTTTCTTGTAGATCACTGAATATGATGCATTTGATTAACGACATTTTTTGATGCGAAGAACGATGCATGAATAACCGAGCAGACATGACCGCAGTACCGATGAGCTGAGATGACATAAGAAAGCAAAAAAAAAGGTGAAAACAGAAGTTGAACATAACAAAAGAACATGACGGAGGCGAAGGAAGAAGATGAACGGTGGAAGAAAACGTGGAACAAAGTATGTAACGGGATGTACGGCATGTAACATGTAGACATACATATAACAGGGGTTCACTGACGTATACGTATGTACTGTCCCGTATTCAGACAGTAAAAGAATTTCCATCAATTTTCCAAGCATTTTTTGTCCAACAAAGTGCATGGATCACGACGCAGATGAACGACGGCAAGAGTTTGCGCAGGTGCGTGCCCCCGCATCTGCATGCCTCTGCGAATTCCCGGATCTTTTGCATAAGTGGAAGAGGGCTCTTCCGATTATTGGCGACCCATGGCACGTCGTTGTGCAACGGCAGCCACATATGTGAAGAATCCACGTTTTGGTTCTCTGCAATCGACCTCTGAGACCGATGGGCGACGCTAAGCCGACTTACTGTTTCTGTACGTAGGTCCATTAACTGTTGTTATATTCCATATCCACGATCATCCATCTGAATCATGGTCGAGATTGCGAATCAACCTGTGGTTGAGATGGTTAGGTGGACAGTGGTATCCCTAGCCCATCAGGGTTCCCGTCCACTACGAGGCACCTACGCTGATTTCGTAAAATCTCAAGATGATATGCCGGCTCAATCTCTCGGAGGTGCTCATAGGGGTGAGGTGTGCATGCGTGCGTTTAAAAGGTTAAGTGTATGCGCGTATGTATGAGCGCTTGCGTCTGTACTTTGTTAAAAAAAATCACGATCGAGATTATGACTGTAACCGAGAAACGTGCGTAAAGCTAGTCCTTTTTCTTATTCTGTATGTATGTGCTTGGGGTCGGGGTCGGGGAAATACGACGGCCGGCCAGTGACGGAGCCGAAAGCACAGATCAGATGCTAAAGCCAGCGTGTGCATGCATGCACCCCACCCAATGCTTTCTACCGATCGACGATGGCGCCGATCTTTCTTTCCTTTCGACCACATGAACCTGAGATTAGCACCCCCGTGATCGAGACCGATCGCAGCGAGGCAACCACTCTCATAATCTCATTAGGCGTGACACGTCACGCCCTACGTGCCACCGTAGGAATATATACTTGTTTTCAGAAAGGGAGGGGGGGGGGGGGGGCTTATTGGAACAGGATATCGTACAGTGGACCATCTTCTCTTCTATTTGGTCGGCAACACTTTGGCGCCGCTAATCTCCGACGTGATAGTTCAGACGCCCCGCACCCAAATCTTAACGGAACTATCTACGCATCAGTTGTCTGGAATTTTTGGGAGGTATGAGTCACCTTTTAATCGGTCTTCGAATTTACTTTCGGAAAAATACAAATCCTTTTCATTGACAAAACTGGCCACACGCAGCACTGACCTAAAGGCATGTCGGGTGGCCACTAGCGACCAAGGAGGCGTCCACGCCGCCAGACCCAAACCTCCCCCGCCAGTCATCCAACCCCTTGCTGCTGCCACAGGAAGCCACACGTAGCCCGGTGGGTGGACGGCGTCGGCAGGGCTCTCCCTCATCCCATCATTTTTTTTTTCATTTTGCATCTCCCCCCGTCCTCTTGTTCCTCTCCCGTCCCCTCGCCATCACGCTCTCTGCTGGATGTGGGCCACGGCGGCGAGGTGCTGGCCTTCCGCACATGTGGTGCCGGTCGGCGGCGCTATGGTCCACCACTTGGTGGTGGTGATCCAGATTTGATCGACCCGATGATGGTGATTACAAACTGTACTACAGATACTTCCTATGGCTCTACGATAACGGTAGTCATCGATAGGTCTTTGGGAGGGTCATCTCTCATGTTCCAGTGGTTGAGTTTGGCGGTGAGATACAAATTATGGACAATGAGTTGACACAGAGGGGTGACTGTGCAATGGTGACGATCGCATCGCATGTACCCGTTGGGATCACGGCAAGTGGTGGTGACAACACATGAGTAACTTTGATGGTGGTGCTACTCGACCACCAAGTCTCGAGCTCCGGGGCGAAAGCCTATGTCATACCGGAGTGGTTATACCTGGCAATGGCAATATTTTTCTTATGTCGTTACCTTGTTGAAGACATTGCTCGAATATGCTCGGACTGATTTTTCAGAGAAAAAACCTAGGTTCTGACCTTGTGGTTGGATCTAGTGATGGCGGCGCT
The DNA here is from genome assembly GCF_018294505.1 of Triticum aestivum. Taxonomy (NCBI): domain Eukaryota; kingdom Viridiplantae; phylum Streptophyta; class Magnoliopsida; order Poales; family Poaceae; genus Triticum; species Triticum aestivum. The sequence continues at coordinate 632,904,745 of NC_057804.1, read as the reverse complement.
TGACTGCTTGAGTGTCACTCCCTTCTTGAAGGCGTTGTTGTTGAAAGAACCTCGTCATCCATGGCGTCATGAGAGATGATTGGTGCGGATATGGTCATTGTTGTAGTTCACCGGTTGCAGGTCTAGTCGCTTTGTTTTTTCTTTTATTTTTTCCTCGCCTATGCATAGCTTTGATCTATATGATTTTACTTGTTTCTGGCGTGTTTTCTCGTGTGTGTGTGTGTGTGTGTGTGTGTGTGTGTGTGTGTGTGTGTGTGTGTGTGAGTTGATGTTTGTTATGTGCATCTTAACTATGCAGGGGTCGAATGTCACTAGTAGAAAAGGGGGCAATGGTCCAGGCCGGGTCAGCCCATTAGTCCCGGTTCAATCTAGAACCAGGACCAATGGGGGCATTGGACCCGGTTCGTTAGCCCCGGGGGCCGGCCGGGCCACGTGGGCCATTGGTCCCGGTTCGTCTGGACCTTTTGGTCCCGGTTGGTGGGACGAACCGGGACCAATGTGCCTTTCTCCTGGCCCACCACCATTTGTCCCGGTTGGTGGCCTGAACCGGGACCAAAGGCTACCCTTTAGTCCCGGTTCAAGCCACGAACCGGGACCAATTAATTGCCTATATATACCCCGCGAGCAGAGCACTCCCAGTGCTCTGTTTTTCGTGGCCGGCGAGGGGAGAGCTTTGTGGTGCTCTAGCTCACCTCCTATGCACACGAGGTGTTCGATGGAATGTCCGAGCCACACTACTTAAGCTTTCTCCTCTCCAAGCTCGACCTCCAAGCTCCATTTTCCTCAATATTTGTCTAGGTTTAGCGGTCCGTCACGTCCCGTCCCCGTCTTCACCGCCGTCGATCGCCCGCGCCGATCTCGTCGCCGGCACCACCGTGGTGAGCCTCTTGTTCTTATCTTCTTTCTGAAAGGAAAAAAATCTTACTTGTATATTTATGTAGATACTTGTATAATTTTCTTACTTGTATTATTGCATCTTATATAGTGCGATGGTTTTGGTATCCGCCCCCGTTGGCCCTCATCCTGTCTATGATTCAGATGTGGTATATATTATCTTTACATAACTATTGGTTCATTTATTGTTTATGACAATTATGCCGACCAACGTGACATAGATTTTATTTATCTAGGAGGTTGTTGAACCGGAAATTCCAACCGACCCTATTGTCAAGAGGTTAAATTTAGTTGAAGAAGAAACCAATTTGTTGAAGGAAAAAATTAGAAAAATTGAGGAGGAGAAAATGATATTGGAGTTGCATGTTGCAGATGTCGTCGATGATCACAAGATCAAGATGGATGCAATGCGCTTGAAGATTAGAAAGATTAGAAAATATGCCATTCATACCGAGGCTTGGTAGCATTATGCCGTTGGATCAGTTGTTACATTGGTTGCGATTATGATCGTATTTGTTTTCGCATTGAAATGTTTTACATAGTTTCAGTGTATGGTTTAATTAATTTAGATGCTCTGCAGAGCTTTATGTTGTTAGATGAGAACTATGTATATACTTTGGTTTTAATGTGATGATGAACTTCTATTAATTTGGTCACTTAATTATCTATTCATGATGTTCTGTAATGATTTTTGACACACTTAATTATATATAATGCACGCAGATGAACCGGCAATGGATGTACGGTTCAAGACACACCTCCGAGTACATTAAGGGCGTGCATGATTTTCTCGAAGTGGCTGAGGCAAACAAGCGAAATGGTTTTATGTGTTGTCCATGCCCTATATGTGGGAATACGAAGTCTTACTCTGACCGGAAAATCCTCCACACCCACCTGCTTTACAAGGGTTTCATGTCACACTATAATGTTTGGACGAGGCACGGAAAAATAGGGGTTATGATGGAAGATGGCGAAGAAGAAGAGTACGATGACAACTATGTGCCCCCTGAATACGGTGATGCTACTGAAGATCAAGAGGAACCAAACGATGTGCACGATGATGCTATAACGGACGAAGCAGCTGAAGATCAAGAGGAACCAGACGATGTGCCCGATGATGATGATCTCCGTCGGGTCATTGTCGATGCAAGGACGCAATGCGAAAGTCAAAAGGAGAAGCTAAAGTTCGATCGCATGTTAGAGGACCACAAAAAAGGGTTGTACCCCAATTGCGAAGATGGCAACACAAAGCTCGGTACCGTACTAGAATTGCTGCAGTGGAAGGCAGAGAATGATGTGCCTGACAAAGGATTTGAGAAGCTACTGAAAATATTGAAGAAGAAGCTTCCAAAGGATAACGAATTGCCCGACAGTACATACGCAGCAAAGAAGGTCGTATGCCCTCTAGGATTGGAGGTGCAGAAGATACATGCATGCCCTAATGACTGCATCCTCTTCCGCGGTGCGTACAAGGATCTGAACGCATGCCCGGTATGCAGTGCATTACGGTATAAGATCAGACGAGATGACCCTGGTGATGTTGACGGCGAGCCCCCCAGGAAGAGGGTTCCTGCGAAGGTGATGTGGTATGCTCCTATAATACCACGGTTGAAACGTCTGTTCAGAAACGGAGAGCATGCCAAGTTGATGCGATGGCATAGTGAGGACCGTAAGAAAGACGTGAAGTTGAGAGCACCCGCTGACGAGTCGCAGTGTTGAAAAATCGAGAGAAAGTACTGGGATGAGTTTGCAAGTGAGCCAAGGAACGTATGGTTTGCTTTAAGTGCGGATGGCATTAATCCTTTTGGGGAGCAGAGCAGCAATCACAGCACCTGGCCCATGACTCTATGTATGTATAACCTTCCTCCTTGGATGTGCATGAAGCAGAAGTTCATTATGATGCCAGTTCTCATCCAAGGCCCTAAGCAACCCGGCAATGACATTGATGTGTACCTAAGGCCATTAGTTGAAGAACTTTTACAGCTGTGGAATGGAAACGGTGTACGTACGTGGGATGAGCACAAACAGGAGGAATTTAACCTAAAGGCGTTGCTGTTCGTGACCATCAACAATTGGCCCGCTCTCAGTAACCTTTCAGGACAGACAAACAAGGGATACCACGCATGCACGCACTGTTTACTTGACACCGATAGTATATATCTGGCAAGCTGCAGGAAGAATGTGTACCTGGGCCATCGTCGATTTCTTTCGACCAACCATCAATGTCGAAAGAAAGGCAAGCATTTCAAAGGCGAGGCAGATCACCGGAAGAAGCCCACCATGCGTACCGGTGATCACGTACTTGCTATGGTCAATGATTTACACATAATCTTTGGAAAGGGTCCCGGCGGACTAGCTGTTCTGAGTGACGCTGGGGGACACGCACCCATGTGGAAGAAGAAATCTATATTTTGGGACCTACCCTACTGGAAAGACCTAGAGGTCCGCTCTTCGATCAACGTGATGCACGTGACGAAGAACCTTTGCGTGAACCTGCTAGGCTTCTTGGGCGTGTATGGGAAGACAAAAGATACAGCTGAGGCACGGGAGGACCTGCAACGTTTGCACGAAAAAGACGGCATGCCTCCAAAGCAGTATGAAGGTCCTACCAGCTATGCTCTTACCAAAGAAGAGAAGGAAATCTTCTTTGAATGCCTGCTTAGTATGAAGGTCCCGACTGGCTTCTCGTCGAATATAAAAGGAATAATAAATATGGCAGAGAAAAAGTTTCAGAACCTAAAGTCTCATGACTGCCACGTGATTATGACGCAACTGATTCCGGTTGCATTGAGGGGGCTTCTACCGGAAAACGTCTGATTAGCCATTGTGAAGCTATGTGCATTTCTCAATGCAATCTCTCAGAAGGTGATCAATCCAGAAATCATACCAAGGCTAAGGAGTGATGTGGTGCAATGTCTTGTCAGTTTCGAGCTGGTGTTCCCATCATCCTTCTTCAATATCATGACACACGTCCTAGTTCATCTAGTTGACGAGATTGTCATTCTGGGCCCCGTATTTCTACACAATATGTACCCCTTTGAGAGGTTCATGGGAGTCCTAAAGAAATATGTCTGTAACCGTGCTAGGCCAGAAGGAAGCATCTCCATGGGCCATCAAACAGAGGATGTCATCGGGTTTTGTGTTGACTTCATTCCTGGCCTTAAGAAGATAGGTCTCCATAAGTCGCGGTATGAGGGGAGACTGACTGGAAAAGGAACGCTTGGAAGGGACTCAATAATATGCAGGGACGGATATTCTTGGTCTCAAGCACACTACACAGTTCTACAGAACTCTACCTTGGTGGCCCCGTATGTTGATGAACACAAGAACAGTCTGCGCTCCAAACACCCGGAGCAGTGCGACGACTGGATTACATGTGAACACATCAGGACTTTCAGCAGTTGGTTGGAAGCATGTATCAGAGGTGACAACACTGTTTGTGATGAGTTGTACTTGTTATCCAGGGGACCATCTTCGACTGTTACGATTTGGAAAGGATACGAGATAAATTTGGAAAGGAATTAATCAAGTCTTGTGCTCTTAAGAAGATGGCAACCCTAATGAGGAGGTGGAGGAAAGAGCTGAACCAGTTTGTCAAAGATAAAAAGACACCAGAATTCATCGACAAATATGAGAAGATCAAAGATCACTGGCCCGCATTTGTGGCCCACAAGACATCGGAAAAGAGTAAGAAGATGTCGGAGACAAACAAGAAAAATGCTGCGAAGAAGACGCTTCACCATCGCACGAGGTCAGGTGGCTACCTGCAAGCCCGACCTAAGTGGTCCAAGGCTGAGAATGATCTGCTTGAAAAAGGGATCGAACCAGAGACAATGAGATGGTCAGACCGTTGCCGGACTTGGTTCTTCGGGTCTAGTGGAACCTTGGACCCTGTAACAGGGTTTTGCTAGTGGACGGACGAGCAACTGGAATTACCAGTCAAGAACCTTCGACACTATATCGATGCAGCGCACCGAGGGACGTTCCTTCCAAACAGGGAGAAGGACGAGCTCACAATGGCCCTTGGGAATCCTGAGCATCCTGGACGGACACGAGGCACGCCAGGCTCCATTCCGTGGAAGGTTGGTTTTCCGGACGCAGGGGGTTACAAAACCCACGAGAGGAGAAAGAAACTGGAGCAGGACCAACTGCAGGCGCTGCACGAAAGGGTAATGGGGCTAGAGGATCGAGAAGAGGAACGAGAAGCAGCAGATCGCAGCAAACGACCTGCCGAAGCTTTCCCCGAAGCTACCCCGCCATCTCAGTCGAGAAGCAGCGTGGCTTCCACCGAGCTGCTTTAGCCGGAGCATGTCTTGACGGCTCCTGCCAGCTATCCCGTGGATGGTATCACGGAGTCTCAAAATTTCCACATGATGGCGCGATGGATGACTTTCAAGGTCAAGGCGGCTGTTGGCCAAGTTTATCCTAGTGGACCCGGCACAACTTATCACTGCCAGCCGATTCCAAAAGGATATGCTAAGGTGATGGTGGATGAAATAACGAAGGGATTTGAGGACCTCGTGCTTGACCACCCTACCGGTGAAGGGGAGACTAGGTTGGGTTCTGCTCTGAAGACTCCATGCCTATGGAAGAAGGAGCTCATCAACCTTTTGAACTGGACGCCTCCGCCTCCTCCTCCTGCTCCAGCGAGTCAGGGCACTCCGCCTCCTCCACCGCCGCTCCTCCGGCGAGTGACGATCAGGGCACGCGTGGCGGCACTCCGCCTCCTTCTCCGGCGCATGACGGCACTCCGCCTCCTTCTTCGCCTACGCCGGCGCTCCCGAGCAGCTAGCAGCATCCTCCTTCTCCGCCTCGCCAGCAAGGGCGGAAGAGACCCGTCGCCGCCCCGGCTGCTCCGGCGCGTCGTACTCCTTCTCCTCCGCCTCGTAAGCAAGCACGAAAGAAGACAGACGCCGCAGCCGCTCCGTCTGCTCCGGCGTCTAGCAGCACAACCAGAGGCGGGAGGCAATACAAATACGGTCCATCATCTCTCAAGCCTCTAGAGAAGTTACCGTACGAGAGGTCCGAGGAGGAAAACGATACGATTGTGCGGACCCACGTGAAGGAGTTCTTTGAAGGGGTGAAAGCAAAGAGACATCCACCTCCGGAGGAGAAGGTAGATCCGGTGAAAGCAAAGCGCACTCTCGGCGCCCTGAGGAAACCACCAAAGTCTCCGCCGAGAACCAACTATGAGCGCATTACTGAACAAACATATCTCCAAGCCCAGCGGTCGGGAACTACTGTCAGTGCTAAAACGTCAAAAGAACGATCAAAGGGGAAAAATTGCCCAGCTCGGCGAACAAGCACAGCAATCGTGCCCCCCGCTCAATGTGTCTAATGCTCCGGGGACGGTGGCCGGTTATGGCAATCTTAACGATTATCTGCCTGACGATGCACTTCCTGATTTCTTGGAGGTGGACGGATACAGATACGACTACGGGAAGCCTCTCGGCAAAGATGAAAAATCTCTGACAACAATGATGCGAAGATTCCATAATTGGTACATGGAAACCTGCAGAGAGTCTGAGGGTAAGAATGCTTTGTATCTGCATATTAAAGAGGAGCACGATCTCGTTGCAAATGATCTGTTGACTGTTCCATTTGAGAAGTTCTTCGAGTTCTTCAATCAAAAGGCCCTCGATAAATTAATGGTCTTTTGCTACTGCATGTAAGTACTATTTTTGTTATTAAGTCTCTATATATAGCTCGGCTCTTTCATTGCATGTATTTATAATTAATTATCCTCAATATATATTATGCAGATTGAAGATTGTCGAGTGCAAAAAACAAGAAATTTATGATATTGGGTTCATTAACACAAATATCATAGATGTATTTCTGGTTGAAAAGAACGTCAAAGAGGCCGAGGACAACTTGCTACAATCGTTGATCAAAAATCAAAACAAAGATACCATACTCTTTCCTTACAACGGCCTGTGAGTGTTACTGTCGTGTGCATATTCGGTTTCCTTATTACTCAAGCGAGCTTATAGTAATGTAATTGATGAGTTATGCATGCGTGCGTGGGTACCACTATATTCTTCTGGAGATTAAGCTTGAGCGTGGACTAGTAACCGTCTTAGACTCGAGACTGAAAGATCCCAAATCCTATGCGGACATCACTGAAATGCTCAGCAAGTAAGTTCAATCGATCATTATTGTACCATATCGGCAACTTTTTGTTCATTTCCTGATATCTCAAGTAATAATAATAATTTTCTTTGTATTGCAGGGTTTGGAAACAGTTCACCGCAGAAGCTCCGGGACTGCCGAAGGAGCTGACATATAAATGACTAAAAGTAAGTACTACTGGCTAGCTAGTTGCGCGCATCTCCCGTTGATCCTATAGCTATACTTTCATCAATGCCATTTATAATGCTTCATTATCAGTTTGATTGACCTCTATTTCTCGTAAAGTGCTTGTGGCAGGAGGAAGGGAGTCATTTTTGTGGATACTACGTGTGCGAGTTCATCCACACCGCGACTTTGAAAAACAAGTGGGGCTACTCTCAAAGACAATATGAAGTGCATAAGCAATAATATTCACAATTTCATTTTATTACACCATCATTTCTGTTGAGTTTCATTCATATATATGTATTAATTAACCCCCTTCTTCAAATTAGACGTGGCAGATGCGGAATGAACTCCTAGAACCAGATCGCATGAAAGCAATTCAAGAGGAATTGGCGAGATTCTTTCTTGACCACGTCATCAATAAAGCCGGAGAATACCATGTGGAAATTGATTTCAAATGCTAGGGGTTTGTAATTAAGAGATCTTATACATATTGTACATGTATGTAGCCAGTAGCGTCGGATACATGATACGAAAACTTGTTGTTCGACCAATCTATCGGAGAAGGAGAGGTCGATCGATCACTTCTCTCGGTATGCATGACGAACTTCTGTACTGAATGGTTCTCTCGATCACTTATGTATATATAGTACGTAGCATCGACCAAGCACGGACATAAGAGAGGACACTTCTCCCTATTAATTAGCTAGCTAACACAATAAATGAAACACCTAAATTAACCCCCCAAAACCCCCAACCTCCCCTCCTTTCAAAAAAAACAAAAAACCCAGCCAATGGAATGCTGACGCGTGGATGCCTTTTGGTCCCGGTTGGAGCCACCAACCGGGACCAAAGGCCCCCTCACTGGGCTCGGCGCACAGTGCCACGTGGAGGCACATTGGTCCCAGTTCTGGATTGAACCGGAACTAATGGGTGGAGGTATTAGTAACGGCCCATTAGTCCCGGTTCATGAACCAGGACTAAAGGCCCTTACGAACCGAGACTATTAGGTGTTTTTCTACTAGTGTGTGTGCTCATTGTGTTATGTATCTTCTTGATGCTTTATTTTGAGCATTGTTGAGAAAATCGATAACTGATAGCTGCTCGGTTGGCTCACGAGTAGGGATTAATAGGCTCATCGGCAAGTTAATCGGCCGTTTAATCAATTAACCGGATGACTTATCGGTTTATCAGGTGACCCTATGAGTAGGGATTAATCAGCAAGTTAACTGATTAATTAGATGAATTTTCGAACATGGATTTTGAGTAAAAAAAACCTAGACTTTGTCGAAAAGATCCATGGGAAAGGTGCTCTGGCCAAAAAAAGCTGTCAATTGGTGAAAACATAATTTTTGGGGGTCTTGGGCAAAAATGGCTCTAACAACAGACCATATGTGATAATCATTCTTTTAGACTACAGCTTAAAATTTTCTATAGAATTGGGTTATATGGGTCTCCACTAGCCGGAGACCAACCCCCCCCCCCCCCCCCCCCCGAAACGGTGGCGCCAAGCCTAACCGTTGCTCCGTGAACTTTCAAGGCCATCACGTTGCCTCACCCGGCTTTGTGTCAGATTGTTCCGACCGTTGGCCGCTGCCATCCTGTTGCCGGGGGGCCGCCGCCTCGACCCTCATGACCATTGTCGAGCTCACGTAGCCGCCACCCGATCACCCCAATTCTGGTCGTCCCAATGTGCTCCACACTGTCGGATCCGCCTCCGTCGCTCGCCCGGAGCTGCCCCAGCGCCGTCCTCGAGCATAGCGTCGTTGTCCCCAAGCTCTCGCAGCCACCCGATCCCACCCAATTTCGATTGTCCCATCACGCTCCACACCGTCGGATCCGCCCCCGCCGCTGTCCCCAAGCATCGCGCCGTTGTTGACGAGCTCTCGCCGTTTTTCCCGAGCACCACGTCGTCATCCCCGAGCTCCACTACCATCCTCGAAATTCCCCGCCACCGTTTTCCATCGTCCCCGCCGTCGTATCTGCCTCCCGGCTTTCCCGCCGTTGGATCATCATGTCGCATGTGGGTCTGAAAAATATGAATATCTAGTTTAAGTCTGTTGTAAAAGCAGACAAAATTTTGCTACCTAAAACTGTTTTTAGGTATCCAACTTTTTGGTCTGTTGTTGGAGATGCTCTAATGGCACGCTCCAACCGATGAGTCCACTCTTGCATTTTCTACTTAATGACTATTGTAGGTACAATATGGTAGTAAAAGACAAGAGTGAAAAAAGAAATCAAATAAAAAAACGTTGTTCTATAATAGGTAGAATTCGTGTAATAATGTTACCAACATAGAAAAAAAGATCTATGATCGAGAAACATGAACAAATACAATACTAACTAATAAACATATCAGTATCATTTCATGTGGCAAAAACCGTCTCATGTACCGGTCAAGGTTAATGTAGATGCATTATTTTATGTGGATACTTTATCTGGAGCTTATGGTGATGTCGTGCGTGATGGAGGAGGTAATTTTCTAGCAGCAGCGACTTGGTCTCTTCGGCATATCTGAGATGTTGATTCAGCGGAGCTCATGGTAATTAGAAATGGAATATACTTGTTGGCAAATTTGGGGTGCAACAATGTGGAGATTGAATCTGATTGCTCGTTTGCGGTGGAGGCAATTCAACAAATGGACTCTTATCTACGACCCGACATTGCATTGGTCTCTGAATGCACGGAGTTAGCAATGGACTTTGCCAAAATATCATTGAAACACTGTTTGCGGGAAGCTAATCAGGTAGCAGATGACCTATAGTAAGCATTCTTTTAGTGCTAGATCCTTGGGTTTCTTGGGATGAGTAATTCGTGACTTTGAATCTCATTTACTTGTAAACGACATGACCATCATATGAGAAATAAAATCTATTTGCCGTAAAGAAAAGTAATAAACAGATCCATGATGCTAAACTTGACACTGATGGTCATATTTTCATGTATTTGTTTTAGCCTTTTCAACTATGTTCGTTCAGGTAGAGGAAATGTTCTTGTCAACTACGGAGATGCGTGTTGTGACTTCGTTAATTTTAAGATGATGTGTCAGCTCACTTTATCAAATGTGCTCATGGGGTAGGATGTGCGCGCGTGCGTTCATAGAGATGAATGTATGTGTATATGTATGAGCATCTGCGTCCGTAATGTGTTAAAAAAGAATGAGTTAAGGGCATTGGTACTACCTAAAGAAGAAGAAAGACGAAAAAGAAAAACTAAAACGAATGATGAAAAAAATGCACACAACTTGTCCATTTTCACAGGATACTTCGCCTACATACAATACACAAACCTAAACCTAAGTTTAGTCTAAATGCAATTTCCAAATAGCAAAACCGAATCTTAGCTTTGCCCTTCGATCGTGTCCATATCCCAACCATAGAATGCCACGTACAGGTGCTCAGCATGCGTGCGGTGCTGTCAGCTTTGTGCTGGTCCACGTCGTTCTCCATCGCCTCGTTTAATACCACACCCCTGGGGCCTTAAACCTTGCAACGCAACTCCTCCACTCTTGAATCACCCCAGAAATTTGGCGCGAAAACTCGCGCGTGTGTGTGCTTCCGTTGGTCGGCGGCGATGGACCAGGTGCAACGGAAGAGCATTCTGAGGCCAGCCAAGCCGCTGTCGCGGACGCGGTCGGAAGAGCACCCCATGTTGTCCGACCTTGGTGAGCGGCCGGAGGTGGTTCTGAACATCGATGGGAACGGCAACGGCCCCGGCGCGGACGTCCTCGGAGCGGCGGGGAAGCCGACAGCCAGCAGGAAGTTGTCCACCGCCGCCAGCTCGCCGTCCCAGGGGTGGGCCGACGCGAGCTTCGACTTCTGGAGGAACGAGGGTGGCCACGCGCGCTGCGTCGATGACTTGAGCTTCAAGAATCGGCCGGCGTCACCGCAGCCGCAGGCATCGTCCCCTTCGCTCTCGCCGAAGAAGAAGAAGGCGGAGGTCGTCGAGGACCCGCCCACGAGCCTCATCGGGAACTTCCTCGGGAAGCAGAAAGCGGCCGAGGCCGAGTTGCTCGACTTCGACATGGAAATGGACGACATCGGGAGGTCGTCACACCCGTTCTCATCCAACTCCCGAGATCGGGATGCGCCGCGTGTCTCCTTCAAGGACCGCCAGATGTCCTCGTCCTCTTCATCCGGCTCCGATTCCGATACCGGCGGCGTCCGTAAGCCCCCCGCCGGCGACGACGGAATACGCAACACCTCCACTCCCACTCCAGCGGGACCGAGACCATTACTGCGAGCTAAGACGCGCTCCCGGCTCACGGACCCGCCGCCGCAGTCATCCGTGGCCGTCGACGAGGAGCGCAAGAAGTCGTCCGCCTTGCGCCCTCCCAAGTCCGGCCAGTTTCCTGGGCGTATAACCGGCAAATCCGGCCAGCGGCGCAAGTCGGGTTCCATGGAGGAGGAGGAGGAGGAGGAGGACGACGACGACCCCTTCACAGACGCCGACGTCCCCGACGACTTCAACCGCGGGAAGCTGGGTGCTCTCACCATACTGCAGTGGCTCAGCTTGGTGCTCATCATCGGGGCACTAGTGTGCAGCCTCACAATAAGGCCCTTGTCACGGAAAAAGCTCTGGGAGCTGCACCTCTGGAAGTGGGAGCTCCTCGTGTTCGTGCTCATCTGTGGCCGCCTCGTCTCCGGCTGGGCCATCCGGATCGCGGTCTTCGGCGTGGAGCGCAACTTCGTGCTGCGGAAGCGCGTGCTCTACTTCGTGTACGGCGTGCGCGGCGCCGTGCAGAACGCGCTCTGGCTCGGCATGGTGCTCGCCTCCTGGCACTTCTTATTCGACGAAGGCACCAACACGGCGGTGCTGCCCTACGTGACCAAGGTGCTGCTCTGCCTCCTCGTCGCCACGCTCGTCCGCCTCGTCAAGACGCTTCTCCTCAAGGTGCTCGCCTCGTCCTTCCATGTCTCCACATACTTTGATCGGATACAGGAGGCGCTGTTCAACCAGTACGTCATCGACACACTGTCCGGGCCACAGCTGGTCGACGAAGACTACGTGATCGCCGAGGTGCGTGAGCTCCAGCGCGCCGGCGCAGACATCCCGAAAGAGCTACACCCCGCCTTGCCAACCAAGAACCTATCGGAGCAAAGGGGCACCCGTGTCTCAGGTTTGATCTCCAAGGGAGGTGGAATCAATCCGTTGTCGAAGGAGAAGAAACGACGTGAGGCTGATGAAGGGATCACCATTGACAAGCTCCACAGGCTCAATCAGAGAAACGTCTCGGCGTGGAACATGAAGAGGCTGGTGAAGATTGTTCGTTTTGAGACGCTCGCCACAATGGACGAGCAGATCCAGGAGGCAACGGCAGGGGAAGGGGCTGAGTCAGGGACACAGATTCGCAGTGAACACGAGGCGCAGCTCGCCGCCAAGAAGATCTTTCATAACGTAGCCAAGCCGGGATCCAAGTAAGCATTTCTGCTCTAAGGAGATTCTATCTTATAGTAGTAATTTACAACTTGCATAGTTTTATATTCCTATTGTCTAGGCTCTGAATTTTGAGCTCAAAAAGTACACCTATTGTACAGACTGTACAGTATAATTTTTTATTTTAATTTCATAAAAAGCATGCTACTCCTACATAATTGTTAGACAACTTTAGAGCAAGGTTAATAAAAAAGCCTGCCGCTAGCTCTATACTGTTGCCACATCATCTAGAGCCTTCACAAAAAGTTGCTCATACAATGAACTGGATGTGCACGGGCAAAAATGCTAGACATACAAAAGCTTACACGCTTTTACACGTTCCTTTTATCTAACAACCAATCACAAATCTCCCCCTAATTTTCAGGGGGGTGGGCCGTCCCGCTCACCTATTGACCAATCAAGGTTAACCATCCTGTAAAAGCCTGTAAATCGTTTGTACGTGTAGCATTGCCGCTCACTAGCTATAGTATTTAATATTTACATGGAGAGAAAGGCACATAAATTGCACTATGATTGGTAGGTAGGAAAAAACGCCCGCTTTTAGCCCATGCGCTGTGCAACCGGCTCTAATTCTTCGTAGGCTGCGCTATCGCCCGTCGAGCGACGAAGCGCCAGCTTCCTTCAACTAGGATTTTTGTGATGTGGAACATTTTATAGCCAGCTAAATAGGATCTATTATACTTGCTCTTATAGTGCAATGCCGTGTTCAGTGGCAAACTGTCAACTACAAAAGTGAAATGACAAATTATAGAACTTTAATTACAATGATACTTAACCAAAAAAAACCTAGTTCTAAGGATTGTGGCAATTTACTAATTCTGTTTCTTGATCGTAAATGTATAAATTATAATGCAGGCACATATACTTGGCAGACCTGATGCGCTTCATGAAGCAGGAGGAAGCCATCAAAGCTATGCATCTTTTCGAAGGAGCACAGGAGCACTGTAGGGTCGGCAAGAAGTCTATGAAGAATTGGGTGGTAATGATCGTATTATTGACCTTGCTATCTAAGTTGCATCAACCATCAAGATGTCATTTCTAACGTCATATCATCTGGTTCATTCTGTAGGTGAATGCATTTAGAGAGCGCAAAGCTCTTGCCCTAACACTTAACGATACAAAAACAGCAGTTAACAAGCTCAACCAGATGGCCAATGTTGTTGTTGGCCTCATAGTGTCTGCACTCTGGCTTCTAATTCTTGGCGTAGCGACGACACAATTCTTTGTCTTCCTCAGTTCACAGCTTCTTGTGGCAGTATCTGTATTCGGGAATACCTTGAAGACGATTTTTGAGGCAATTATCTTCTTATTCGTGATGCATCCTTTCGACGTCGGCGACCGCTGTGAAATTGAAGAGGTCCAGGTAACGAAATATATTCTCGATTAGCGCTAATTATTTATGTAATCGGATATTACCTTGCATTTGTCGATTGACATTGTAAGCACTTGAATTTCAGGTCGTTGTGGAGGAAATGAATATCATGACAACAGTCTTTCTTCGTTACGATAACTTGAAGATCTATTACCCAAACAGTGTGTTGGCCACCAAACCGATTTTTAATTTCTATAGGAGTCCTGATATGGGAGAAGGAATTGACTTCTGTGTCCATGTTGCCACCCCGCTGGAAAAACTGGCACTCATGAAGGAAAAAATACTACAGTGCGTACCAGTTCTTTTGTCATCTCAGTTTCACGTTCACAAATTCGCATAAACTTAGTGTCATTTGCTTTTGATCTTTTTCCACATCGGATTGGACTAATCGTAGTTTTCTTTACTTCCATCCAGTTACATTGACAGTAAGAAGGAACATTGGTACCCAGGTGCGATGGTTGTCCTCCGGGATGTAGATGACACCAACAAGCTAAAAGTGTCCATATGGCTCCGGCACACACTCAACTTCCAGGACATGGGGATGAGGTTCGTGAGGAGGGAACTCGTGCTCAAAGAGATGGTCAGAGTCTTGAAGGACCTCGACATCGAGTACCGAATGTTGCCACTTGACGTGAACGTGCGAAATGCGCCCCCTCTGCAATCCACAAGGATGCCGACGACATGGAATTATTCATGAAGTGGAGGGGCATCCCATTATGAGACCGCAGATACAACAGTTACCGTCCCTATGTGGTGGTGAGAACTGGTAGCAACTATAGCCGTTAGCTAATAGAGCTGTCAGTGTGCGTACAGTTGCGGCGATCACTGTAATAGTGTGTTGTGTGGTATCGAAAGCTTTAATAACCTCAAAGATAGGCATATAGATAGTGCCATTCAAAATGTTGAAAGTAGTCAACTATATTGCATGGACAGAGCAATGCTACAATTATGTGTTATTCCATTGATGTGGTGTGTTCACTAGTGCAGAACCGGGCAATAGCACCGGTTCGTAAGGCCCTTTAGTGCCGGTTCCATAACCGGCACTAAAGTGTGGGCACTAAAGCCCCCCCCCCCCTTTAGTACCGGTTCAGCACGAACCGGTGCTAAAAGGAAACCACGTGGCACGAGCCAGCTCCGGGGGCCTGGAGCCCTTTAGTACCGGTTGGTAAGACCAACCGGTACTATATGGTTTGGGGTTTTTTTAGTTTTATGATTGCTTTTTCATTTAATTTTGTGTTTCCATTTTAATTCTTTTTCATTTGCTGGTATTTTATGATACTACACATTGTACACGTTATATATATATATATATATATATATATATATATATATATATATATATATAGAATTTCTAGTAGAACCAATCATGCATATATATATCATCAATGTCTCATAAACCACCATATTAATTAATTTACACATACACACATGTATAGCTATATACAATTTCTCCTACATATGCATGTTGCCTTCGGAGCCAGTGGCATTAGCCTAATTGGTGCCTTCAGAGCACGATGACAATTGGAAGTGGTTTTTCATGGGGGTGGTAGCGGGTAATAGTATTCTCCCTTCGGATTTATGACCTGGTCGAGCAAAAATCCCGCTATTTCCTCTTGAAGTGCTTCTACGTGCTCCGTTTCTAGGAGCTTCTCCCGCACCTCTCTGAACTGTTAAGAAGGAGATCAATATGCATGTGTATTAGTTGTGTGACTAGATATCGATAATGGTGTAAAAATTGTGAATAGTGTTCTGACAAGCGTACCCATTCCTGTCTTTGAGATCTGCTCCTTTTGGACGCCATCATGCGAATGTTCTCGCAAACGCAGAATGCACACAGATCAGTCCCCTGCCCTGCTTCAGGGCCTTTACGAGAATGGAATTTGATCAAATAATAATTAATCAAGCATGATAATTAAAGAGATGGCAGCTAGCTAGCTAGCTAGTACTACTTAATTACTTACCTTGGGTCGAAACCATTTAAGCTTTTTTTCCATTCGCCTTCCGTGACGCTGATGAACCTTGCCCAAGCCCTGTCCGCCAACAAAGAAAATGAATAAAGGGGTTATTAAATAGTTCATATCATGAAATGACGAACTAAATAGGCCGAGACATATAGTTAATAATGATTGAAATTACCTGTTGACTATCCCAAACAAGATGTTATAGTCAGTATTTTCATTGAGTAGTGAGTCCAGTATTTCAACTGTTCCGGCGTCAACTTTAATGATACACAAGATCGAGTGAAAAATCTGCATGCACACACGTTTGCATGTCTTAATTAAGCGGGCATATGTAAGCAAAAATATGTAGCTAGCTAGTAGGCAAAAACAGAGAATTTGTAGTACAAGACAGTGTGACTCACTGGAAGTTGTAAGGAAGTAGTATATCTTCATTGTATTTGAGGCGCTTCAAGAACTCTAGCATGTTGTCCTCTACGGCCTTTTGATGATGTGGATTTATTAGCCATGTGTATTTATTAACGGTGTTTGGGTCAATGAACCCAATGCCAAAGCGTCCACATTTTCTCATTTCATACATCTTCATCCTGCATAATACCACAGAAAAGAATATAGTGAGGATAATTCCAGGTAATGGTTGATCAAAAGGATCACTACAGCTAGCTTGAGACTTAAATTACAGAAATAAATCACTTACAGACAATAGCAACTGACAATAGATTTGTCGAGTGCGTCTTGATTGTATAACTGAAATAGTTCAGAATACTCAACGGACAGAGCTTTCTCATGGAAGTAATGCTCCTCCTTGACATTCACCATGAGGGACAATCGACCGGAAATCTTGGTAATGTTCATGTACCATTGATGCAATTCATACATTCTCGTTGGGAGGTTCTTGACCTTGTCTGGCTCGACCAAAGGTTGGCACCGGACATATTTCTGTTTTATTTCATCCTCTGTAAGCACAGGCATGGGCTCGATCTCGAGGAGTTGTCCAACAGTGATGTTGAGAACTTCAGCCTGCATTATATGGTCCTTGGTTATTACCACATTGCCCACCTCGGGAACGTAAATTGTTTGCCCACAATAATATTGGGCGCGCGTACTATCACGTGTTGTTGGCACAACAAGCGAGGGGATCGATTGCCCCGCCTGTTCTCCCAGCTAGGGAATGGTTTTCCCGCATTTTTTGACAGCTGCTTGTTGTTTGCTCGATCCCGAGCTCGCCTCCTTACGTAGACGTGCTCGATTTAACTTCCTGATATGGCGCTCATAGTCTTTGTCAACAGGCTTGGGAGTTGGTGGTTGAGCCATACGAATGAAGTGGTCAATCGTTTCCTCAGGCACTTTCTCCCTTGGCGGCGGTAGCGGTTTCGGTGCAAAATGGGCTTCCACCCTGGCCTTCGATATGGCTGTGTTTTCCTCCTCGGACTTGTCATAAGGCCTCTGCGAAAGAGGCTTGAGGCTTGGACCATATTTATATCGCTTGCCTTCGCTTTTACTTCCTGTACTACCTCGACTCGTACCGGTACGCACCATAGCTGCGGGGTGTCTCTTCTGCGATTGCTGAGGCGGCGGAGACGGCTGACGGGGCTGAGTTGGACGAGGAGGAGTGGCCTGAAGCTGTGCCAGACTTGGAGGAGGAGTGGCCTGAGGTTGTGCCGGACTTGGAGGAGGAGTGGACGTCTGACGCTGTGGCAGACTTGGAGGAGGAGGAGTGGCCTGACACTTTGCCAGACTTGGAAGAGGAGTGGCCTGACACTTTGCCGGACTTGGTGGACTTGCCAGAGCGGGAGTCTGCTGACTCGGTGGCGGACTTCGACGAGGAGTCGGCTGACGCGGTGTCGGTGGCCTTCGAAAGATGATGCAATCCTTTTTCCATAGGATGATACGATGGTTGGCCTCTCCGAGAAAGTGCTCGTCGTCACCTCCAGGAATGTCAAGCTCTAGCTCCGAATATGGGTCCACCACCTCATCAACCAAGAGACGAGCATAGCCCGCTGGAATCGGGTTGCAATGGAAGGTTGCCTCGGGGGGATTTGTAAAAGCAATGGCGTCCGCCACCTTCATGGATATGTTCTTCATTTTGACGTGTAGCTCGCAGTTAGTGTTCTCCGTGATGTCATCCACGGGGTATCTACCCAGCATTGCGTCGTCCGGGGCGGAACCCACGCTGCTTCTCGGCATGGATGGGGCGGTGCTATCCAATGCTAGATCATTTGCTAGCTGCTGCAGCTGCTGAGACCCCCTTTGCTGGGTAAGTGAGTCGATCTGCTCCTGCTGCCGCTGGAATTTGACTGCCAATTCCGCTTGACTTGCTTCTAGGCCTTGAAGGCGTTCATAGTCCCGCTTCCTCTGCTCCTCCTCCATCTTCCTCTTCTTCTCCTCCGCAATCTTCTTTCTCGCACGGGTTCTGTAGTCGGTGTTCCAGTCTAAAAACCCCTCATACCACAGAATAGCGCCCTTGCCTCGTGTTCTTCCCGGGTGTTCAGGATTTCCCAGGGCATGCGTAAGCTCGTCGTTCTCTCTGTTGGGCTGGAACACCCCCGATTGTGCCTCTTCTATTGCAACAAGTATCGCATCGTCGGCTCCCTTCAGACTTGCCCTCGTCGAAACATTGCCTGTCTTCGGGTCCAACTCCCCCCATGCGCATAGAACCAAGTCCTGCACCTGGGGGCCAGCTCTTAGTAACCGGAGTGACACCTGCATCCTCCATCTCTTTCTCAGACTTATCCCACTTAGGCATTGCCACCGCATAGCCACCTGGCCCCAGCTTATGGAACTTATCCTTTTTTTCGGCATTCTACTTGTTTATTCTCGACCGTTCCTTAGCTAATTCCGAATCCTTGAATTTCACGAAGTCGTCCCAATGAGCACGTTGATTCTCTAGTGTTCCCTCGAATACTAGAGTTTTCCTTCCTCCCTTGACGTACTTGTCCCATTCACGTTTCTTGTGGTTCTTGAATGCAACCGCCATCTTCCTAAGAGCAGCGTCCTTGACTTTCTGCACATCTACTTCTGTGAAATGATCTGGTAGGGTGAAATGTTACATGAGAGTATCCCAAAGTAGATCTTTTTGTCTTTTGTCGACAAAAGTAACATCTGGACGTGGAGCAGCGTCCTTTTTGTCTTTTTATCTTTTGTCTTTTGCTGGCTCTCTCCATTCTTGAAGGGAGATCAGGAGTTGGTCCTTCACAACAACTCCGCACTGACGAACGAACTTGTCCGCAATCTTCTTAGGCGCTAATGGTTCGCCATTAGGTCTGATTGCCTCGATATTGTACTTTACGCCCTCCTTCAACTTTTTGTTCGGCCCTCGTTTCGTCCTTTTGCCTGAAGATTTGCTCGATCCGGATGGCTGAAAGAACAAAGATCGATTCGTTAATATATCTTCAAGTCATTTAAAACATGTGATGATCACCAGATGCCTGCTTATATAAATATATATACCTCGCCGGTCTTTGTTGTTTCAAGATCAACATTTTCTTTGTCATCATCATAATCATAGTTCATGACTTCATCAATTCGGTCGTCGCGATCGAATATCATATCACCCTCTCCGGTGTTGTTTAGAAATTCGGAGCCGTCATAATCTTCTTCATTCTGATCATCATCTGGCCCGTGAGGATGGCGTATCATATCGAACATGGCATGTTCTCCCTCTCTGTTGGTATTGTCCGCCATAGCTTTTATTTAACTAATCCAAAAGAAATATAAAACAATTTAGTATTCAAATTACATCGTCTCGAATAATAGATATAATCTCGAATACATCGTCTCGAATAATAGATATAATCTCGAAAACATCGTCTCGAATAATAGATATAATCTCGAAAACATCGTCTCGAATAATAGATATAATCTCGAATACATCGTCTCGAATAATAGATATAATCTCGAATACATCGTCTCGAATAATAGATATAATATCGAATACATCACTAGCTAGGTAGCTAATAAAGATCGAATACTACAGAAGAATCTAGGACACTCGCGGTTCCTGCGGCGCGGGCGGTGGACACCCAAAGAGAAGGAACCCTCACAGGATCATAGCTGAAGTGAGATCCCTGAAGAAACTGCCAGGTATTGGAGAACCTGCCGCCCTCTAACGCAACCATGTAGCGATGGACGTGCTCGTCCTCCTCCCTTACACGGCGACGTGCTACCTCCGGCTGGGCCGGCTCCCTCCGCGCCAAAACTGGCCCACGCGAACGCCACCAAACGAGATCAGGGTCGACGACGGGACCCGGGGCCGGGTTCCTCATCAAGCGGCGCGCCCCTCCAGGCAGCACCTCCCAGTGCCAGCCAGGCGGAGCCCAGTCCCGGACATGGGTCAGCCGAATGTCGTTGCGGACGTGTCGACGGCGAGGATGCGGGTCGGGCATTGTCGAGAACAAATACTAGCTATATGCCCGCAAAAAGTAATATTTTTTTAATGATTGGATTTTGATAACTAAAATTTCTAACATTTCTATATAACTAACATTTCTATAACATTTCTAACAATGCTATATATAACTAATATTTCTATAACATTTCTAATATTTCTATAACTAAAAAACATAAAAAATTATAACATTTCTATATATATAACTAACATTTTTATAACTATTTCTATAACTAAAAACAGAAAAATTTCTAACAATTCTAACTTTTTTATAACTATTTCTATAACTAAAAAACAGAAAAATTTCTAACAATTCTAACATTTCTAACTATTCTAACAATTCTAACATTTCTAACTATTTCTGAAAAACAGAAAAATATCTAACTATTTGTATAACTAAAAAACAAAAAATGTATGTGTGTGTGTGTGTGCGCTCACCGGCGAGGCGAGGGACGACGGGGGGCGGCGACGGGGGCCGGGCGCGCGGCGACGGGGACAGCGATGGGCGCGGCGACGACGGGGATGACGACGACGGGGACAGGGACGGGGCGGCGACGACGGGGACGGGGACGGACGGGCCGAGACGGCGACGATGACGGGGACGTACAGGGCAGCGCCGACGACGGGGACGGGGACGACGCGGGACGGGCCGGGACGGGGCGACGGTGACGAAGGGGACGACGTGAACGGGGACGACGGGGCGGCGACGGGGGCGGCGACGAGGGATGGAGACGTTCGGGGGCGGCGGGCGACGGTGCAGAGGAGAAGAAGCCAGATGAGAAACTGAAATTTTCGTAAGTGTTGTTTATATAGGAGGGGACTTTAGTACCGGTTTGTGCCACCAACCGGTACTAAAGGCCAGTTTTGGCCAGCCCAAGCGGCGGGAGGCGACCCCCTTTAGTACCGGGTGGAGGCACAAACCGGTACTAAAGGCCCCCCCCTTTAGTACCGGTTTGTGCCACGACCCGGTACTAAAGGGGGTGCGCTGGCGCAGGTGCGGTGCGGCAAGTTTAGTCCCACCTCGCTAGCCGAGGGGCGACCGCACTGGTTTATAAACCCTCGTGCGGTCGCTCTCTCGAGCTCCTCTCCAAAGCAGGCCTACTGGCCTACGTGTTCTTTGCTGTCCTGTGGGCCCACTTGGCCTTTGCGGGCCTGCATCCTGGCCCAACAATAGGTTGGGTTTCTAGTCGTATGCAGGCCGCTCTGGCCTAGTAGGCGGGCTTTTTTATTTTTTTTGCTTTATTTATTTTTGTGTTGTTTTTTTGTGTATTTAGAGTTTCTTTGTGAATATTTTTGCTTTAGGTACAAAAAATTACAAGCTTTCTGTTAGTGCCCGTAGTTTTCAAATTTGAATAGTTTAAATTTTGAATTATTTGAAATTAGTGTGACTCACTAGTTTGTGAATAACTTAACTTTAAAAATCAGTAAAGGCATGAAAGAATTTGTTTGCACATAAAATTTCTTCGCGTTTCAAATGCCAAAACACATAACTACCCTAACTATTACAGAGATTCCCCTCTGGGTGTGAAAACACAGAAGAAAGTGATGATAGTGAAGCCGATCACATCCCAGATCTTTGGGTGTGAAACTTTTTCGTCGCGTGTGTCCCTTTGCGCCGTAACCATGGAAAATCTTCATCATTTAACGGGATGCTCGGGTCAATATTCACTGTGAATGGAGCAATTTCATCAAACTTTTCATAATCTTCTGACTTGTCTGTCTTGTCATCCACTCCCATGATGTTTCTCTTCCCAGAAAGAACTATGTGCCGCTTTGGCTCATCGTACGATGCATTCGCTTCCTTATCTTTTCTTTTTCTTGGCTTGGTAGACATGTCCTTCACATAGAAAACATGTGCCACATCATTGGCTAGGACGAATGGTTCGTCTGCATATGCAAGATTGTTGAGATCCGCTGTTGTCATTCCGTACTGAGGGTCTTCCGTTACCCCGCCTCGTGTCATATTGACCCATTTGCGCCGGAACAAAGGGACCTTTAAACACGTCGATAGTCAAGTTCCCATATGTCCTGTATATAACCATAATATGTTTCCTTTCCCGTCTTGGTTTCTGCATCAAAGCGGACACCACTGTTTTGGTTGGTGCTCTTATTATCTTGGGCGATTGTGTAAAATGTATTACCATTTATCTCGTACCCTTTGAAAGTCATTATATTCGAAGATGGTAACTGGGACAGCAAGTACAGGTCATCTTCAATAGAGGTGTCATGCATGGTACGTGTCTGCAACCAGCTGGCAAAACTCCTGGTTTGTTCACGTGTAATCCAGTCATCAGACCGCTCCGGGTGTTTGGAGCGTAGCAAATTCTTGTGTTCATCCATATACGGAGCCACCAAGGCGGAATTCTGTAGAACTGTGTAGTGTGCTTCAGTGAGAGAATGTCCGTCCATACATATTATTTGTTCCCCTCCTAGCGTTCCTTTTCCATCCAGTCTGCCCTTATGCCGCGATTCAGGAACACCAATCGGCTTAAGGTCAGGAATAAAGTCAATACAAAACTCAATGACCTCCTCATTTTGATGGCCTTGGAGATGCTTCCTTCTGGCCTAGCACGGTTATGAACATATTTCTTTAAGACTCCCATGAACCTCTTAAAGGGGAACATATTGTGTAAAAATACAGGACCCAAAATGTTAATCTCTTCGCATAGGTGAACTAGGACGTGCGTCATGATGTTGAAGAAGGATGGTGGGAATACCAACTCGAAACTGACAAGACATTGCACCAAATCATTCTATAACCTTGGTATGATTTCTGGATCGATTACCTTCTGAGAGATTGCATTGAGAAATGCACATAGCTTCACAATGGCTAATCGAACGTTTTTCGGTAGAAGCCCCCTCAATGCAACCGGAAGCAGTTGTGTCATAATCACGTGGCAGTCATGAGACTTTAGGTTCTGGAACTTTTTCTCTGCCATGTTTATTATTCCCTTTATATTCGATGAGAAGCCAGACGGTACCTTAATACTGAGCAGGCATTCAAAGAAGATTTCCTTCTCTTCTTTGGTAAGAGCGTAGCTTGCATGACCCTGATGTATGCCGTCTTCTCCGTGCATACGTTGCTGGTCCTCCCGTGCCTCAGGTGTATCTTTTGTCTTCCCATAAACGCCCAAGAAGCCAAGCAGGGTCACGCAAAGATTCTTCGTCATGTGCATCACGTCGATTGCGGAGCGGACCTCTAGGTCTTTCCAATATGGCAGGTCCCAAAATATAGATTTCTTCTTCCACATGGGTGCGCGTCCGTCAGCGTCCTTCGGAACAGGTTGTCCGCCAGGACCCTTTCCAAATATCACCTTCAAATCCTTGACCATATCATGTACATCAGCACCAGTACGGTGGCGAGGCTTCGTCCAGTGATCCACCTCACCTTTGAAATGCTTGCCTTTCTTTCTTGCGGGATGCCTGCTCGGAAGAAATCGACGATGTCCCAGGTACACATTCTTCTTACAACTATTCAAATATATACTGTCAGTATCATCCAAACAGTGCGTGCATCCACGGTATCCCTTGTTTGTCTATCCTGAAAGGTTACTGAGAGCAGGTCAATCATTGATGGTCACGAACAGCAGTGCCTTTAGGTCAAATTCTTCCCCCATGTGCTCATCCCACACACGTACACCTGTTTCATTCCACAGTTGTAAGAGTTCTTCAACTAATGGCCTTAGGTACACATCAATGTCGTTGCCGGGTTGCTTAGGGCCTTGGATGAGCACTGGCATCATAATGAACTTCCGCTTCATGCACAACCAAGAAGGAAGGTTATACAAACATAGAGTCACAGGCCAGGTGCTATGGTTACTGCTCTACTCCCCAAAAGGATTAATGCCATCTGCGCTTAGACCAAACCATACGCTCCTTGCGTCATGTGCAAACTCCTTCCCGTCTTTCTTTCGATTTTTCTCCACTGTGACCCGTCAGCGGGTACTCTCAACTTTCCGTCTTTCTTACGGTCTTCTCTATGCCATCGCATCACCTTGGCATGCTCTTTGTTTTGGAACAAACGTTTCAACCATGGTATTATAGGAGAATACCACATCACCTTGGCAGGAATCTTCTTCCTGGGGCGCTCGCCCTCGACATCACCAGGGTCATCGCGGCTGATCTTATAGCGCAATGCACCACATACCGGGCAAGCGTTCAAATCCTCGTACTCACCGCGGTATAGGATGCAATCATTAGGGCATGCATGTATCTTCTGCACCTCTAACCCTAGAGGGCAGACAGCCTTCTTTGCTTCGTACGTACTCTTGGGCAATTCGTTGTCCTTCGGAAGCATATCCTTTATCATTACCAGCAACTTTCCAAATCCCTTGTCAGATACACCATTCTCTGCCTTCCATTGCAGCAATTCCAGTGTGGTGCCCAGCTTTTTCTTGTCACCTACGCAATTCGGGTACAACAATTTTTTGTGATCCTCTAACATGCGCTGCAACTTCTTCTTCTCCAAATCACTTGCGCAGTTTCTCTTTGCATCGGCAATGGCCCGACCTAGATCATCAACGGGCTCATCTGATGCCTCTTCTTCAGCTTCTTCCCGCATTGCCGGCTCAGCTTCTTCCCGCATTACCGGCTCAGCTTCTTCCCCCATTGTTGTATCATCGTATTCAGGGAACCCATGGCTAGGATAGCTGTCGTCGTCCTCTTCTTCTTCATTGTCTTCCATCATAACCCCTCTTTCTCCGTGCTTGGTCCAAACATTATAGTGGGGCATGAAACCGGACTCAAACATGTGGATGTGAATGGTTCTTGACGTAGAGTAATTGCGACCATTCTTGCAGCCAGCACATGGACAAGGCATAAAACCATCCGCCCGCTTGTTTGCCTCAGCCGCAAGCAGAAAAGTATGCACGCCCTCAACGAACTGGGGAGAGCATCGTTCATCGTACATCCATTGCCGGCTCATCTTCATTACACAACACCGAATAGACCAAATTAATACAAGTTCATACATAACAAGGTTTTCAGAATCGCAATTCTGTTATACGATTCTACGACTTTACGATCCAAACTAACCCCTATGATTCTACAACTTTAGTTCTTAGAATCTACGTTTGTATGATCCTGATAGTGAAGATTCTATGATTTGCGATCCTACCATCGAAGCTCCGATCCAATTCAAAATCGTGATTTTGACAACCTTGATAAATAAAGTTCATACAACACTTAAATGCAACAAACAAATAACTCTCTAGCTAAAGCATTTAAATGCAACAACAAATGCGATCAAGATCGCAACTAAGGTAACAATTGATCCAACAGCATAATGATACCAAGCCTCACTATCGATGGCATATTTTCTAATCTTTCTAATCTTCAAGCGCAATTTCTCCATCTTGATCTTGTGATCATCGACGACATCGGCAACATGCAACTCCAATTCCATCTTCTCCCTCTCAATTATTTTCAATTTTTCTTTCAAGTACTCGTTTTCTCTTTCAACTAAATTTAACCTCTCGACAATAGGGTCAGTTGGAATTTCCGGTTCACATACCTCCTAGATAAAAATATCTATGTCAACTTGATGGGCATAATTTGTCATAAACACGAAATGCAACAAATAGTTTTAAAAGAGAATATACCACATCCGAATCATGACAAGGACGAGGGCCGACGAGGACGGATATCAAAACCATGGCACTATGTATAACAAACAACGTACGGGTAAGATAATTATACGAGTAACTATATATCCAAATCACACAAACATCAATTTTTTATATAAAATTTCATGAACAAGAGGCTCACCACAAGGTGATGCCGGCGACGGGACGGTGTAGGCGATCGACGGTGGTTACGACGGATATTTAGAAGGCACTAAGTAAAAAACACCTACATATGCAAACTAAGTGTTATTTTGACCTTAAATTGCATATAAATCAAATACTACCACATATAATTCCTCCCAAATTACTAAAACCCACAATTAATCACTATATAAACCAATGCAAGAGCTAATCTAGCAATGAGAGATGAAAGGATAAAGTTGCTAACCTTGGTGATCATTTGAATGGATGGGGGCCTGCAAATCTTGACAAATTTTGGGCAAATTTTGTGATGAACTCGACAGGAAGAAGGGAAGAACAGAGGAGAGGGAGAGGGGAAAGGGGGAAGAACAGAGTGCGGGTGGACGAAGGGTTTATATAGGACGACCTTTAGTACCGGTTCGTGCCACGAACCGGTACTAAAGGTGCTGGAAGGGCCACACTCTGACAACATCCTGCCACCACTTTCTTTAGTACCGGTTCGTGGCACGAACCGATGCTAAAGATTCGCCACGAACCGGTACTAAAGAGCTCCTCCCGCCTAGCCGTTGGAACCGGCACTAATGGACACATTAGTGCCGGTTCTGTTACAAACCGGGACTAATGTGTCTCACATTTGGTCCTTTTTCTACTAGTGATTGTTGTTGTTGTTATCATACTCTGCCTGGTGGCTTTATTTATAAAGTGGGGCATAGCCCTTTCCTCCAAAAAAAGCAATGCTACAGTTATGGATTGATGGTTACAAAATGATGTGGTTATCACCGAGGCCCACTAAGAAATTCAGCGGAGATTATTGAGTGGTTAGTTGGGGATCTCACCCGTAAGTTAAATCCCGTAAGATGATGCTCATAGGTCAAGCATTCTTTTAGTATGGACAAGCCTGCCGTGCTAGCACTTATCCTGCCGTTTTGTATCTACAAGTTTAGTTTGAGTTTTGCATGTAGTTTAGGTAATCGGTTAGTGTAGGAGGCTTGTTTCGGAGGGGTGCAAGGTGAGATGTCGAAGATGGATGTGCGGTTTGACATGGTTTGTGGAGCTGATACACGAAGCTATGCTGAGAAAACTATAGTATAGGCCATGACAAATTTATTGATCACACCATAGTAAATTAGTTTTCATATGATATCAGATTTATTGCCATGACAAATTTTTGCTTTCTTAAACATACAATATTTTTTGTAACATAGAATTTTCCATGTAAGCACTACAAGACTTTTTACAAATTTCCTATGATTCTTAGAGAAACCATTTTTTTTTCTTAGTTTGCCTTGTGAAACCGAAAATCTGCTTCTGAGCTCGGGCTCAGATGATCCCACAATCCACACCGATGGTTTGCATCAAGATTTGTGCGTCTTTCTGTATTTTTCGGTCGTATATCTCGTTCTGTGGCGCGGTGGACTGGAGCATTTATTGTTACGCAGGGTTTCAACACCGTCGCGGGACAGATAGAGGATGGATGGCTCGTCATCTTATCCGAGCTAACGTCGTCGCGGGACAGGTCTATGAAGGATGGCTCGGCACCTTTTCCTGAGCCACATGGCGCTTTTATTCCGCAGTGACTAACTGGGTTTGAAATTTGAATCGTCAAGTTGCGTGGGGCAACAACCACGCGGTCGATGCACACATGCTGTCCAAGTGTTGGTACGTCAGTCGCGAATACACCCAAGGCAGTAAAGCTTGAGCAAGGGAAAAAACAAACGCCTCAATTTGAAACCACGTTGTTGTTTTCCAGACAACACCAACTGGTCATTCAGTTCTACCCTCCCCTTCATCGCTCGTTGGTTGTATACGTTTTCAGTGACGACAAGGAATAGCAAGTTCAGATCATCCCTTCACAATTCAGAGAACCATAACAATAAACCACAACATCAGCAAGAAATAATGCTTTCGAATTTGTTCACTCAAAGCTAATCAGTATCCGTGCTCACGGATACAAAAGATCAATTCAATGGGTGCAACCACTGTAACTTTAATTTTAGCATTCAAATTGTTCAGACATCCATAAAAATTATACATGGCCAAGGATAGACATGCTGTGAAATTTTCTTCAGTTATCAAATTGTGCAGACAACCATAAACATTTCAAGAACACAAACGGTTACGATTTCTTATCATATCATACAGCCAGGAGTAAAATTCAGTTTAGCTAACAAATTGTTCAGAAAAGCATATAACCTTACATGTGCTCAACGACACAACTCTGCGTCGTTTCAAATAAGGACAGCACAACTCTGCTGTTCCTTCTACCGGTAGGCGGCCAAATTTCTCAAACATATTCCTAGTATATATTTTGCTGGCATGGCGCTCTATCGCAAGGTTAGTCCGCCGCACGACGCCGCCCTGCCAAAACAAAAACATTCACAGAGACGAAATCAGTTCATAAGCACAAACTGTTAAAAATCAGGAATCTTAGTTTTTGAATGGCAGCAATGTATTTACAATCATTGTCCTCTTTTCCTCATAGCTTTCATCGCGCTTCCGGTCAAATTGAAGTCTCATGTATTGTCAGACGAAAACATGCATTGGGCTTGCAGGGGGCATGTCCGTCTTCAGCATGTGGTTTGCACTCTCACTCCTCTGTGTACTCATCATTTTCGCACAAAACACACCTCTGAAATATGGTTTCGCCCATTTATGTTTTGTCTCATATATTTGGGTCATATAGTTATGCCCCCTCAAATTGTATTTATCAAGCAGCACATCCCAGGCTGATTCAAATTCTTCCTCAGTTAGCATGTGGTTAACAACTTTGTGAAATTCAGCTTGAAAATCACATTTTTTTGTGTAAAGCCACCCCAGTGTTTCTTTCGCCTTTTTCAGAACATGCCACTTGCACAAACGGTGGACAGTGTTCGGATAAATTTTCTTGATTGCAACCTCCATAGCCCTGCATTGGTCTGACAAAAAATCATGTTTAATCAGAAACACAAATGATGACCTTTTTGCTTTCAGCTTTTTACTTTCGTAAATGATGTGACTGTCCTGTGCATTCGGAGGGGAACTCTTACAAACAAGGAACTGAAAGCACTTTTATGTGTTCAATCATTCACCTGTTAGTATTGTTTTAGGTGCAGGTCCGCCCATCATGCGAATGAATTCTGAAAACACCCATTCAAAGCTCTCTTCTTGCTCGTCATGCATCAGCACGCCAGCCAGGATGATACTCTGGTAGTGATTGTTAACTCCGACAAATAAACATAATGGCATGTCGTACAAATTTGTCCTGTATGTGGTGTCGAATGTGACCACGTCGCCAAAGAACCTGTACTGCATCCGTCTGCTCCCATTAGCCCACATGAGATTCTTCACCTTGCTGTCTTTCTCGGCGAGCACCACATAGGAGAAACCAGGGTCACTCGACCAGATGTCGGCAAACACCTGCAGTGTCTTCCGTAATTCATCTTCAGCCTGTTCACGACTAATCTTCCCACAAATGTTCCTGAGTGTCCTTTTCGTAAAGGGCACCTTCTCAACTGAACCAAAGAAGATTCCAATTATG
Organism: Triticum aestivum; assembly: GCF_018294505.1. Taxonomy (NCBI): domain Eukaryota; kingdom Viridiplantae; phylum Streptophyta; class Magnoliopsida; order Poales; family Poaceae; genus Triticum; species Triticum aestivum. Next base: position 632,875,119 of record NC_057804.1, on the reverse strand, counting down.
TTGTATACCTTGCCAAGGTTGATGTTGTTCTCCCTCAACTATCTTATCAAATCCTTGGTATACACGTCTATGTGTTTATGAGACGGCCAATGCACTTTCTCTCCCATTGTAAGCGACATCGAATGATTGTGGCTCGCCCGGTGCTCTGTTATGTACCAACTGTTGTCTGATGCACATAGCAGCCTGGTCAGAGCTGGGCACTTGCACCTGCAGGACCTGCTGTTTTCAGCGTCTGGTTTCCCCTGCATATCATACATCAATGGAAGTCAACAAAAAAAACCAGCAATTTGATCTGTACAACCAAATTCAGTACATGGGTCATTTCTTTTTATCTGAATCGAAATGCTCACTCACCGAACACCCACAAACTATCTCCTGCATGCTTTTTGTCCTCTCGGCATTGAGCCTGCTTTTCCCATATCTTATGCCAAACCCGATTTCCCACAAATACAAGTTATAGAAATCGTACGCCTCCCCTAGCGAGTCAAAACTAAGACCTAGCTCAGGTCGGACCACACTCTTGTCTGGTTGCTCATCATATTTACGTATTGACAACTCGAGGGCGCTCATCCTTGATGGACAGGGCACACGGTCTGGTGGCGCACTCCCCAAACGAAGCCTGTGGTGAGTTGCAAAATGCACAATTTAAATGTTCATTATATAGAAAACTAACCCAAATCTGATTACTACAAATTCTGGATTTTATTATATCACTGCTTTTTGACAGAATTCCTTCAAGAACATTTGTTCCAACCGCATTTATCCCCATACGGTCTTGCAAATAGAGGAATAGCATCTTCAATGGGCCATCATACTTTTCTGTTTTTGCAGAACCGCACAGACTAAATTCTGTACACACAGGAAAAACTATAAAAAACCATTTGAGAGTTGATAATCGTACCAGCAATTTTTCCAGTTCTAAGTTTTCTTGTTAGAGGTTTGGTGTAACCAGTACTTTCCCCCAAATGGAGAAACAAGCTTTTGTTCATGTGAACATTGAACCACAGATCAAACGTAGGTACTCTTGTAACAGCAAAAACAGAAACTAGAGATGGTTGTTCTCTGAGCTTCACCTCTTAGTCCAGCCGGGGCCTGTGGATTGACTCTGCCTGATGATTGGGCAGACCTCGTCGGAGATTCATCACGTCTACGGGGGGCACCTACTTCAGCGTCAGTTAGCACACCTCCGCACACCATCTCAGCTACCCCAGAATCAACGTCTGCCTGACCAATCTCCGGACTCGCAGCCCCCTTATCCAGAAGGTACATGAGCAAGACTGGATCCGGATGGTCAACATTATCTGCATACTCCTCCCGCACTGGGAACCTGCATAGAAAACGGCGAATCAGCCGCATGAAGATTTGCTCTCCAACGCAGATCAAGCTTATCGAATCTTTTCTAACAGGAGAAATTCGGCACAGATCTGGACTAGAACGAACCTGTCGACCACATCCAGTAGGAATTCCATTCCCTCAGTGTCCATCCGCAGCTAGGCCAACGGTGAAGCAAAAGCGACAGAACCCGCGCGGCACCACGCTAAAGCGGCCCCGGTGACCTCTCCTGCGTATTTGTCTTTGACGGCGGCGAGAGGCCTCTAGAATGAGCCGGAAGCAGCTCAGACAGCGAACCCTGTCCTGGATTCCTTATCTGTTCCAGGCCCAGACAAAAAAGCTGACGTCTTGTCCCACGGCCCACTCTGAAATGCACGGTCCTGGTCCACGGCCCATTCCGCTTAACCGCGACGCCAGTCTGGCAGCGACGGGCCAGCCCCACTTACGGGCTACTGTTTCATACCGTATTGGGTGTTTTCCTCCTTTTACCAACGCTCGCACAGGAGACGCCAGCTGGCTTTGTTCGAATCCCAAGTCTGGAACGGACGACGTAGATTATGGGTGCAGCTGAGCCCGAGCTCCAAATCGACGCACTCTTGTGAAACCCCCTATTGTTTTATAATTTTTGCCATGATCTAGTTTTTTCTACTACAGTTGCAATCAGACCATTCTATGGTTGTTTATAAATATTAGTGCATACAAAAAAATAGATACCATGACACATTTATTGAGTATACCATGGTAAATTATAAATTATAAAGTATATCCTAGCAATTTTATAAAGTATATCATGGAAATTGTAAATTAATTCTTATCTGACTTTTTTCCCTCTCAGAAATTGATGGCATGCAAGTGCACAGGGTTTAGTTGTAGCCTTTTCGAAGTAAGAGTATTGACCCCAGAGGAAACACATGAATTAAGCATTACCTCTTGTAGTAAATTACGAATCTGTGCCTGCAAACAATTGTAGAATCCAAGCAAAGTGTGGGTGGAAATAAATGATTGTTTTGGTGGTGAGCAAACTGAAAGTAAATAACATAAAAAGTAATAAACAATAGTAAAAACAGTAGCACGAGTAACAAGTGGAACTGACAGAGGAGTAAGGCCTTCTCAGGGATTCTGCGTTCCCATTGGTATGTTTCTAACGTAACCTATGCATCTGCATAAGATAGTCTGGATACTTGAGCCACTCTTGACGAGTATGCTTGGCGGAGCCGGGTATAGAAGACGTTCTACTCTAGGTAGACTTCGCGCCACGCATGCCACTACCATAGTCTCCCCCTGCAGGTTAAACCTACGGTAATTAAGGGTTGCCACATGGATGCAGCCTCTCTAAGGGTTCTTTGTAATTCCGCTACCAATTGCAAAAGCTAGGAGTAAAGGATTTTACTGTCACCTCAAATTACCTTCATGTCCTAACCTTTACAATGACATTGATACACTTCGTGGCCTTTCGGCGAAAATGTCGAGTGGGACCCCTTCAACATCCATGAAGTTTATTAAACTAAGCATTCAGTAGAGGATCCATATCCAATATAACGTTTTAGATCCTATACATACCAAGGTTCATCCATATCCCCGAGAACTAAGGGGCACACATGGAGACAACAAGCATCATGGGAAGGGTAATGGTAAACATGGATGAGTCACAAAAGTAAAACATAAGACGATCCACTCGGGTTCCTAAATGTTACCATGAGATGGATGTGGACGTGGATGATGATGATGATGATGATGATAGTGGTGGTGATGTTGACATCCCCTTGCACGTGGTTGTGAAGATGATGATCTCCTCCTTGTCAATCCCTCCTCCGAATGACTCTGGAGGCTAGGTTTCTGCCTTCTGGATGTGTTCCTAGTGCGTATGTTTGTCAAATCCCCGATCCAACTTCACGGGTGGAAGTAGTGGACAAGGCGATGGCGTTGGAGCTTCATACGGCCGTGCATGCGAGCGGGCGTGCTCGTATGCTAAGTCTTCTTTTCTCTGGAACCACCATGTGGACTTCTTCTTTGTCCCTTTGCTTCATCCTTTGTATGGTAGTCAATTATCACATTGAATAACGTGATTCCACCATAATTTTTTGTGTTTTTTCATAGAACTTTATTTACTGCAAAAGAAGTTACCTGGGAAATACCGACAACAAGTAGTGCGCGAACGCGGTAAAGTTTCACAAAGACTACCGTGTAGGCATAAAATAACTATCAAATCATCACATATTTTGGACTCATTAGAAGTTACTGTATTTTTTATGGCAAAATAATAGCTAACTAGGTGTAACCTGTTTTTTCCCGCGCGCTTCCTATAGTCTAGATCAGTTTGGGGGTCGCGCTGAAGAAACGTCCGAGCGAACGCTCAAGTGAACGTTGCACATTTACTCCTTCGATCCGTCTCGAGGGGAATGAAACATTCACTCGGGGGTTCCTCTAGAGCCGATGTTCCACCCTTATTATGGTAAAAAGGGATGTTAATATGAGCCAAACATTATATTTGTTGGTTCCCCCAAGCAACGATTCGCTCACTAAGGAGGATCGATCGATTGAACGATTTTGTTTGCTAGGAGGAACCCCAGCGTGACCCCAACAGCCTGACGGGAATTAATGTGCCTCCCCTCAACACACTGTCATCGTCATGCCAAAAATAATAAAGGACATAAAAAACGGCCCAAGTTTCCCGTCGACTACTACCAAGCCTTAAACCTGAAATTTTGATCTGATTTTGAATAGCAATTTTTTTAAAAAAAATCTGTCATATGTATAATAAACTGCCATCAAGTTCAAATGTATCATAACTTAAACATAAGAATTATGTTAAGCTAGGTCGATACGAATAGACCATAACGTTATGAAACTAATAAAATACCAAAAACTTCAAAACACAAAAAGGAAAACTTAACAAATTATGCTTCAACATAAGTTGCCATTATTTCATATAAAAAGAAGATGGACATTTTTCTGAAAAGAAATTTGTGAAAAAGTCTAATGAAAAGAAATTTAGCATGTGATGATGTTCCACCCTTATTGTGGTAAAAAAGGATGCCAATATGAGCCAAACGTTATATTTGTTGGTTCCCCCGAGCGACGATTCGCTCACTAAGGAGGATCGATCAATCGAACGATTTTGTTTGCTAGGAGAAATCCCCAGCGTGACCCCAACAGCCTGACAGGACTTAATGTGCCTCCCATTAGCTCAACGTCATCGTCATGCCATAAATAATAAAGGACATAAATAAAGGCCCAAGTTTCCAGTCGACTACTACCAAGCCTTAAACCTGAAATTTTGACCCGATTTTGAATAGCAAAACAAAATTAAAAAATTCCATCATATGTATAATAAACTGCCATCAAGTTCAAATGTATCATAACTTAAACATAAGAATTATGTTAAGCTAGGTCGGTACGAGTAGACCATAAAGTTATGAAACAAATAAAATACCAAAATTCAAAACACATAAAAGAAAACTTAACAAATTATGCTTCAACATAAGTTGCCATTGTTTCATATAAAAAGAAGATGGAATTTTTTTCGAAAAAGAAATTTTTGAAAAAGTCTGATGAAAAGAAATTTAGGATGTGATGTTCATGTAATTTGCGATGCTTTACGAAAACAATCTGCCATGATTTATTCGAGAAAATTTGCCATGTTTCAATATTTTTTTTTAGAAAACATGATTTATGATTGTGCATGTGATAAAAGTTTCCTTCGTGTGTACAAAACTAATGTGCCATGGTCCAAACAATAAGTTCGCCATGGTTAAAATAATAAATTTGCCATGGTGTAAATTACAAATTTTGCCATGGTTGAAAAATAAATAAATCTGTCATTGTGGAAACAATAAATTTCTTCCAAAAATATAAATTTGCCATGGTCTAAAAATATAAATTCAGCATGGTCCAAAATAATTTTCCATGGTCAAAAAGTGATGTAGGTGATGGCTAAAATGTGTAGAAAAATACTTGCTTCAAGGATATTATACATACCATGGCAGCATTTTAATGCCCATACAACAAGTATTGTCTGCATTGCAAATCAATTTAAAAATTAAGGCAAAACTACCTATGTGGATCATGACAAATGTTGATAAAATTACATGGTCCAAAATATATTTTTCATGGTTTGAAATATAAATTTGATATGGTATAAATCACAAAGTTGCATGGTGAAAGCAGTATTTTTGCAATGGTTGAAAAAATAAATCTACCATGCTAGAAACAATATATTTGCCATGGTCCCCAAAATATAAATTTGCCATGGTCCGAACAATAATTTTCCATAGTTGAAAAAATAATTCTGTCATGCTTAAACAAATAAATTTGCCACGATCCAAAAATACAAATTTGCCGTGGTCCAAACAATAACTTTGCGCATGGTAGGAAAAATAAATCAGCCATGGTGCAAACAATAAAGTTGCCATGATTCAAAATATACATTTGCCATTGTCTGAAATATAAATTTTCCATGGCCAGAAAGTTATGTAGGTCAGGGCAAATGTGTAGAACAACGGCTGGTGTCAAGGATATTATGTTGGGAAGCATAGTAGAAAACAAAAACAACTCGGCCTACGAACACCCAGGAACAATATGAAGGTGCATTAGAGGATTGGTTCATGATCGTTACCAACTCCGAGTATGTAGCTGGCCTTCATCTTCTTTTTCATCACCGTGCGGGGCGGCGGATCATCGTCGTCGTCCTCGGCGGAGTCGTGGTCGATCTGCCAAGTACGACGGCCTGGCTCCGGCGCCCTTGCTGGCATTTGCACTGGTTCTTCCTCCTCCTCCTCCTTAGGCTCCCCACTGATGACCGTCGGTGGCACGATTGCCCTCTCCTAGTAGTTTGCAGCATGGCGGTCATTAGGAGCCGAGTAGCTCTTGTACTTGGACCACATCTTCCTCTGTTTAGCGTCGTCGGAGACGACCTGATTCATGGCCCAGTGAATGATGTCGACTGACATCACGCCCTTCGCTGGGTCAGGAATCACCGTCTTCAGCTCTTGTGCAGTGGCTCTCATGAGCACTGCATCAGATTCTTTCTGCATCTCAGCCATGGAGCCGAAGTTCGAGCACACCTCCATGGTGTTCTCAAACTTGGTGCGGTCACCAGCTGACCACCCAAGGAAGAAGGCCCTCCAGCCAATACCCCACGGGAAGGGGTTGGCGTTGGAGCTGGAGCTAGAGCTCATGTCGATGGAGAGGAGGAAGATTGATAGTGAGAGAAGAGAGGGGGTGGGTAAAATAGTGGTGGGCAAGGTGAGTAAATATAGGCGCGATGGAGAGGAGGAAGAGTGATAGTCATGCCATTTTAACTACATGCTCTTCAATAAGCCATGAACTCTGTGATGTGCCTGACTCCATGAATTGTGTGCAGACCAAGGAGAGCAATGAGATGGGCACCGAGGTGCTCCCGGCCGTTGACAACAAGGGCAAGCAACCCCTTCATCCAATGCCGGAGGAGGTTGTGCTGCCGCCCACCACCGACGAAGACCCGAAGACACCTGAGGTTGGCGACGACGAGCGCATGTAGGAGTCTCCTAGCAACAAGCGCCGCAACTATGGCCACTACCAGGAGGAGGATGGCCCAACTCACTTCTGCAAGGTCATCCTTGCACCGAAGCTTGAGTGCATCCCCATGCCCCTGGAGTTCACCAAGCACTTCGTCGCGGTGCCGATGGAGTTCAAGCTCAGGAACAACACCGTCTGCTCCTGGAAGGTGGCGGTGAAGCTGACGAATGGCAGGGTGACCCTGGATCAGGGTTGGGCCACCTACACAGCCGTTCATCAGATCAAGATCGGCTACATGGTGATGTTAAAGCTCCTCACTCCTGACACCCTCAAGGTCATCATCTTCGACGAGGATGGTATTGAGGCTGTCAACAAGTGTGGGAAGCACGACGAAGCCATCGCCGCCAAGGAGTAGGGTCGGGGCACCTCCTTTCTAATTACTATCGAGTCTGCTTTGAACTGTTTATGGTTTATGCTTTGAACTGTTATGAAGTGTGGTACTGCTTATCTGAAATATGATGTTAACTAGTTGATCCTCTATTTATACTCTGCTCTGCTTATGATGTGTGCTACATGGTTGTGCCAAAGTAGTTGATCCACGAGGCAGGAGGGCGCGCCCAGGGGGGTAGGCACGCCCCCACCCTCGTGGGCCCCTCGTAACTCCACCGACCTAGTTCTTTTGCCTATATATACTCTTATACCCTAAAAACATCAGGGGAAGCCACAAACCACTTTTCCACCGCCGCAACCCGTGAGATCCCATCTTGGGGCCTTTTCCGGTGTCCTGCCGGAGGGGGGAATCGATCACGGAGGGCTTCTACATCAACACCATTACCTCTCCGATGAAGCGAGAGTAGTTTACCACAAACCTTCGGGTCCATAGTTATTAGCTAGATGGTTCTTCTCTCTCTTGGATTCTCAATACAAAGTTCTCCTCGATGTTCTTGGAGATCTATTCGATGTAATATTCTTCTGCGGTGTGTTTGCCGAGATCCGATGAATTGTGGATTTATGAACAAGATTATCTATGAATATTATTTGGTTCTTCTCTGAATTCTTATATGCATGATTTGATATCTTTGCAAGTCTCTTCGAATTATCGGTTTAGTTTGGCCTACTAGATTGATCTTTCTTTCCATGGGAGAAGTGCTTAGCTTGGAGTTCAATCTTGCGGTGTCCTTTCCCAGTGACAGTAGGGGCAACAAGGCACGTATTATATTGTTGCCATCGAGGATAAAAAGATGGGGTTTGTATCATATAGCTTGAGTTTATCCCTCTACATCATGTCATCTTGCGTAATGCGTTACTCCATTCTTATGAACTTAATACTCTAGATTCATGCTGGATAGCGGTCGATGTGTGGAGTAATAGTAGTAGATGCAGGCAGGAGTCGGTCTACTTGACACGGACGTGATGCCTATGTTCATGATCATTGCACTACTAGGAAAATGATTATAGATAGACATTTAGTAGTAGCGTTGGCTAAAGACCCCACGCTACTGCTATTTAGTAGGAGTGCCTGACAACACCAGCGCTGCAAGCGCACGCTAGCAGTAGCGCGGGATATGCCGGCCAGCGCTGCTGTTGATGGGCCACGCTCTCGGCCCACTGTTGTAGCTTTAGCTATAGCACTGGGCCTCCTCCCCCGCGCCGGCCCGCGTGCCCCTCCCCTCTCACTCACTCACACTCACACGCTCACACTCACAGATCGAATCCATCAATCCTCCCATCCGGCCGCCACCCCCACGTCCTACTCCGGCCGACCTCCCTCGCACGGGACCTCTTCCCCCGTCGGCCTCCCTTCCCCACGCCAGCCCTCCTCCCCTGCCCCCCCCCCGCAGTGTCCATCCTCCCCCACCGGTCGCCCTCTCCCCCCCCCCCCGCGCCGGCCCTCCTCCACCGAGAGGTACTCCTCCCTCCTTCCTCCTCCTCCCTCCCTCCCTACTTATAGTTATTAGTGAGTAGTTATTTTGAATCCTATATAGTTGAAAAAATGTAGGTTCTTAGAATAATGTAGGTTATGATCGAACCCTAGCTAGGAAAGATTAGGTATGAACCCTAGTTAATTCGTATGAACCCTAGGTTTTTAAATTTAGCTAGGTTTTATTGTTAGGACAGAAATTTAGCTAGGTTTTTAATTAGGTGTAGTTAATAGAATTTAGGTGTTTTAGGTGTATTTAACAGAATTTTAGGTGTTTTAGTTGTTTTAGGTGTAGTTAACAGAATTTTAGGTGTTTTAGTTGTTTTAGGTGTAGTTAACAGAATTCTAGGTATTTTTTTAGTTAAAGCAATTGTAGTTATTTTTTTAGTCAAAGCAATTTTTCCTGTTATATGCAAATATGTAGTGGACATGTCATATTTTGAACATGTCACATTTTGGACATGTCATATTTTTCCGAGTGGCCTATGTTTTGCCAGAAATGTCAATTCGTTTATGTTCTGGCAAATTTCAGGCACTCGATATGTCCTGCTTTTAGCAAAGGTCATGCCGAATTTTGCTAAGTGTTTATTAATTTTATTTTCATAATTAAGCATTTTGTTATCGACATCGATGATGCCTATCCCGCATCCCCGTCGTCGACTCGGCGGACTCCTGCTTGAGCCGAGGGGCCATGTCCGGGACTGGGCTCCGCCAGGCTGGTACTGGGTTGTGCTACCTTCTGGTGAGCGCAGCTTAGTGAGGAGCCAGCCCGTCGTCGACCCGGAGCTTCTTTGGTGGCGGCCACGTGGGCCTGCATCGGTGCAGAGGCTTGGGTCCCCCGCGCAGGTGGTACAGCACCGTGTCACGGAGGAGAACACGCACGTCCACCGCTACTTGGTTTCATTGGCGAATGACAGGTTCTCCAATACCGGGCAGATTCTTTGGGGATCTCACCGGAGCTATGATCCTGTGATGGTTCCTTCTCTTTGGGTGTCCACCGTGTCCCACTGAACCTAGAGGAGCTATTATTCGAGATGTATTAGTGATATTATATGATGATCTTTGCTACAAACTACTATATATGTATTCGATGATGGATTATTAATTACCTATTAGTTATTTGCTTATTGAATGCAAAAGATGAGCGTGGTTTGTGCTACAAACTACTATATATGTATTCCATGATGGATTGTATGATGATCTTTGCTACAAACTAGGTTCGATGATGATCTTTGCTACAAACTACTACAAACTACAAATTTTAGGTGTTCTAGTTGTTATATGATGATCTTTGCTACAAACTACTATATATGTATTCGATGATGGATTATTAATTACCTATTAGGAAATGTCTGACGACGAAAGGGAATTCCCTATGTGCGATTGCAGCAAAGATGAGCGCGGTCTGTGCGACAGGCCTCACCTGGTAGAAGGTCGGCGCTTCAGCATCAAGCTCCAAGAGACCTTCGATGTTGATATGGTACGCAACGATGACAAGTGTTTTTTGTTATTTTTGCACGACTCCCCTGCTTCTTCAACGTGTAATTTCCGTCTTTGACAATTCGACTAGCTTATCCCATGCCATTCAAGACGCTATGTCTTGGAGAAGATGGGTTTTGAAGATCATGAAAGCATGGAGACAAAGATAATTCAACTAAGGACCCATCATGGTTATGATTTTGCTGTAAAACTATACAATTCTGTGAACTCATCCAATTTTGGTTGCTCGAATTGGGAAGCCCTTTGCAAGGCGTATGATTTTCATGAGGGTATGCTTCTCACCTTCGATCTTGGTGATCCTGACATCGATGAAAAGAATATGACCATTTGGGTCCTTGTTGACACGCTTCCAGTTCTACCGATGTGTGAGTTTCTCAAACATATTTATTAAGTAATTTATATTGTTTATTTCAAAATATTTGACAGCTTATTTCCATTGACAGCTTATTTTCATTCTTTATAAAATGTACGAAAGATGGTAGACAGAACCTACTACTACAATGATGAAGCACAATTAACTTATAAGGAGAAAGATGGTCTTATCGCATTTTTTACTGATCTTGAGAATTACAATAGCTATTATCGAATTCCTCGAAATGATGGTCAATATGTGCCACTAGTGCACGCGGTGAGCTACGGTAACATCAATAGATATAACATGGTAAGATTTTCTACTATTACAACATCCGTGCATCTTTTGCATAAATTTTTCTAAAACTAAACTACATTGCTAACCACAAAGTTAGTACTATGTTTTTGAACAAAAAATCCCGATGGATTGTGTGCCTCATCTGATGTTGCCAATAGGTCGCGTTGATTTTATGAGCTTACGGACACCACGGCCAGGTCAGCCACAGTATCCACATCACTCTTGTCCATACCGGAGTTCTAAAAGCGAGGAAGCCATGATAATAAATGATTGGAAAAAATGTTTCGACCATCGTAGAGAGCTACTTGGAAGCAACATTGTGCGTAGGCCAAGACTTGGAGACAGGATGATCTCCGTTCTTCATTATGGAGAGTCCAGTTTCCTTAATGAAGAGTCAATGCCTATCTTTTTTTATGATATTTTACCTAAGAGAGGGTAGAGTAGGTCCTATGAGAGGAGTAGGTCCTAGGTAGAATGTGTTATTATGTGCTACAATGTGTTAGAGTTGATGAGGAGGATGAGGAGTTGTGATTATGACTAGTGACCAACTTGTTATATATATGATGTCTCATTGACGAACATTGTTTGGTGGTGATGACTAGTAGTAATGAATATGCTATTTAAACGGACTAGTTCATGATGAGTTGTTATTGTATAAAAGATATATCTTTTTAAACATGTACAGTGCCAAAATATGAAAAAAAACATAAACTTTAGCAGTGGCGGGGACCAAAATATTACCAGCAGCGCTCATTTACCAGTAGCGCGGGCCAAAACAAGCACTACTGCTAGAAAATAGCTATAGCGCCATAGCAGTAGCGCGCCTACCCGCGCTACTAATAGCAAAAAAAACCAGCGCTACTGGTAAGGGTTTTCCTAGTAGTGTTGCCTTAGATGTCATCATAATTATGAGCTTTTCTATCAATTGCTCGGCAGTAATTTGTTCACCCACCGTAATACATGCTATCTCGAGAGAAGCCACTAGTGAAACCTATGCCCCCTGGTCTCTTTTCCATTATATTAAGTCTCATTTCCATATTGTTGAATCTCGTTTACTATTTTGCAATATTTACTTTCCAATCTATACATCAAAAATACCAAAAATATTTACTTTATTATCTCTATCAGATTTCACTTTTGCGAGTGACCGTGAAGGGATTGACAACCCCTTTATCACGTTGGTTGCAAGTTCTTGATTGTTTGTGCAGGTATTCGGTGACTTGTGCGTCTTCTCCTACTGGATTGATACCTTGGTTCTCAAAACTGAGGGAAATACTTATGCTACTTTGCTGCATCACCCTTTCCTCTTCAAGGGAAAACCAACGCAAGCTCAAGAGGTAGCAAGAATTTTGGCGCCGTTGCCGGGGAGATCTACGTCAAGTCAAGCCAAACCAAGTACCCATCATAAACTCTTCTCCCTTGCATTACATTATTCGCCATTCGCCTCTCGTTTTCCTCTCCCGCACTTCTAAAACGATTTTCGAAAACCTTTGCCTTTTCTTTGACTTCTTCCCGCATGCCTTTTGTTTGTGTTTCCATGTGCCTTCTATTTGCTTGCATCTTTGCTTGCTAAAAATCTATTGATATGGATCCACTTAAAGTGTTCTACTTGGATCATCTTCGATCCTTATGCACTCGTGCTGAAACCCCAACTAGCCTAGTTGATGGGAAATCTTTAGATGAGCATGCTCATTTTGTGCGTCATCGTGTGTCTCAAAAAGGGATACTCTTTTGGGATAAAATAAACAGATTACTGTGTTATGCTTGGAATCTTTGTGAAATTTATGATTTTACTTGTTGCTCTAAGAACCCTTAAAAACACCTTCCCTACCTATGTGAGTTTAATGATAATGAAATCTTATCTTCTTATGCAAAGGGTGTTTATAGTTACTATGATATCGAACAAATTGAAGAATTTGTTGCTTTTAAGGGTGCTTATGAAGTTGCTTCTTTGATTGCAAAGTATGATATTACTCTCTACGAATCTGAAAATTTTGACATACTTAAATATTGCTATGAAAACTATGCTCATAATGTCTGTGTCAAAGAATTTATTGAGAGAATGACCGTTGCTTTGGGAGAAATTAATGATATGCATGAATCTATAGATAATTATGATTCCGATGATTTGATTGAAATATCACTTGATGAACATGATGCTTGCTATTCTTGTGGCCATGATGCCAATATTTATGAAGACGAATTTGCTATAGTTCCTTATGTTAAACATGAGATCATTGCTATTGCACCCATACTTGATAGTTCCTTCGATGAAAAGCATGATTGCAATGATGTTATTATAAGTTCTATTAATTTCAATTGTGCTAGTAATATGCAAAACCCTAAGCTTGGGGATGCTAGTTTTGCTATGACCGCTATTTGTTGCAATGATCATGATTGGGGTGATTCTTCTTATGATCTTGAAAATTTATTTAAACCCCAAGATGAATATGAGATTGATAATAGTGTTTGCAATATTATTGAAAGTGGTTTTGTAAGAGTGTCGACTTTAGATCCCACATATTTTGGGAGAGACACGCATGAATCGGAATTTATTAGAATACTCTATGTGCTTCACTTATATCTTTTGAGCTAGACAATATTGCTCTAGTGCTTCACTTATATCTTTTTAGAGCACGGCGGTGGTTTTAGTTTATAGAAAATGTTGATCTCTCATGCTTCAATTATATTATTTTGAGAGTCTTTTTGTCGGAGTAATGGGCCATAGGTAGCCTAACCCGTGTCCCTGGACCTTTCAAGATATTGGGCCGGTTGCACCCCACACTACTAGGAAAAGGGCTATAGCTAATATGAACATTAATGACGCACCACATATGGCGCACCATGTGTAGGTACGCCATTAGTGTCCATATCACTAATGGCGCACCACACCCACGGTGTGCCACTACTAACAAATTTTTACTTTTTTTATTTTTTTCAAAACTAGTAATGGCGCACCAGGGTATAGTGCGCCATTACTAGTTTTAACTAGTAATGGCGCACCACACACTCTGTGCGCCACTACTAAGATTTTTTTTACTTTTTTTCAAACTAGTAATAGCGCACCAGGGGATAGTGCGTCATTACTAGTTTTAACTAGTAATGGCGCACTATCCGCTGGTGCGCCACTATTAACATTTACACATCACATGCACCCCCCCTCCCCCACGTGGACCGCCTTTTCAGTTTCAAAAAAAATAAAAGAAAATGATAGAAATGTCAAAAAATAAAAGAAAATAAGATTACCATGTGATATGTGGTCTAGTTCTTAGGAAAATTTACAAACATGAATTTTCGACTTTTTTGCAAAATCTCTCGAGAATTTGTAAAATGGGCATAACTTTTGCATATGAACTCCAATGAAAAAGTTTTTTATATGAAAAAGCATCTACTCGAAAAGTTATATCCGAATTCAACCGGGGGAACCCCATTGAAGATTTTTAGAATCCTAAAAAACCTAACATGCAAAAAATTCAAAATAAATCAAACTCAGTAATGGCGCACCTGCCCATGGTGCGCCATTACTATCTTCCCGCCTTCAAAATTCAAACTATATCAAAAAATTAAAAAAATTAGTAATGGCGCACCTGCCTAAGGTGCGCCATTACTATCTTCCCGCCTTCAAAATTCAGAATAAATCAAAAAAAAAGTTAGTAATGGCGCACCTGCCCATGGTGCGCCATTACTATGCCGTATATATGGCTGGGCGGGGTCCTCTCCTCCTTACCTCTTCATTTTTCTCCTCCACTCCACCTCTCCTCCACTCCATCTCCTCCTCTCCTCCACTCCATCTCCCCTACTCTCCTCCACCATACTCCCCACCTCCTCTCCGGCGACCTCCTCCTCCTCCTCTCCCGCGACCTCCTCCTCCCTCCTCTCCTCCCCTCCCCTCACAGTTTCTCATCCCTCCTCTCCGGTGAGCTCCTTCTCCCTCCTCTCCGGGGATCTCCTCCTCCCTTCTCTCCAGTGATCTCCTCCTTCCTCCTCTCCGGTGAGCTCCTCCTCCCTCCTCTCCTCCCCTCCCCTCACGGTTTCTCCTCCCTCCTCTCCGGTGAACTCCTCTCCGGCGACCTCCTCCTCCTCTCCGGCAATGTAGGCGATCTCCTCTCCGGTGACCTTCTCCTCCTCCTCTCCGATGATGTAGGCAAGCTCCTCTCCGGTAACCTCCTCTTCCTCCTCCCTCCTCTCCTCCTCACGGTCTCTCCTCGGCCCTCCTCTCCGGCAAAAGAACATACAAGATCCAAAAACAAGAACAAAATTTGAAAAAATATCGTGCAAAAAAAAACGAGCAAAAAAAACAAGCAAAAAAAAGAGCAAAAAAAAGGGCAAAAAAATCACGATCCAGTTCCAAATTCAAAATTCAAAAATAGCAATGGCGCACGGTCGGGGTTAGACGGTGCGCCACTACTATTTTCCCGCCTTCAAAATTCAGAAAAAAACAAAAAATTCAAAAAAAAGTTACCAGTGGCGCACCTGTAGTAATAGTAATGGCGCACTACAAGGTGCGCCACTATTACCTGCAATACTAATGCGCACCAGAGGTGCGCCATTAGTATTTGTTACTAGTGGCGTGGTAATAGTGGCGCACCTATAGTGCGCCATTAATAGCCAAAATAGGTGCGCCACTAACAGCCTTTTTTCTAGTAGTGCCACGAGCCTCCAGAATGAAGCGCCGCCTTCTGGTGGCCGGCTGGATCAAACGGCCGGCTGCCAGAAGATGGCCAAGTACCAGAAGACGGCACCAAGACGGGCCGACTCCTAGCAGGCGGCCTCTGGAGAAGCTGGCTCCTAGCAGGCGTCCCACGACGCCCTTAGAGTCTGCGCCCCCCCCCATTAAGAAGACAAGACAGGGTGAGGCTATAGTGTAGCCCATCACCCCCGTATCCCGGGCTTGGCGTGGCCACGGTGCCCTGTACAGGCGGAGATCTCTGCATGATGCGGCACTGTTGCCACTCCATCCTTGACGTCACCCCTGTGAGGCGGGGCCTGCTCCCACGACGGCCTGTCGGTACGGCTTGCCGGCGGCAGGCCCTACTAGGCAGCGAGGGCCCGGAGGGCGGCCTAGCCTGGCCAGTTGGATCCAAGGGGATCCGGCTCCTAGCGGGCAGCCGGATCCTCCCTCGAGGCCCGTGCGCCATTAACCAGATGAGACACGGTGAGGCTACAGTGATCTCCCACCAGGCGGCGGGACTGTAGCCATGCCCTCCCCCGAGCAAGCATGCGTCATTAGCATTACAGCTACAGTGATCACCCACCAACCAGACCCGCCAGTGGCGGAGGCAGCCTGTCGGCTCCGTACCAGACCAGTCGATGGGGCCCACCAGGCGGCGGGCCCCAGCAGCCGGCGGAGAAGCCGGCGACCAGAGACACTGACAGCCGGGCCCTACACCCGGCCAGATTACCATTGTACCCCTCAGGGTAGGTCTATATAAATCCCCCAGGGCACCCATGCAAGGGGTTCCCAACCTGTTAGAACTAGACTCATATGTAGAGGGAGAAGAGAGCAAGCCTTGCCTTCTTCTACCTCTAGCATACAGCTCAAGGAGCACCATTGTACTCACTAGTGCCATAGTGGTCATGCGGACACCCCGCAGAGCAGGACTAGGGGTGTTATCTCCAAGGAGAGCCCTGAACCTGGGTAAAGTGCGTCGGCGTTCGTGTCTACACCTCATCCCGCTTCCAGGCACCCACGACGTTCTACTTGCTCCCACCATGATAAGCCATCCTTTGGTATATGTCGCACCCAACCCCCGACATTTGGCGCCCACCGTGGGGCGAGGTGCATCGTCATTCAGAGACCTGTTCTGGACGGGAACCTTGGCCCTTCCTGGCGAGCGCAGCCAGCCCAACACGCCCGATGGCGTCATCGCCGACGCGCTGCACGGCACGGAGATCGCCTGCGCAGCAAGCTGCCTCGCCGATCTTGTTGGCGAGATTCGCCTCTCCGATGAGACCGCGTCCGACGCGGGCACATATTGCCCCGAGAGCCGCCTCGTCAGCCTCCTCGACTAGCTCCACATCGCCAGCGAGCCTGCTGTGGACTTGGAGTCGGTTGGCTCCACTGACCCAATGATTGTCGACTCTGACACGGTGTTGCTTGATGCGTTCCCCACCAATGTGGTGGTCTACGACGAGCCGCCTCCTCGCGAGTAGAGTGGTGGGAGCACAGTCACAGAGGTGCTTGTCATTAGCAATGGCGAGCACTCGGGCGGAGGTGCTCGAGACCCACTTGATGCGGCGATGCAAGACCTGTCTGCGCCCATCCCAAAAGATGCCGACCCCGAGACGCTGGAACCATGCCGCGTCTAGCTCATTGAAAGTGCCAAAGGCTGCCCAACATGAGACGCCTTTCGGAGGCCTACCGACGTGAGATGGACCGAGCCGTCTGCGACACACCGGCTCCTAGTGGGCCTAGCCGCATCGGCTCGATCCGGCAGTGTTGCGCGACCATCGCCAGCATGTTCAGGACATATCATCCCATCTACGCCATGCCTGCGGAGAACATACGAGCTGCCCAGGCAGCGGCAGACGAGCTAGACAAGGTCAAGGGCGACGAGCGTCTCGACATGACAGAGCGCGTCCAGCAGCTCCTTGATGCGGACGCCAAGCAGCAAGAGGTCAGCTGCCACACTGAAGCGCCCAACCGGAGAAACGATGATTCGCCTCCTCGAAAGGAACATGGCACGACATCCCGGACGCAGACTGCTGGCGGCACCCGCGAGCGAAAAGACAAGGAGCAGAGTGCTAGCCGCAGTCTGACTCGCCTCACCATCGAGCGTGACGCAGAAGGCCGCCTCGAGCTGTGGAGCGACGAGGCAACCCGCCTCCTCCTCCACCTCGCGGGGAAAGACATCCCACCCCGCCGCCTGTCACGCACCCAACGCTCGGCGACCGCCTTGGCCGCTGGAAAGGAGTCGGAGAGAACGACGCCCGCCACCGGATTGACCGCCTCAACCGATCCTTGGCGCTAGAAGAATAAGATGCATTGGGTCCACCCTGCTTTGGCCCTCGAATCGGAGATGAGCCCTTCCCTAAAGGGTTCACGCTTCCAAGAGATACGCCCAAGTACACCGGCTCCATGAAGCCGAAAGACTGGCTAGTCGACTACTTCACGGTCGTCAGCATAGTGAATGGCAACAAGAGTGTTGCTGTGAAGTACGTCCCGCTCATGCTCCAGGGCACAGCCCGGACATGGCTCAACAGCCTGAAGCCCTGCAGCATCAACAGTTGGGTTGATTTCACCGAAGCCTTCATCTGCAACTTCACCAGCACGCACAAGTGGCCTCCCAAGCCCCGCCAGCTCTCCTTGTGTGTCCAAGGCCCCAGCGAATCAACTCGCGACTACCTCACGTGTTGGGCCGAGCTGCGCAACTCCTGCGAGGGCGTGTGTGAGGTGCAGTCCATTGAATACTTCACTGCCGGGTGCCGAGAAGCACTACAAAAAAGACACATCCGTGACATTTTGGGTCGAACAATTTTTTTCTGTCATACATATGACACTTCTATGACAATTATTGTGATAAAACCCGATATCATCATAGATGTGGTGGGCTCCTACTTCTATGAAAAAAACATGACATAAAATGGGCTTTTCATCCTGGGCGGGCTGGAGATGCAGCTGCATGACATTCTTTGGGCCGTCCATGACGGGAAAAACCGTGGTAGTAGCGAGGGCGAGGAAAATTTCGGCGAGTTCCCTGTTACGTTGGGAGGTCGGGGGCCGAGCGATGCGCGTTTCTCTCATACACGTACGCACGTGTGTGCGAGGCGTTGGCTCTAACTGAACCCGAGCGAGCCATTGGGCTCTAACTGAACCCGAGCAATTGCACTCCAGGCTACGCGTTACTGAACCCGAGCGATCAATCGATGGCTGTTAACTGAACCCGCTCGAGCGATTCCTTCGCTACTGCTGCTAACTGAAGCCGATCGATGCTGCCTCTGGGATGAACAGCGAGCGTTGCGGGGGGGAGGGGGGTTGGATGAACAGTGAGCGGTGGCATTGCCTCTGGATGAACAGGACCCCGTGGTGTGGAGGGCTGGATGAACAGTAGACGGTGGAGGGGTGCCCGTGGAGGGGTGGTTGAACAGTAGCTGATGAAGTAGCGCGTGGTGGAGGCTAGATGAACAGGAGCCCGTGGAGGCTGGAGGAGGTCGATGGTAGCCCGTGGAGGCTGGAGGAGGTCGACGGTCGAGATGAACAGTATCTCGGGGAGTCCCGTTTTGCGGTACGCCACACTCCTCCCGATGAACAGGACCCCCGTTTCGACCGTAGCGCTCCAACACAAGTCCCGTTTCGTCCGTTTTGCGGTACACCACACCCCTCCCGATCAACAGGACCCCCGTTTCGACCGTAGGAGGTCCGTTTCGTCCGTTTTGCGGTACGCCACACCCCTCCCGATCAACAGGACCCCCGTTTCGACCGTAGGAGGTCCGTTTTGCGGTACGCCAGACCCCTCCCGATGAACAGGATCCCGTTTCGAACGTGGCCGGTCGAACACAAGGTCGTTTCCTCCGTTCTGCGGTACGTTAGGCCTCGTTTCCATCGCCTGTTCCATCCAAGCCCTCCCGATGAACAACACAACACATTCCGTTCCGACCCAGCCGGTTGACTCCCACGTGTTTCGTTGCCTCCCGATGAACACAACGCATTCCGTTGCCTCCCAATGAACACGATGCATTCCGTTGCCTCCCCATGAACATGACGACGACGCTGTTTCTCCGTTCCGAGCCAGCCATGTACACGAGCCCTGGCCGTACATATGCGTGAGTAGGCATTCGAGACCCCGCCCATATGTACACATATGTGGCCGTATTTTCTTTCTTGCACCCTGGCCGATGTACGTACGTGTACATGCTACATGCGCGCCTCTACTACGACACGTGCGCGCCTCTACATCGACCAGTATATATGTACGTACACGTTCGCGACCAGAATGACAATGCTACGTACGCTTCAACCAGGTGGGTCCCGACTGTCAGGCAATTCCTTGCGTGCGAAGATGTAGCTGGTGGGTCCCAGCAGTTAGGGGGGCGAATCGTCTTGTGTTTTTTTTGCCCGGACGCACTTCCTTGCGTGCGAAGGTGTAGCTGCTGGGTCCCAGCAGTCAGGAGGGCGAATCATTTTTTTTTGCCCGGACGCACTTCCTTGCGTGCGAAGGTGTAGCTGGTGTGTCCCAGCAATCAGGGGGGCAAATCATTTTTTTTGGACGCACTTCCTTGCGTGCGAAGATGTAGCTGGTGGGTCCCAGCAGTCAGGGGGCAAATCATTTTTCCCCGGACGCACTTCCTTGCGTGCGAAGATGTAGCTGGTGGGTCCCAGCAGTCAAGGGCGAATCATTTTTTTCGCGAAATACGGTAGCCTGTCCGGTGGGTCCCCGCTGTCAGGTGGAGGAATAATTATTTTGCGCGTAATAAGGAGGCACTTCCTTGCGGCTGTCGTGGACCCAGCTGTCAGCCTCTCCATGTACAGTCCACGACCGATGGAAGTCGTTCCTTGACCACGTTGACCACGCCGCACCGAGAGCACCACGGCGATGGACGACGGCGAGGCCTGGGAAGGGGACAACGCGGAGCCGGGGAAGACGCGGCAGTGGATGCACACGCGGAGAGGAGTACGAGGGTTCACTGGTTTGGTTGTGCTGCCGTCGCCGCAGAATAACAGGGGGTGTGGGTGAGTGCAGGGATGGCCTGGCCAGCGGTGGGAGTAGTAGGGGGCGGTGAGGCCTCCGCGGCAGCACAACCGGCCACGGGAGGCAGGAGCAGGCGGCACGCCCGGCGCTGCTTTGGGCGGCTGGAGCAAGAGGACCAGAGGTTGAAGAAGCACGACGGCCGTTGGATGGACATCGTACGGTCACTGCAGCTAGAATCGTTTATATTGACTAAGTTGACAAAGCCCTTGGTACGTCAACTTAGTGGGCCCACAGGTCAGCTTCCGAAATGGTGCGCCCCAGATGTCAGGGGGAGGAATCATTTTTTGCGT
Source organism: Triticum aestivum (assembly GCF_018294505.1). Taxonomy (NCBI): domain Eukaryota; kingdom Viridiplantae; phylum Streptophyta; class Magnoliopsida; order Poales; family Poaceae; genus Triticum; species Triticum aestivum. The sequence continues at coordinate 632,854,242 of NC_057804.1, read as the reverse complement.
GGGTGAAGCTAGAATATCTGAGATTGAAGAAGAAGCACGGCATCCGTTGGATGGACATCCAACGGCCACTGCTGCTAGAACTGTGTGTTGACTATAAGTTGACAAAGCCTTGCATACGCGTCAACTCTGTTTTTTTAGGGGACGCGTCAACTTAGTAAGGCCAGAAGTGTGTGGCAGAGAATTTATAGCCCATTTGAGATTTGTAAGAATGTGTAGCCAATTTTTGAATTCTAATGGAATTTACTACAGACCATTTACAGTTTGTTAAAAGTACAGCCCATTTCAACCAACCGTTTAAAACAGAATTCAATAAAATTTCCCACATTTTGATGGGATCCAAAATATTTTTATCCCGAAATTTCTAGTCAGATTAAATACAATTTCAATATAAACTTATATTACATAAAAATCCAACGAAACATTGCGCTCGCAACAATTAATGAAATTAAAAAAATTCAATATCTAAAAATAATATTTTATAAAGTAATTACGTGTTTGGTGCATTTTTTTATAGTTACTGCCCAGTTTTTATAATTACATCCCATTTATTATTTCTTAAAGCCCATTTTCTTGTTAAGCCTAATGCATCCCTCCTAGGAAAGATTTGCAGCCCAGCGGGGCGGAGAATAACAACTTGACCTTGCCTGGGTATTCCTAAAAAAAAGTATAGCTGGGCTAGCCATTTTCAGCTTGAAAAAAATTAATATCTGGGCTGGATATCTGGCCTGGGCTAGACGGGCCACAGTCCACCCAGTTAATACCTGCAGCGATGTTTTCGTTGTTGTTCAGAGGAGAAAAATCAATATCTGGGCTAAACAGCAAAAAACTCTGTAGTGCTCACACCTCAAAAACACAAATACTGCTCGAGCTGCTTGGTCCCAGCTGTCGTCCGCTTCTTGTGCAATTCTCTCGTTTATTGACTATGGTGTGGGACCGTGATGTCAGGAAACTACGAGGAAGCAAAATAAATTATAGTTATATATATATATAATAAGGAGGCACTTGCGTATGTGAGGCTATGGCCCTGGTGGGTCCCCATTGTCATCCTCTCCAAGTAAAGTCATCTCCTCGCCCGCACGCGCTTTCCGCCCGAAACAGACAGCGCCACCCGCCCCGCTTCCCGGTGCAGGCGATTGCTCCGCCTTCAAATGACACAAGTGCCGTCCGTCCGTCCATTTGCCGTCCACATTAATGATACGCGGTTGCTGAGCCGGCTACTCTGGCGCCACACGTCCGTCCCTCCGCTGCCCACCATTGCTATATAAACTGCTGCGCCGGCCATAGCCGCAGTCATCCGCATCCGTTCCCTTTCTCCTGTCCACACCACTACTGCCCATCATGGCTTCCTCGCGCTCCAGCACTCTTCGGGACAGGCGGACGACAGACCACAAGGAGATGGCAGCCATTGCTGCCGACCGGCTGGCCGGCAGGAAGCCGGAGGACGACGACGTCCCAATGGAGAACATAGTAGTCGATGATCCGGTGCCAACCCCCTCCTCCGTGCCATACTCGTCGGTGCATTGCACCATGACCATCGGCAAGGCCCATGCCCAATATATGGACACGGTGAGGCAGATGCGTGAGGAGCAGTTCCGGGAGGCGTAGGCCAACGCCACCTACAACCACCATCTCCTCCAGGAGCACCTGCAGGCGGAGGATCAGATCGCCACGAAGCGGGCGGAGAAGGAGGCGTTGCTCGACTCGTACCGCTCCGCCCGCAAGGGCCGCCTCGAGCGCTGGCGGTACTGCATGCGGGTGGCGGAGGCTGCGGTCGCCTACAAAGAGGCTAGCAAAGAGGGTGATGAAGTGGGCAAGGCACTGTTTGGCGAGACCGAGGACGAGGCAGAGGACAATGCCGGCTCTGACGAGTCCCCGCTCCGCTGGCGTCGACGAGGCCCTGCTCCGCCGAGGCCCCGCGGCACCAACAATGAGGTAGAGGACACCGTCGGCTCCGCCGAGGCCCCGCCCAGCCAACAACGAGGCAGAGGACATCGCCGGTGTGACGCCCCCGATTCAATCGTACACTAATCATGCACGCAAACATGTACGATCAAGATCAGGGACTCACGGGAAGATATCACAACACAACTCTAAAAACATAAATAAGTCATACAAGCATCATAATACAAGCCAGGGGCCTCGAGGGCTCGAATACAAGTGCTCGATCATAGACGAGTCAGTGGAAGCAACAAAATCTGAGAACAGACATAAGTAAACAAGTTGCCATAGATGGCTAACACAAACTGGGATACAGATCGAAAGAGGCGCAGGCCTCCTGCCTGGGATCCTCCTAACTACTCCTGGTTGTTGTCAGCGGGCTACACGTAGTAGTAGGCACCTCCAGAGTAGTAGTCATCGTCGAAGGTGGCGTCTGGATCCTGGGCTCCAACGTCTGGTTGCGACAACCAGGAAGAAAGGAAAGGGGGAAAAAGGGGGGAGCAAGCAACCATGAGTACTCATCCAAAGTACTCGCAAGCAAGGAGCTACACTACATATGCATGGGTATATGTGTAAAGGGCCATATCACTGGACTGAACTACAGAATGCCAGAATAAGAGGGGGATAGCTAATCCTGTCGAAGACTACGCTTCTGGCAGCCGCCGTCTTGCAGCATATAGAAGAGAGTAGATTGAAGTCCTCCAAGTAGCATCTCCAAGTAGCATCTCCAGTAGCATCGCATAGCATAATCCTACCCGGCGATCCTCCCCTCGTCTCCCTGTGGAAAAGCGATCACCGGGTTGTCTGTGGAACTTGGAAGGGTGTGTTTTATTAAGTAGCATCGCATAGCATAACCCAACACGCTCGATCCCATTTGGCCGGACACACTTTCCTGGGTCATGCCCGGCCTCGGAAGATCAACACGTCGCAGCCCCACCTAGGCAAAACAAAGAGGCCAGCACACCGGTCTAAACCTAAGCACACAGGGGTCTGGGCCCATCGCCCATAGCACACCTGCACGTTGCGACGGCGGCCGGAAGCAGACCTAGCCTAGCAGGCGTTCCAGTCCAATCCGGCGCGCGCCGCTCCGTCCCTGACGTCTGAAGTGCTTCGGCTGATACCACGACGTCGGGATACCCATAACTACTCCCACGTAGATGGTTAGTGCGTATAGACCAAATGGCCAGACTCAGATCAAATACCAAGATCTCGTTAAGCGTGTTAAGTATCCGCGAACGCCGAACAGGGCCAGGCCCACCTGTCTCCTAGGTGGTCTCAACCTGCCCTGTCGCTCCGCCACAAAGATCCACACAGAGGGCCGTCGGGACAAAGGTCCTTTCAGCCCCCAATCCGTGAATCACTCGCGGGTACTCTTCGAGCTGACCCGACTTTAGCCACCATCTGTATAGTATGTATGTATGCATAGTATATACCCGTGATCACCTCCCGAGTGATCACGGCCCAATAGTATAGCAAGGCAGACTGACAAGAATGTAGGGCCAATAATGATAAACTAGCATCCTATACTAAGCATTTAGGATTGCGGGTAAGGTATCAATGACTGTAGCAACAATGACATGCTATGCATCAGAATAGGATTAACGGTAAGCAGTAACATGCTACACTACTCTAATGCAAGCAGTATAGAGGAGAATAGGCGATATCTGGTGATCAAGGGGGGGGGGGCTTGCCTGGTTGCTCTGGCAAGAAGGAGGGGTCGTCAACTCTGTAGTCGAACTGGGCAGCAGCAGCGTCGGTCTCGTGGTCTACCGGAGAGAAGAGGGGGAAGAAACAATGAATACAATGCAAACAAATGCATATCGATGCATGACATGACAAGTAACGATGCTAGGTGTGCCCAATCGCGGTAGTAGGTGATACCGACGAAGGGGGGAAACATCCGGGAAAGTATTCCCGGTGTTTCGCGTTTTCGGACAGATGAACTGGAGGGGGAAAGTTGCGTGTTTGATATGTTAGAGGTGTGTGGTGGACGAACGGGCTGCGTATCCGGGTTCGTCTCGTCGTTCTGATCAACTTTCATGTAGAAAGTATTTTCATCCGAGTTACGGATTTAAAGATATGATTTTCTAAAGATTTAATCATTTTCAGGAATTTAGTTAATTATTTAAATCCAACATTATCCAGAATAGTAAATGATGATGTCAGCATGACATCATAGTGATGTCAGCATGTCAACTGGTCGGTTGACCAGTCAAACCAGACAGGTGGGTCCAGTGGGACCCACATGTCATTGACAGGGTACTAACAGAGTTTTTAAAACTAACTAAATAGGTTAATTAGCAGGTAGGGCCCAGTAGTCAGTGAGAGATTAGGTTTTAATTAATTTATTTAATTAATTAGCAGTTTATCTAATTGTTTTTATTTGTTTTATGACATGGGGCCCGCATGTCAGTGGCAGTAGCTGCCACGTCAGCAGTTGACTGGGTCAACCCAGTCAACTAGGACCCGCAGGGCCCACTGGCAGTGGCGCTGGGGTGGCCCCAGGCCAACCACGTAGGCGGCGGCCGGCGTTTGGCCGCCGGCGACGTCAGAACGCGGCGGGGGCACCCGGGCCTCGTCGGGATTTCGCTACACGGCGCCGTTCGGCGCGCAGCTTGGTCTAATCGAACGGCCACTCGATGCCGCGTCGAGTGGGGGTGGTGGTATGGCCGGACTTGGCCGGAATCGGCACCGGCGACGAGCAGAGGCGGCGGCGTCGTTAGGGACAACATCGGGATCGCGCTAGGAAGCACCAAACCGCGCGCAACAACTTGCGTTTGAACCGCAGAGGCATTCCGCGTCGTTTGGCGGTGGCGCTGGACCAAATGGCTACCGGAAACACGGCCGGCGACGAGCTTTGGCGGCAGCACGCTCGGGACGTTGATGGAAACTACGCTAGGAGGCACGGGGAGGTGTGTGCGTGTGTGCGTTGGGTTCCTGAAAGCACAAGGAACACGATGTTGTGCTCATGCGAGCACGACGGAGATCATGGCCACGGCGGCGAGGCGATCTGCGGCGACGTGCTCACGGCAACGGCGGTGGGGCAGCTTCTGTGCGCGAGGGGGCTAACGAAGATGGCCGGGAGATGGGGAGCTCACCGTGCGGCACGCAAGATGGCCCTTGGGTGGCTTAGTAGCAGCAGAGGGGTGTCGCCGGAGTTGGTGAAGAACGCGGCAGCCGGAGATGTGGACGAAGGGGATCCGGTGATTCAGGGCTCCCCCGCTCCAGCTGAGGCCTCCGGTGGACGAGGAAGACGATGGAGGCGTCGACGGACACGCAGGCGCGGCGAGGCGGTGACTGTGGCCACGCGATTCACGGCGGCGAGGCCATGGCAGCGCTTGGTTGCAGTGGGGAACGAGGGGGAGATGGATCTGGAGGGGAGAGGGAGAGGCGCGGGGGCCGAGGGCGAGCGTGGGGGCGAGTGGGAGGCGGGATCGAGGAGGCGGGGGGGTGCTGGCGATCTTATCCCCCCGTCGTCGCCGGCGAGAGGGTGCGTCGGGGACGCACCCCTGTTCCGACCCGAGTTGGGGGAACAGGGAAAGGAGGCAGCAGGGGGAGGCAGGCCGGTTCGGCCGGGTGGGCCAGGTGGCAGGGGCGGTGGCTAGCTGGGTCTTTCGGCCCAGGGGGAAGGGGGGGTTTCTTCTTTTTCCCTTTCTTTTCCTTTTTTTATGTTCTGTTTTATTTAATTTGGGCATTTAAGCCATTTATAAATTTGTGTCATCTACACCATAATTGCCTATGCCATATTTGGCATTGTCTGAACATTTTTGTTTCAATTTTTGAAAACTTTTATTGTTGACATTAATTTGAATTTGAATTTTGAAGCGGTTTCGAATTAACCCAAGATTAACTATAGTGACAGAGGTGATGTGGCACCATTAACGTGAGATACTGTAGCATGATTATCCGGGCGTCACAGTCGGCTCAGCCGAGGCCCCACCCTGCCGGAAACGTGGGGGAGGATTTCCACCGCTCCGCCGAGGCGCTGCCCGCCGGCAACGTGACAGAGGACATCGTCGGCTCCGCCGAGGCCCCACCCCGCTGCCAACGAGGCTGCGCCACACAGAAAACGAGGAAGAGTAGAACACGGTAGGTCGCCGCCGCTTGGGTCCAAGTAAGGCCACCGCTGCTACCCTCTGGTTGAAGCCAAGCTAGGAGGATTGACCATTGACGGCCGGTTAGCTTCTTGGCGGCGACGTGGAGTCGGAGAGCTGCACTGGAGAAGAACGCTGCTCCTACTTAACTGCTGGTGCAGTTGGCTGACTGACACGTGGGCCCAACAGGCCACATGTCAGTTACACAACTGCACCTGCAGTTAAGTCACTAAAACTTCTGTTCGGCTCAGCGGACACAGGTGGGTAGCTTCGGTTAATTAATTATACCTCCAGCGCACCCCTTTTTAGTTGAAGAATGTATGAAATGTAATGAAATACGGCATGTTAATATGAAATCCGACCGTGTATGAATGAATTTATTTCGATTAGTTCGAATTCCTATATCACTGGCATTGGATGAACATGCAAAAAAAACGCACTAGCATTATTCCCAGGGTGATCATCTCGTTTGCACCAGTTTCACATGTACTCCCTCTGATCCTTTCTATTCTGCATACAAGTTTTGTCTGCAGTCAAAGTATCTCTACTTTGACAAATCTTATACAAAAAAGTATGCACTTTCACAATGTGCGAAGTAAAAAGGAACAGAAGGAGTACACAGAGTTTGAGCAGCTTTTTAGCGTTTCTGTACATTGCAATCAAACACACAGGGCTGGCAATTCATAGAGAACATTCAAAACAATCGATGATTATGCATCTCAGCGACTCACATGTCAGAGGCAATATTTACTTCACAACTAAAGAATAAAAAAATTTGATCAACGCTGCTGACAGCAAAGGGCGTCCCATTCGAAAATATCAAACGCATGTCTTGCTAAAATCAATGAGCAAAATTTGACAAGGTTGTCCCATTCCAAAATATCAAATGCCTACGATTGTGGAATGGGCAGGGTTTGCCATCAGTTCGGACATTGACATGGCACCTCGTGCTAAATAAACCAGTTGTTCTTTTTGTGCAGTTCCACCAAAATCAACCAAATTCGCGCGTAGCTTGTATGATTTCGCCCTTATATGGTGCAACACCTTGAACTTATCGGCACCTCCTTTCTTGTGGTGGAAATGAATGATTCGATGTATTCATGAACATTTTGTGCAGTTCCCACTGAAATCAAGCTGAGCACCCCTGTTTGCACAAATACAAAAAAGTGATTAGTATAAAGCAAATTGTACTATGAATTGACAGTTTCAACAAGCACCTACATGGTCCATGTAGAGCACACTTTTAGAAAAATGGAACTCACCATAAAAAATGGAAATTTGTCAGTCCTTCTAAGCTGAAGTTAGTTTGGTCTTGTGGGGAGTAATGTAACCATCCTTCAACTGATCCTTCTGATGAGAAGATAGACAGGGCTTCTTCATCCTGGCATAATCGGAACTAGTCACTTCACGTACTCCATATTCTTCTTTAGAGGAAGATGATCCTGTTGTGCAAATACAAGAGGACTACTAAATGCTAGCATCCATGTTTGCTCGAAAAAAAGGAAAGGAAATATTTAAAACAACACAGATGAAGCACTTCTCAAGGACAATACCACTTTTTCATGACAGTATCTAAACAGTAGCACAACACCAATAGAGATGACAAACTCAATCATATGGATGAAATCAGTGGGCGAGTACCAACCTTTGTCAGGAGGCTTATTCTGTAGAGCATACAGATGAAGCATTTCTCCGGAACCATCTGTTGCTATCTACGGTGGTGGCCATGCTTACTATATACTCCTTGATTAGTTTAATGCCAACATCTTCTTGTGCAAAGAAGATCCCTGTTTGCACAAGTAGAGATAATTACGTATTACATTAAGAGTGGCATCAAATCAGTGGCAAAACAATTGCTCGTTCCAGCCATAGCAATAAATTAAGATGCAAAACTATATCATTACTTGTGTCATCACAGTTCCAGTTCTTCATTACAGCACCGGGAGTTGATTTTTGTTTTTCTTCCGCTTGTTCTTCCCCTTCATCACTTGGTTCAATAACAGACAAGCTTCGCCTTCAATGTAAGATTTGGCATGTCAATTAGGGAGCACAAGTATAGTACTAAACTTAATTTTTTGATGAAAGTGGCAAAATACAGGTCAACAGTTGTGAAATATCCTTATCTTACCTCAATGGGATATTACGGTGCACATACAGATTGGAAGTCTTGTCTCCATTTGTGCAGTTCACTAAAATCAAGCAACATTATCATACAAGTAGCACAACATATGAAAGCACACTGCAGAATCATGTGAAAGAAGGCTAGTATTGACCTCTCATGATGCGGAATTCAAACAACTCACAAGAAGAAGATCTGAACCAAATTTGCCAACACGGATAGGATGTAAGATCTCCTCTTGTGCAGTTCCACTAAGATCAAGCAATCAAGCAACATTGTCGGTGTGACATTTTGGTTGAACTGCACAAAACACTCTTAAAACAAAAGTGTTTTGTGCAGTGCAACAAAAGGTCACAATGGCAACAAGGTGAAGTAGATAACCATGTTTACATAGAGGTGCAAAGGAAACAATTAGTGGTCAATAACGGTGGATGACACAGAAGCCAACAAAAAGAAGCATCTACCTTATCTAAATGGGAAAGAAAGCAAGACAGTAGCATTTCTCAAACGGTGGCATTGATTAATATTAACATAGAGATTATATTAACAATAAAATTTGTTAAACATGTAATTTGCTTTTAACTGTGGCATTGCATCAATTTTCCAGCGGCATTATTAGGGGGTGTTTGTTTACAGGGACATTTTGGTGTAGGGAGTAAAAAAACTCCGTGTCAGCCCCATCTAAACCAAACAGGAGGGACTTTTAGGAACTAAAAGTGGGCATTTGGGACTAAAGAAAGAAGACCCCGAGGGAGTCTTTTTGGGACTTTTTCCAACAGTTGCCCCTGCCACGCATCGCACCTTGTCTCTATTAGTTCATTACTAGGGGTAACATGGTCTTTTAGCATGTCATTTTAATAACCTCTAGTCCATGTTTAGTCCCTGGAACCAAGCAGGTAGGGACTAGGGAGTTTTTAACCAAACAGGGCCTTAGATTAACAACAGCTAATGAGTTGCACGGGACAGTGGACGCACCAGCACCATGTGCATCTACCGATGTACTGTTGTCGGGTGGTAGGTGCGACATATGCCAACGGATGGCTTATCATTGTGGGAGCCAGTAAGACTTCGTCGGTGCCTGGAAACGGGATAAGGCGAAGACATGCACGCCGGCGGATCTTACCCAGGTTGGGGGCTCTCCGTGGAGATAATACCCCTACTCATGCTTTGCGGGGTCTCCGCATGATCACTAGATCGATAAGAAGCTACAAGAGGCTCCTTGAGTTGTTCGGTGGGAGGAGGAAGAAGGGCAAGGCTAGCTCTCTTCTCTCCCTATGGTGGTGTCTAAAACTCTATGAGATCAACCCTTTGCATGGGTGTCCCGGGGGGTTTATATAGGCCTACCCCCCGGGGTACAATGGTAATCCGGCTGGGCGCGGGCCCCAGCCGTCAGTGTCTATGACCACCGGCTTCTCCGCCGGCTGCTGGGGCCCGCCGACTGGCAGGTCCCGTCGGCTGCCGGCCCATTGGTCGACAGGCCGGCCCCACCGCTTGGGGTCTTGTCGGGGGCTGGTTACTGTTGCCTTGCCTCTGATGACGAGGGCTTTGTCGAGGTAAGCATGGCTATAGTGCTGCCGCCTTGCGGGCTCTCACTGTAGCCTTACCTCGTCTTGTCTCCTTAATGGTGTGCGCGCCCCGAGGAGGGGAGCAAGCCGGCTATAGGAAGCCGGCCATGACTTAGGCCGGCTGGGGAAGGTCGGGCCGCCTTCAGGTGTCTCTCTGACCGAAGGGGCCCGCCGCCTACGGGCCGTACTAGCAGGCCGTCGTGGAGGACGTCATGATCAGCATGGCAACAGTGCCACGCCGGACGGGTGATGGTTGTCCCGTACGGTGTACTGTAGCCATGCGTGCTCCGGGATTCGGGGGCGGCAGGGTCCACTGTTGCCACGCCCTGTCCCATCATCGTTATGGAGGGTGCAAACTTTTAGGGCACATCCCCTGGCCGCCTGCCTGGGACCGGCCTCTTGGAGTCTGTCTTCTTGGGCCGGCTTCTTGGAGTCGGTCTTTCCGTGGCCAGCTTCTTGGAGTCGGCCCTATCCTGGCGTCCTCCAAGAGAGTTTAGGGTCGGGCCGCCTTCCGGTAGCCGGCCTGTGAGACAACCGGCCAGAGGAAGGCGGCCCCGCGTCTTGGGTGCTTCAAGGCTCGGTCGGGCCGTTGTTTTTTTCTAAGGGCCAAAGGGAGCCGGTTAGGCTACCCGTGGTCATTTACTCCAACAACTGTGGTCATGCACAGTCTGTTGCAACAAAGAACAAATAACCAAGGAGCATATTTGTGTTGGTCCCAGTTTTGTTATCTTTAGACACCTTTCCCTATGTGAGCGCAGCAAATCTAGTCCTGCTCAAACTCTACAGCCTTGTCCCTTCCTTTCCTTTTTGAACTAGTACTTTCGCCCCTATCTTTCCTCTTTGAACCACATCCTAGATTTATGCGATACAACTTTCCCAACTACTTTCCCCCATTCCTTTCCTATTTTGAACCACATCCTAGATTCATGCTATATACAACTTTTCCCACTACTTTCCCCCACTCCTTTCCTCTTTGAACCACATCCTAGATTCATGGTATACATGCAGCTAGAGCAATGCATGTGGAGTAAGTAAATTATACCTTACGGTTCTTGGGGCGTGGTTCAGTGGGCGACGGGACAGCGGCGAAGAAGAAGGGGTCGGAGGCCTTCCCGCGCCACCGCTGGGTGAAAGTGAACAGCTGCGCTGGTAGTGGATTCCCTCCCTCGCCGACGGCGACAGCGTTAAGCCTCCGTCCCTTCCCGTCGGACGGATCCTGCCGGCTCTTTGAGCAGCAGTGAGGGCAGAGAGAGGCCAACGAAGTCTTGTTTAGATCTGGAGAGGGCAAGAGAGTGTGAAGAGAGCAACTACAAACGTTGAGGCTCCATCGTGTATATATATTCAGGAGAGAGAGTGTGAAGCGTGCAAACCCTAGAAAACAAGTGTCGATGCTGCAGCTTATACGTGATGAGGTGATTATACGGTCACTACGAGATCGTATAGCTCCGTATCCATCCATTTTGACCAGCCAAAGAATCCTTCTGGCACAAATTATGCTCAAGTGTAGTTATCGAACCCGAGACCTCAAGTTTTATGAGCGAACAGGCTAACCAGATACACAACCCTCCCGTTATGTTCAATGAGAGGAAAATAACCTTTTATACATTTCTGCATTCGTGTGACAAGCATGCCGTGTTCTTTTTGTGTGTGTGGGAGTCATTGGGATTTCAATCATAATCGTGTCATGTGGCTTTGGTGGTAAGACTATCCAAAGTGGTGCAGAAATAATGCAGCCTTAGTCACCTTACCTCTCTCCACGTAGTACGTTGGGTCCCACTAGTCAGAGGGTGAAACAAACAAATTAATAAAAGCGCTAGCGGTGTATCTTACCTCACACATCTCGCTACTTCTTGAGAACACTGTCCAATTGATCCCTCTATTCGCTCACGTACTATTTTAAGTGAATCCTTATTATAACATGCACACAAATTTTGGGCACTTGTATTCGACTTAAGTCAGTGTGCCACCATATCTCGTATACTTACTACTCCCTCCGTCTAGGTATAATAAGTCACGTTAGAAGGTGCAATGGGACCAAGGTGCATGCGTGTGCGTGCGTGTGTTAGAGAGAGCGACAGATCGACCTACTCCTATAGAGAGATGGTGTGTAGTGTACGATTTTAGCCGCGAGAGTCGGTGCATCCTCTCGTTTCCGGGCGTGTCCGATAGGGACATGCGGACAGCTGCCACGCCCGCTCCTGACCAGCCTGGCCCACCCAAAGCCCCTCCATCGCCCGCGCGCGCTTCCTGCCCGAAATGTCCAGCGCCGCTCCAAAGGATTAGTGTCGCATTCATGCCCGGGTAGAGCGGACGCGACCTCTCACTGGAGCAAGAGTGATGGTTGCTTCATCCATCCAGCTTACTGCTGGGTCTATGTGATTTGACGGCTCATTGGTCTTTATTACTGAGGTGGTAGGATTGCTTTTTGATGTCCCACACTTTCGGCAAAAGGAGGTACTACTACTAGATTACAATTTTCTCCATTCTTACAACGGAGGAGTGCAAGAGCAGTGAAAACACGCATGCTCATTACATGGCCCACCTCACACTATCACCGTGCGACACCTAACTCTTTACATAGTACTCCCTCCGTTCCTAAATGTTACTAGATGAGTCCCCGCGCGTTGCCGCGGAAGAGCCATATATCTCTCTGCGCAAAATTATCGATTTCATAGAACTAAAAAAAACTCTATAACCGCATGACAAATGTGGTAGCCAAACTAAATAAACTCCCATCATCATTTAGATCATCCCACATAAGGAAAAAAGATCAGCCAACTCCTACTGCATAATGGGATTATATTTTTCTTTTTGACATGTTAATGGGACTTAAAAGCTCACTTACATGCATGCTACCGGTGCATGCTTGCATGCAGACATGTTGATGTGATTTAAAACCCACTCACATGCATGCCACAGTATTTCTACATGCTTGCATGTGGCTTAGTGTGGAGCCTCTCAACGTCTAGATCAGACGGCTATTATGGACTGATTTAGTTCATCTAACGGCTACATTAATTTTGATGATGTGGTTCAAGGAGAGGATAGATAATTCCTAGTAGTGGGGGCTAGCTATTACTAGTAGATAAGTCTTTGTAGAGATTCCACTAGGTGAACTACATACGAAACAAAATGAATGAATCTACACTTAAAATGCATCTATATACATCCGCATGTGGTTCATGGTGAAATCTCTACAAAGACTTATATTTAGGAACGGAGGAAGTACTAGTATAGTATGTACTATAATTTATCAGCGAGATAAATTTGTACAATGCTATGAAGCTTCCAGCTTCTGTTACATGTATCTTGCGTCCAAGGCTGCCCGTTGCAACATTTCATCAAATACAAAGGAGACTAACATGCATGCTATTGCATCTCAATGATTGACAGATCATAGCAAATATGTACTCCCTCCATTCCAAAATAAGTGTCTCAACTTTGTGCAAACTTTAGTACAAAGTTGTACTACTACTAAAGTTGACACTTATTTTGGAACAGAGGTAGCTAAAGAAAAAAACGATCCATGCAGTCCCTAGCCCTTGAACCGTGAACCCTGACCAGGCTTCATTTTGCTGGCAACGTTCGAGCTTCCTAATAAATGAAGTTTGCAACCTTTTGATCATCGGATCATTTTGTGTAGTTTCACCAAAATCGAGATGAGCATCCCTGTGGCAAAGAAATTGAAGAAGCATGATTAGAACAAGATTACTGGGACTAGTTGATGAGACATAAACTCATCACAAATACAGTATGTAGAAGCCAGTAGAGAAATATCCATAGGGAGTGATGTGGGCAGCTGGAGCAGTGGTGCAAGCCGACTGTAAAGGGAGTTGTACCTGAGGGACGTAGCTCAACCTTGAGGAGGGAGGCGGGAGGCGGCAACTGCCCACGTCGCGGCAGTGAGCAAGGGACGAAGGCAACCTCACCAGCTTTGTGAGAGAGAATGGCGGGGACCCCTGATTGGGACATGTCGACAGTGGGTTTTCACCGTCGGTGATGGCCACCGCATCTACACTAAGCATCCACCCCTTCCCCAAGTGGACGTGATCCGCCGGGATGTTAGAGATGTGGCCACAATCATTTTGTGCGAGAGAGTGTGAAGAGAGCAACCCCAGCAAGCAATCGTGTAGGTTGGCCCGTCCTGACTATGTATATAGTGGAGCGGTTTCCTTTTCTCTCGATATGAACCTATCATATTGTGTACGTGCCACTGAAGAAAAAAAACTTTATTTATAAATGACACGACACCTACTACTCGTTCTCCTATAACCTTGTGCTTGGCATCTCCAAAATATTAACCTTGCGATTGCCTCTTCGCCTCTTTGGGAAGTCGAGCAATAATGGTAGTGCAGTATATATCGTTCTGGCTATATGAGACCGAATGAACTATTGCACGTCCACCACGTGGGCGAGGGTCGAGGGGCGAGGGAGAGTGCTACATACGGAGAAAAATGAGTGAATCTACACTCTAAAATACGTCTATATACATCAGTGTTTGGAGTATGTACTAGTAGTTCATATTGAAATCTACTAAAGGACATATATATTCCAAACAATATGATATAATCTCTATAACCAAGGTAGTAGGGACGAGGAGTAAACGGAGGGAGTAGTAAATTTTTCTCCTCATCTTGCGAGCCACCGCGCGCATGGGCGAGGGAGCGGGTGTAAGGCGGAGGAAGCTTCACCTCATCCCGCGAGCCATCGCGCCCGTGGGCGGGGGAGACGGCGTACTAAGCAAGCTTCTCCTCGTTCTGCGAGTTGACGGGACACATCAAAAGTACTCCAGTGTATAGAGCCTTGCCTCTAAGGTAGGCCCCACATGGTTTGCCTCTTTTTTTAATTTAACATAACACGTCAAGTCGCAATTTGTTTGTTCACCCGTGGTAGACAATCCTCCCTCCACCAAGTGGACAACCATTACACATGCCAAATTACCACGTGGGCTGCCTTTTTCGTACAGAAATGAGCTCCACCGTGTACCCACGCGGGTGTGGTTGGGAAAGAGACGGGAGTACGTGCGCCGTGCATGCACCTCTTCTCTTCGTGCACGTCCCCCACCTACGTGGGTGTGTGAGAGCTTCGTGCACGTCCCCCACCTACGTGGGTGTGTGAGAGACATACAAACTGCGCTCATGAGTGTTTTTGGTTTTGGGGTAGGGGTCGGGGTGGGGTGGGGGTTGATTTCGTGAATTGTTTGTGGGAATATGTGTCGATGACATCTCAAACAAGATTTTGCATGCAATGTGTGTGAAATGGAGGCCTATCCATATCATACATAGAGGGTTGGGCAATCCACGAGAAGAGAGGGAGGGGTCATAGCTATCGATAGAGTCGAAGAGAGGATCAAGTGGGTGGGTGCGAGATCAATGAAGAGAGACATCGAAATTGTGTGTGTGTGCAAGTCAAAGATATAGGGCGACTGGCCTACCAGAATGTTAGAGGGCACATGTCAAGTTTGTGTGTGGCAGGGAGACATGACTAGAGCGCTCGATGTATCGGTGTGTGGGGGGGGGTGGGGGAGGGGTAGGCAGAGGCCTAACTATAGAGGTAGAACGACTCGTATATGTGTTGAGAAGGAGAGACCCAGCTATGTCTTGAGGGAGATCGGTCGACATCCATACATAACTGAAGGATGGGAAATATGATGGGACAGAGAGAGAGAGAGGAGAGAGAGAGGGAGGGAGAGGGGTAGAGTGCTGGATGGGTGATGGAGTTGCTTCTCGGAGATGGTGGGAGAGGCCTACTAGACAAACTGAGGGTGGAACTGCAATGTTATCAATAAGAGTGGGGATGTGTTTCTGTGTGTGCGTGTGCATGATAGATCTGTCGGGACGCATCCATGGATGATGAAGGGGAACCATGTGTTTGGTAAGCAAACCTAACTAGATCGGTAGATCAATTGTTGTTTGTCGTAGGAACGGAGAGACACAACTAATGAGGTAGATCGATCGACGCGTGGGTAAAAACGAGTTATAAGGACCTAGCTAGCTATATGTATAGCGAGAGATCGGTTGGTGTACGTCCATTTGTTAGAGGCAAATAAGGCCCAGCGAGATGGATAGACAGAGAGAATGGAGCTAGGAGGTGGTGCGAGAGGCCCAACTACTAGCTAGATAGGGGGAGGAGTGTGCGGTTGTGAGATTGACGAAAAGAGGGGCGAGAGTTTACACGTGTGTGTGACCGTATGAGAGACACGAGGCAAGGACACATAAAGGAGGAGATTGAAGGTGTGTGTGTATGTTGTAGGCAGGCATCGCTGGAGAGGTTTATCTATCGGTGTGTGTCGGAAAGGAGTTGTGGAGACTCTGGGAGAACGACCTAAAGAAAAAAAATGAATGTGCCCGGTGGATAGAATGCCAAGGGAGGGGGAGGGCGAGGAGGGCGTGTGCATGCACGAGAGAAAGTTAGTGGTAGCTACAAAGGTTAGAGGATTGTGTGGGTGTAAGAGACTAACAAAGATCATAATTTGATATGAAAGCGGATTCATATATTTGAATGTGAGATCATGGTGTTTTAAACATTGCATGCATGAATATAGCGGCGATACACGTGTTGTGCACATGTTATACCATAATGTGATAATGCATGGCGTTTGCAACTCACAGCTAAATGCCGTACAATCTAAACCATACTATACATCAAAAAATCTCACATTTTATTTGAATTTGTGATAATGTGTGGCGTTTGCATCTTACAACTAAATATGGAACAATCTAAACAATACTATATATCGAACATTCTCACATTTTATTTGAATTTGTGGTAATGTGTGGTGTTTGCAACTCACATCTAAATACTTGTAGGCGTAGGGGGCGGGGCACCATACATAATGTGATAAACACATTATACATATGAGACATGGTTTAGATTACGAAGATCTAGCTAGAGCTAGAAATGTAGTGTGATTTGAAATCAAAATAAAGTGGATTCAAAAAATTGAGTTCGAGTTCATATAGTACACATAGTTCATATGTAACTCGAGACTAATCATGTGGTGTGCTATGAAGATAATACACAAATGATGGTTTAACTTGACAATAATGATGATTGTAGATCTTATTAAAACAAATAAACGAATTCAAATGCTTTGACTTCACAACAATCATTATTATAGATCTTATTCAAATAGAGAATGGAATTCAAATTTAGTTCATATTGAAGCGGTAGTATATACGTTTGGAATGCACTAAAATGTTCATTTGAGTAGTAGATTGCATGCATTATACACGTAGCGAAATATTTTAATTGAACATAACATGAATTCAAAGTTTTGAATGACATTTGTAGTGCGCATTGATTTGGTACAGTACATGTTAGGCTTGTCCGGAAATTTCAACCCTCGCCTTGTTAGCCCAAAATATTTAAGATATATCTTTGTCTCGTTGTGCTCCGACAACTCCCTCCATCTCAACCCGCGCCTTGCTATTCCGAAATTACAACGCGCGTGAAAACTCCCACCTCCTGTGAAATCCCGACACGCGAAATGCCCATGGTACCCCTGAACCGAAAGAAGCGCCTCAAATCTGTGGGGGTACTTTCGTAACTGACCCCACATTTCGGACAAGTGCGTCCCTAAGCCATGGTTCCCCACTGCCATCCCATCCGCCCACCCATTCGTACACCGAGGCCGCGAAAACCCGCGACGAAACCCCACACCCTGCTCTGTCCGCCACCTAGCCAGAGCCTCTTCCCCGATGATGTCGTCCACAGCAACACCTCGACGTCCCTCATCCACCATACCGGATGAGGATCCGTTGTTGATCTCGTCGTCCTGCCGGTTCAGCCACCCCGTCCTCCACCTCCATGGAGCTGCCCCGACGTTCCCCTCGTCTTTCACGCCACCTCCATTCCCGCACCGCCGTCTTCACCTGCACCACCAGAAGAGCATCATCATCACCATTTCCTCGGATGAAGCTGCGGCCTAATCGGCGCCACCAAAGAGGTTGTACACTAATCGCCGCATTTTCTTCTTGATTCAATCTCATGGTGCTACCGGCGCTCGGTCCTGAGCCGACACGGCGCGGCTCCATCCACGGCAGCGTCGCCGGCCACTTCCTCCATGGTGTTGCTCCCTGGGCGGCGACGTCCACATTAGTAGGAGTTGTTGCTGCTTTAGCTCTCACTCGCACTGCTGCTCTGCTCTTGCTCTCGGACCCCTGCCTGGTTTGCTCTTGCTATTGCTCTTGCTCATGCTGATGCTCTCGCTCTTGCTCTTGCTTGCAATGCTTCTCCGATTTAGCTACACTTCAGTCGACTGAATCGACTTTTGGGTCAGTCAATTTTCACGGGGGGGGGGGGGGGGCTCGCCGGGGTGAAGGAAGAATCAGCCGCAACGGGGAGGGGCCTCGGCAGATAGGTATGATGACCCCCAAGTATAGGGGATCTATCATAGTCCTTTTGATAAGTAAGAGTGTCGAACCCAACGAGGAGCAGAAGGAAATGATAAGCGGTTTTCAGCAAGGTATTCTCTGCAAGTACTGAAATAAGTGGTAACAGATAGTTTTGTGATAAGATAAATTGTAACGAGCAACAAGTAACAAAAGTAAATAAAGTGCAGCAAGGTGGCCCAATCCTTTTTGTAGAAAAGGACAAGCCTGGACAAACTCTTATAATAGGAAAAGCGCTCCCGAGGACACATGGGAATATCATCAAGCTAGTTTTCATCACGCTCATATGATTCGCGTACGGTACTTTGATAATTTGTTATGTGGGTGGACCGGTGCTTGGGTACTGCCCTTACTTGGACAAGCATCCCACTTATGATTAACCTCTATTGCAAGCATCCGCAACTACAACAAAAGTATTAAGGTAAATCTAACCATAGCATGAAACATATGGATCCAAATCAGCCCCTTACGAAGCAACGCATAAACTAGGGTTTAAGCTTCTGTCACTCTAGCAACCCATCATCTACTTATTACTTCCCAATGCGTTCCTCTAGGCCCAAATAATGGTGAAGTGTTATGTAGTCGACGTTCACATAACACCACTAGAGGCTAGACAACATACATCTCATCAAAATATCGAACGAATACCAAATTCACATGACTACTAATAGTAAGACTTCTCCCTTGTCCTCAGGAACAAACGTAACTACTCACAAAGCATATTCATGTTAATAATCATAGGGGTAATAATGTGCATAAAGGATCTGAAAATATGATCTTCCACCAAATAAACCAACTAGCATCAACTACAAGGAGTAATCAACACTACTAGCAACTTACTTGCACCAATCCCGGACTTGAAGACAAGAATTGGATACAAGAGATGAACTAGGGTTCGGAGATGAGATGGTGCTGGTGAAGATGTTCATGGGCATTGCCCTCTCCCGATGAGAGAAGCATTGGTGATGACGATGGTGATGATTTCCCCCTCCCAGAGGGAAGTGTCCCTGGCAAAACAGCTCCGCCGGAGCCCTAGATTGGTTCTGCCAAGGTTCCGCCTCGTGGCGGCGGAGTCTCGTCCCGAAAGGTTGCTTGAGGGTTTTTTCTCATCGAAATACTTCATATAGGAGAAGATGGGCGTCGGAAAGCCACCAGGGGGCCCACGAGGTAGGGGTGCGCGCCCCAGGGGGGGCGCGCCCCCCACCCTCGTGAGCAAGGTGTGGGCCCCCTGGCCTTCATCTTTGGCGACAATTTTTCTTTATTTATTTTAAGATATTTCGTGGAGTTTCAGGGCTTTTGGAGTTACGCGGAATAGGCCTCCAATATTTGCTCCTTTTCCAGCTCAGAATTCCAGCTGCTAGCATTCTCCCTCTTCATGTAAACCTTGTAAAATAAGAGAGAATAGCCATAAGTATTGTGACTTAACGTGAAATAACAGCCCATAATGCAATAAATATTGATATAAAAGCATGATGCAAAATGGACGTATCAACTCCCCCAAGCTTAGACCTTGCTTGTCCTCAAGCGAAAAGCCGATAACAATAAATATGTCCTCATGTTTAGAGGTAGAGGCGTCGATAAAAATAAAATACGGACATGAAGGCATCATGATTATTTTCATAACAGCAACATATATAGATTTTGTCATATGATTACTTATGTTCAAGTGATGATATTTTCACAAAGCAAAAAGTATGAATCAGAAACCGTATTGAGCACCAACAAATTATAACCTCAGTCATTGAAGCAATTGCAATTTATCATACCATCGGAAAGAGTCTATGTCAGAGCTTAAAAGCAAGTCCACATACTCAACTATCACTTAGTCCTTCATAATTGCTAACACTCACGCGATACTTGTGGTTACGGAGTTTTAATCGGACACAGAGAAATATAGGGGCTTATAGTTTTGCCCCACAACCTTTTACCTCAAGCGTAATGTCAACAATAATGATTCATGCTCCCCTGCATCCAATTAGATATATATATCATACTCTTTCCAACATGTTGAGCTTGCCAAAGGATAAAATGAAAAAGGAAAGGTGAAGATCACCGTGACTCTTGCATAAGTTAGAGGATAATAATAAAAGATAGGCCCTTCGCAGAGGGAAGCAGAGGTCGTCATACGCGTTTAGGGTTCATGCACAAAATCTTAATGCAAAAGAACATCACTTTATATTGCCCCTTGTATGTGGACCTTTATTATGCAGTCTGTCGCTTTTATTACGTCCACAACAAGTTCGTACAAAGCTTATTTTCTCCGCACTAATAATTCATGCATATTTAGAGAGCAATTTCTATTGCTTGCACCGATGACAACTTACTTGAAGGATCTTACTCAATCCATAGGTAGATATGGTGGACTCTCATGGCAAAACTGGTTTAAGGGTAATTGGAAGCACAAGTAGCATTTCTACTTGGTGCTGAGAATTTGGCTAGCATGAGGGGGAAAGGCAAGCTCAACACGTTAGAGGATCCATGACAACATACTTTATCTCAGATATAAGAAAACATAACTCATTATGTTGTCTTCCTTGTCCAACTTCAACTCTTTAGCATGTCATGTTTTAATGAGTGCTCCCAATCATAAAAGATGTCAATGATAATATATCTATATGTGAAACCTCTCTTTCCTTATTACTTCTTATTAATTGCAACGATGACCGAAGCTATATTTGCCAACTCCCAACAAATTTTAATCATCATACTCTCTCTATGTGAAGTCATTACTTTCAATAAGATCAATATGGACTCTTTGATTCTTTTTGTTCTTTTCTTCTATTCACCCAAGATCATGGCAAAATAAACAAGCCCTTGACTTAACACTAATCTTTATTATATAGCTCACGGACTCGAATACAAAGAAGGATCGTAAAGCAAAACTCAAAACTAAATCATGCCTTGACTTTATTCTACTAAATCAAGATACTACTAATAGGATCGAACTAAGAAAAATGGTAAAGATAGGAGTTGTTATGGTGATACGATACCAGGGCACCTCCCCCAAGCTTGGCAGTTGCCAAGGGGAGTGCCCATACCCATGTGATTATTTCTTCGGAGGTGGTGAAGTAGGAGTTGTTGCACTTTTCTTCTCTAGCTTATGCCTGAGGCTAAAAGTTTCCTCCCTCAGATCCTCATTCTCGAGCTCAAGTTTCATTATCTTCTTGCATAGTGTTGCCTAGCTGTCCTGCAAAAAACGTGGTGGAATAGATTGGACCTTAGGGAGGCTTGACTTCTTGAACTCCACATGCATATCACCAGGTTGAGGCAGTGGGTAGTCCTCTTCATCAGAGCTTGTCTCCTCCTTCCTCTTTGGATCATAGTCTTCTTCTTCCTCTGTGGTCCAGCCATAGTGTTCCACGTCCCCATATACTCTTGGATTTTCAATATTATCAGCTATGTAGCTCTCTCCCTCCGAATCTTGGGACGACATCTTGTTCAAATCTACAGTAGGAACAGCTCGAAACGAAAACAGCGGATATTTGCGTGATACGAGAGTCAAAACCTTTGGGAGTATATATAATGAATTTTTACCGACCAAAATACGTATCGTACAAGAAAACGGAGTCCGGAGAGCACACGAGATACTCACGAGGTAGGGGGGCATGCCCAGGAGGGTAGGGCGCGCCCTCCACCCTCGTGGAGGCCTCGTGTCCTTCCCGGACTGCCACTTATTTTTCTATTTTTCTAAATATTCCAAAACGGAGAAATATTGCCTTAAAAATTGTTTTGGAGTCGGTTTACTTACCGTACCACATACCTATTCCTTTTTGGAGTCTGAAGCGGGCTGGAAAGTGTCCCTTATGTATTCCTTCGGGGTTACGGTTTCAATAATATTTGTTTCAACATTTATAGGATTACCTGAGATATAGTGTTTGATCCTTTGACCGTTTACCACCTTCGGATTTGTGCCTTCGAAGTTGTTGATTTTTATGGCACCGGAATGATAGACCTCCTCGATAACGTAGAGACCTTCCCATTTAGAGAGAAGTTTTCCAGCAAAAAATCTTAAACGAGAGTTGTATAGCAATACATAATCACCTACATTAAACTCACGCTTTTGTATTATTTTGTCATGCCATCTTTTAACTTTTTCTTTAAACAACTTGGCATTTTCATAAGCTTGGGTTCTCCATTCATCAAGGGAGCTAATATCAATTACCTCTTCTCAGCAGCAAGTTTGAAATCATAGTTGAGCTCTTTAATAGCCCAATATGCCTTATGTTCTAGTTCGAGAGGTAAGTGACATGCTTTTCCATAAACCATTTTATATGGAGACATACCCATAGGATTTTTATATGCAGTTCTATAGGCCCATAATGCATCGTCCAGTTTCTTGGACCAATTCTTTCTAGACCTGTTGACAGGCTTTTGCAAAATTAATTTGAGCTCTCTATTGCTCAACTCTACTTGACCACTAGACTGCGGGTGATAAGGAGATGCAATCCTATGATTAACGTCATATTTAGCAAGCATTTTACGGAAAGCACCATGAATAAAGTGTGAACCACCATCAGTCATTAAATATCTAGGGACTCCAAACCTCGGAAAAATAACTTCCTTAAGCATTTTAATAGAAGTGTTATGATCGGCACTACTAGTTGGAATAGCTTCTACCCACTTAGTAACGTAATCAACAACAACTAAAAAATGTGTGTATCCATTAGAGGCAGGAAAAGGTCCCATATAATCAAAGCCCCAAACATCAAATGGTTCAATAACAAGTGAATAATTCATAGGCATTTCTTGACGTCTACTAATATTACCAATTCTTTGACATTCATCGCAAGACAAAACAAACTTACGGGCATCCTTGAAGAGAGTAGGCCAATAAAAAACAGATTGCAATACCTTATGTGCAGTTCTATCTCCAACATGGTGTCCTCCATAAGCTTCAAAGTGACACTTGCATAGGATCTGTTCCTGTTCATGCTCAGGTACACAACATCTAATGACACCATCTACTCCTTCTTTATAGAGATGTGGGTCATCCCAAAAGTAATGTCGCAAGTCATAGAAAAACTTTTTCTTTTGTTGGTATGTGAAGCTAGGTGGTATAAATTTAGCGACAATAAAATTAGCATAATCATCATACCATGGAGTGCTACGAGAAGTGCTTATGACATTTAATTGCTCATCAGGGAAGCTATCATCAATAGGTAGTGGGTCATCAAGAACATTCTCTAACCTAGATAAGTTGTCTGCAACGGGGTTCTCAGCTCCCTTTCTATCAACAATGTGCAAATCAAATTCTTGTAGCAAAAGAACCCATCTAATGAGTCTAGGTTTTGCATCCTTCTTTTCCATAAGATATTTAATAGCAGCATGATCAGTGTGAATAGTTACTTTAGAATCAACAATATAGGGTCTGAATTTATCACAAGCAAATACAACTGCTAAAAGTTCCTTTTTGGTAGTAGCATAGTTTCTTTGAGCATTGTCTAGAGTCTTACTAGCATAATGGATAACATTTAATTTTTTATCAACTCTTTGCCCTAGAACACCACCTACAGCATAATCACTAGCATCACACATAATTTCAAAGGGTAAATTCCAATCAGGTGGCTGAACAACAGGTGCAGAGACTAATGCTTTCTTAAGTATTTCAAATGCTTCTACACAATCATCATCAAAGACAAATGGTACATCTTTTTGTAATAAATTAGTCAGAGGCCGAGAAATTTTTGAGAAGTCCTTAATGAACCTCTTATAAAATCCGGCGTGACCAAGAAAACTTCTTACACCTTTGATGTCCTTGGGACATGGCATCTTTTCAATAGCATCAACCTTGGCCTTATCAACTTCAGTACCTCTTTCAGAAACTTTGTCCCCAAGATAATACCTTCATTAACCATAAAGTGGCACTTTTCCCAATTCAAGACAAGATTAGTTTCTTCACATCTCTGCAAAACTCGATCAAGATTGCTCGAGCAATCATCAAAAGAGGAACCATAGATGGAATAGTCGTCCATGAAAACCTCACAATTTTTTTTCACAAAGGTCAGAGAATATAGCCGTCATGCATCTTTGAAAGGTAGAAGGTGCATTACATAAACCAAAAGGCATACGTCTATAAGCAAAAGTACCAAAAGGGCATGTAAAAGTAGTCTTTGATTGATATTTAGCTGACATAGGTATTTGAGAGAAACTAGAATAACCATCTAGAAAGCAATAATGTGTATGTTTGCATAATATTTCTATCATTTGATCAATAAAAGGTAAGGGGTAATGATCTTTCTTAGTAGCTTTATTTAATTTGCGGAAATCAATTACCATCCTATAGCCTGTGATAATTCTTTGCGGGATCAGTTCATCTTTATCATTAGGAACAATAGTAATACCTCCCTTCCTAGGGACACAATGGACAAGACTTGCCCACTGACTATCAACAACGGGATAAATTATACCTGCCTCCAGAAGCTTGAGTATTTCTTTTCTTACCACTTCTTTCATTTTAGGATTCAAACGTCGTTGGGGATCACAAACTGGTTTGGCATCCGCTTCCAAAATTTATTTTATGTTGACATAGAGTGGGACTAATGCCCTTAGTATCATCAAGTGTATATCCAATAGCGGCACGGTGCTTCTTCAGAGTTATCAATAATCTTTCTTCTTCATGCTCTGAAAGGTTAGCACTAATAATAGCAGGATATATTTTCTTTTCATCAACATAAGCATATTTAAGATTATCAGGCAACGGTTTAAGCTCAAACACGGGATCACCCTTGGGTGGAGGAGGATCCCCTAGGATTTCAACAGGAAAATTATGTTGCAGGATAGGTTCCTGTTTAAACAATACTTCATCTATTTCCTTTCTTTCATTCATGAACATATCATTTTCATGATCTAGCAAATATTGTTCTAAAGGATCACTAGGAGGTACAGCAATAGAAGCAAGACCAATAATTTCATCCTTACTAGGCGATTCTTCCTCACGGTGTTGTTTACTAAATTTAGAGAAATTAAACTCATGAACCATATCATCCAAGCCAATAGTAACAACATTCTTTTCGCAGTCTATCTTAGCATTAACAGTATTCAAGAAGGGTCTACTAAATATAATGGGACAAAAGCTATCTTGTGGAGAACCAAGAAAAAGAAAATCAGTGGGATATTTGGTTTTCCCACACAAGACTTCAACATCTCTAACAATTCCCACTGGAGAAATAGTATCTCTATTGGCAAGTTTAATTGTGACATCAATTTCTTCTAACTCGGCAGGTGCAATATCATGCATAATTTCTCTATATAAGTCAATGGGTATTACACTAGCACTAGCACCCATATCACATAATCCATGATAACAATGATCTCCTATTTTAACAGAAATAACAGGCACTCCTACCACAGGTCTATGTTTATGTTTATCACAAGGTTTAGCAATTCTAGCAGTTTTACCCTGGAATAGAATAACCTGCCCATCAATATTATCAGACAAGAGATCTTTAACAATAGCAATATTGGGTTCTACTTTGACTTGCTCAGGAGGTGTATAAGTTCTAATATTGCTTTTATGAACAACAGTTGAAGCTTTAGCATGATCCTTCATTCTAACAGGGAAAGGCGGTTTCTCAACATAAGTGGGAACAATAGGATCATTATAAGTGACAATTTTTTCTTCAACTTTAATAGGTGCAGCTACTTTTACTTCTATGGGAGGATGATATTTAAACCACTTCTCCTTGGGGATATCAACATAAGTAGCAAAGGATTCATAGAAAGAAGCTACTATCTCATAGTCAAGTCCATATTTAGTGCTAAACTTACGGAAAATATTGGTATCCATAAAAGATTTAACACAATCAAACTTAGGTGTCATACCTGACTCCTTACCTTCGTCGAGGTCCCAATCTTCAAAGTTGCATTTAATTCTATCCAATAAATTCCATTTAAATTCAATAGTCTTCATCATAAAAGAGCCAGCACAAGAAGTAACGAGCATGGTGTGATTGTTATCAGAAAGTCGAGCATAAAAACTTTGCATAATTACTTCTCTCAAGAGCTCATGATTGGGGCATGAATATAACATTGGTTTAAGCCTCCCGCAAGCTTGAGCGATGCTTTCTCCTTTGCAAGGCCAAAAATTATATATATAATTGCGATCACAATGAACAAGATGCATAGGGTAATACTTTTGATGAAATTCCAATTTCAATCTTTTATAGTTCCATGATCTCATATCATCACATAGCCTGCACCATGTCAATGCGTCTCCCTTCAAAGATAAAGGGAAGGCCTTCTTCTTAACAACATCATCGGGTATACCTGCAAGCTTAAATAGTCCACAAACGTCATCCACATAGCGTAGATGTTCATCAGGATGTCTTGTTCCATCTCCTGTAAAAGTGTTAGCTAGCAGTTTTTCCATCATACCCAAAGGAATCTCAAAAGGAGTTTCATTTTCAATAGGTTCAGTAGGTTGAGTAGGTTGAGGAGCAACTCTTTGCTCTACTGGACGGGGTGAAGATACCCCGAACAAGCCCCTCAGAGAATTACTTTCCATAGTAACAAGTGACAGAAAATTTCAGCACACTAAATAAATTTTTCCTTACCAAATTCCACCTACCAAAGGCGCTTCACTCCCCGGCAACGGCGCCAGAAAAGAGTCTTGATGACCCACAAGTATAGGGGATCTATTGTAGTCCTTTCGATAAGTAAGAGTGTCGAACCCAACGAGGAGCAGAAGGAAATGATAAGCGGTTTTCAGCAAGGTTTTCTCTGCAAGTACTGAAATAAGTGGTAACAGATAGTTTTGTGATAAGATAAATTGTAACGAGAAACAAGTAACAAAAGTAAATAAAGTGCAGCAAGGTGGCCCAATCCTTTTTGTAGCAAAGGACAAGCCTGGACAAACTCTTATAATAGGAAAAGCGCTCCCGAGGACACATGGGAACATCGTCAAGCTAGTTTTCATCACGCTCATACGATTCGCGTTCGGTACTTTGATAATTTGTTATGTGGGTGGACCGGTGCTTGGGTACTGCCCTTACTTGGACAAACATCCCACTTATGATTAACCTCTATTGCAAGCATCTGCAACTACAACAAAAGTATTAAGGTAAACCTAACCATAGCATGAAACATATGGATCCAAATCAGCCCCTTACAAAGCAACACATAAACTAGGGTTTAAGCTTCTGTCACTCTAGCAACCCATCATCTACTTATTACTTCCCAATGCCTTCCTCCAGGCCCAAATAATGGTGAAGTTTTATGTAGTCGATGTTCACATAACACCACTAGAGGCTAGACAACATACATCTCATCAAAATATCGAACGAATACCAAATTCACATGACTACTAATAGCAAGACTTCTCCCTTGTCCTCAGGAACAAACATAACTACTCACAAAGCATATTCATGTTCATAATCAGAGGGGTAATAATGTGCATAAAGGATCTGAACATATGATCTTCCACCAAATAAACCAACTAGCATCAACTACAAGGAGTAATCAACACTACTAGCAACCTACTAGCACCAATCCCAGACATGGAGACAAGAATTGGATACAAGAGATGAACTAGGGTTTGGAGATGAGATGGTGCTGGTGAAGATGTTGATGGAGATTGCCCTCTCCCGATGAGAGGAGCATTGGTGATGACGATGGTGATGATTTCCCCCTCCCGGAGGGAAGTGTCCCCAGCAAAATAGCTCCGCCGGAGCCCTAGATTGGTTCCGCCAAGGTTCCGCCTCGTGGCGGCGGAGTCTCGTCCCGAAAGGTTGCTTGATGTTTTTTCTCATCGAAAGACTTGATATAGGAGAAGATGGGCGTCGGAGAGCCACCAGGGGGCCCACGAGGTAGGGGGGCGCGCCCCAGGGGGGGCATCCCCCACCCTCGTGAGAAGGGTGTGGGCCCCCTGGCCTTCATCTTTGGTGATGAGTTTTCTTTATTTATTTTAAGATATTTCGTGGAGTTTTAGGACTTTTGGAGTTACGCAGAATAGGCCTCTCATATTTGCTCCTTTTCCAGCCCAGAATTCCAGCTGCCGGCATTCTCCCTCTTCATGTAAACCTTGTAAAATAAGAGAGAATAGCCATAAGTATTGTGACATAACGTGAAATAACAGCCCATAATGCAATAAATATTGATATAAAAGCATGATGCAAAATGGACGTATCATGGTACCCCACTATCTATCTTAGGGTTCAGGGTGGGGCGGTGGTCGCCGGCGGTGGTAGGGCGTTGGCGGGGCGGTGGCATGGGGATCGCCGAAGAAAAAGCTCGGCTCGGGGGGGAGGCTAGAGGGATGGCCGGGGCGGCGGTGGACCGGTGGTGTGGAGTGTTTTCGGGGCGGGCGGGGCGGCGCACCGCCGGCCGGGGGCGGCGGGGGGCTGCTGTTTGGCCGGTGGTGGCTGGCGGCTCAGGGGGGTGGAGGTTGAAGATGAACCATAAGCCCTTGATTTCGTATCCAACGGCTGCAAAATCAACCGACTAGAGATGAAAAAGTCAATCGACCGACGTGTAGCCTCACCTTGCTAGTGCGTTCAGTTTCGACAGCAAAATTTAGTTTTGACAGCAAAATTCAGTTTCGACAGTTAATTCAGTTTCGACAGTTAAGTTCAGTTTCGACAGTTAATTCAGTTTCAACAGTTAAGTTCAGAGATGAGCGGCTGATGTATTTTACATCTAGCACTTTGTGGTTATGTATGTTACATCATGTATTGGAGATGCTATTAGAATTCCACTCAGGTTAAGGTTGTTCGTTGTCTCTCTTGTCCTGCTTCAGCCTCGGCGTCGTACAACTCACCGGAGCTGCTCCAACGACGAAACCCTCCATCACAGCGGAGCAGTACCTCGGGCTCCATCTCCAAACGCCTAAGATATTCTTCTCCTCCTCCGACAGCAAAGTCAGCAGAAGCATCCTCACCGGCCAACCCAATCACGCTCAGATCGACATGGATTCGTGAAAGAGGTTGTACACTTGTTGCATCTCTTTTTTACTCTACATGTTATATATATTATCCACTGAGCACACGGATTTGTTCCTTTAGTGTCTCCTTGAAATAAAAAACGTAGGAATTTTAATTTTCACTTGTCCTCCTTTTCAAATTCCTATTCATGAAGCACAAGACTAAGAGATATTAGCATAATAGCATTATAACCGTACATTTTCTTGTGGTTTGACTTAATCTCACCATGCTTCTTTGCATCATGTGATCTTCCAATTGTTGTGAATCAAACACCCAGATTGGCAGAAATCCTGTGTTTTTAAATTCTCTATTTTGCACGTGCATTCCTATCCTATTCCTTTCTATTTCCTATCCCTGCATTGTTGGAATCCTCCAATTCAAACGAGCCCTTACAGAATTACTTCTCTTACAGATAGTTGTCAAAGAAACCTTGCGTGGTTTGTCCCACTCCTGCTGCATCATCGTCCACCCCAGCTTAGCTGCTCCAACGACAGAAGGGTCCAGCACAGCAAGGATCCGGCCTCCAGACTGTCTTTCGCTGCCTTAGATCTTCTTCCCCGCCGCCGGCAGCCATGAATATTGCATTACCATCATCAACCGAGCAGATGACCTCGAGGACTACACGGGTCCGCAAGAGAGGTCGCACTCTTTCGTGTCTGCTTACGTTATGCATTGCTTAATATTACATGCTACTTTATCGTCCTGTTCATCGATTAGACTCTGATTCAGCTCCAAACTAATGGTCAAACTTGAGTTTTTAAATGGTTGTGGGGTACATATCGGGGCCGCTATCAATAGTATCTATCTACTATCTGGTTAATCTCTGGTGTCTACTATGAGTTATTCCTATGCATGACAGTTATTGTAAACAATGGAACTGAACATGTAGAGCAAAAGAGACGAGCCTTGCGTGGCAATAAAATTTCATGCAGACGTCGCTCCATGGTAGGTGCAAACGCAGCCCCCCCCTCCATGCATTTTGGATTGTAATCGAGAGGAAGATATCTGTTCTGAGGGGGATTCAGAAGGAGAAGACAACTCCTATTTACCCCCTGATGTCTTCGCTCTAACTTGGCATGCTGATGTTGGTTATATCATGCATATGGTGTCTTGCATTGCTTACTTTATACATCAAATATGTCATCTGCTTAGCTTAGACATCCTTTGTGCGAATGCCATCTGTTTAGTCTATTCGTCGTTTATGTGAATTATGCAACGCCATCTTGTTTAGCCAGGCATCATATATGTGAATTTTGCAATGCCATCCTGCTTAGCCAGTCATCTTATATGTAAATTATATCAGGCCATCCTTTTTTCGTTACATATTACATTTGTCAACAATGTTAGTACATTCAACTGCTCTTCGTGTGCATCAGCCATTTGACACGGTGATGGCAAATTCTGGAGTGAAAACAAGGTCTTCAGAGCAGACTATGGTATCTGACGAAGCGCATATCTCGCTGGTTACGGATAGCTCCTCAGAGGAGGGTTCAGAGACAGATGACCAGTCCTATTCCCCCCCTCCCCCGAGGTGTATGCTCTAACTTGGCAGGGTTATGTTGCTCATATCGTGCGTATGGTGTCTCGCATTGCTATGTCATTTGATTACTTTAGACATGCTTTGTGTGAATGCCACCTGTTCAATGTCTAATTACCATATATGTGAATTATGCATTGCCATCTTGTTGCAAGACATTATATATGTGAATTATACAATGCTATCTTGTTGCAAAGGCATTATATATGTGAATTATGCAATGCCATGTTCTTTAGCCAATCATCATGTATGTGAATTATATCATGCTATCATTTTTTTGTATTACGTGTTCCATTTGTCGACAACGTTTGTATATTCAACTACTCTTCCTATGCATCAGCCATTTGAAGCGATGATGGAAGTATCTGGAGTGAAAACAAGGTATTCAGAGCAGACAATGCTACCTGCTGAAGCAGACATCTTGCTGGTTACAGAGAGCTCCTCAGAGGAGGATTCAGAGACTGATGACCAGTCCTATTTCCCCCCTGAGGTCTATGCTCAAACTTGGCAGGGTTATATTACCCATGTCATGCATGTTTTCTTGCATTGCTTAGTTTTTACATCATATATGGATTGTCATCTGCTTACTTGCTTACTATATAAATCATATATTTGAATTATATCATGCCATCATGTTTACATAGTACATACACATCATCTATCTGAATTATGGCATGGCAACCCATTTAATAAAGACATCATATAGTTATATCATCTCATCCTGTTTAGTGTTTACAGTCATCATATTTTGAATTATGGCATTCTATCTGTGAATGTATGTGAATTAGGGCATGCCAACCTATTTAATAAACACATTATATAGTTATGTCATGTCATCCTGTTTACATAGTCTCATATTTTGAACTATGGCTTTCCATCTTTTTTAGTTAGCCATCATAATGTGAAATTGTGTCATGCTATCCTGTTTAGTTAGCCATCATATATGTGAAATTGTGTCATGCTATCATGTTTGGTTAGACAACATAAATATGAATTATTTCATGCCCTCTTTTATTCCTCACTATCCATTGCACTTGTCTATCATACAATGTCTATACTTTCAATTACTTTTCTTGTTTATTAGCCATTTGAATTGGAGAGCATGATGGCAGTATCTAAGGGAGTAACAACACGGTCTTCAGAAAAGATAGTGCTACCAGTTGATGCAGATAGAACCACGATTGTACTTGCCCAAGGACCAGATCCACCACATATAACCCAGACTCTCGCAGATTGTACCCCTACCCAGTTGGACAGAGAACCAGCTACACCCCTTCTAACCCCAACCCCGACAGATAGTAACCCAGTTCCAGTTGACACAGCACCGTCTCCACCACGGAGCACCCAAACACGAGCAGTTAGTAAGGGAACTGCAGTGCCCAAAGCACGAGGACCACCACTCTGAATCCCAACTCAACGCTTAAAGGAGAAGAAGATTTGTTCTCAGGTCAGGTTCTGTAGCTATGGTTCATACTCCTTTGCTCTTGCATTACTGTATTTACTCATACCAACTATTTTCTAATTTGAAGGATGGAATTGAAACTTCAATGGCGCAACAGGTATGTTTTAAACCTGTTTCTTTAACTGGTTTGCTGTTGTAACCTGCTCTATGTTGATTTCAGTTTCAATTGAATAAACAGTTATGTTCTCATGTCATGCACATTACAAGTGTTGTTATTGCTCTATAGTTACCCATACTTATGTTCTGTCTATTCTGCTTTGTCTTGAACAAATATTATTTGAAATGTGTCTCTATCTTGATTTGGCAACAAAAACTAGAATGATATAGACCATAAAGTGACCATGGTACATAGATATATGTTTGTTTCATGCTGTTATCCTGTCCACTTTACTACTGAACTCATTTACCAAAATGATTTTCATATACAACATGGTAAACATGTGATGTGTCTGCTTGTTTCTCTTTTAGAATGCGGACAAAATATTGGAGAATAGTACCGCGTTATCCAATGGTAAAGGAAGTAATGTAGATAAGGTTCAAGATAGTGAGACATCCCTGTTGGTCTCCAAGAAAGCTGATAAAAACTATCTTGACGACAGTGAGAGAACCCAAAAGTCTTGTCTTGATGTAGTGTTTGAGTTACTGGCCACTACTGCTGGCACAAGCTCTTCGAACTCGCTGCCTGAATCAGTTCGTCTTCTTGAGTCTCAACTTCAAGTTGAAAGACATCATTCAGATGTGCTGCGACAGGAAGCTGAAGGACCGAGGAAGTCCCTGCAGAATTCAGATGCATATTTCCTGGTGCAACAGCAAGCGCTGGAGGATTTAAGCGCCAAACAAGAGAAAGTTAATAAGCTTGCTAAGCATCTTGCTAGCATTATGGGTACCCAGGATATTGTTTCTTGAGATCTTCTGAAGTGGTTTCAGTTTTGGATTTGTTTTGCTGCGGCGTTTATTTGCGTCGGTCGCCCACTTTGACAACCAGTGTATATGATATGCTGATTTGTTCCCTATATTTGCACTGGTGGCGAACTTTGATGCCCAGTGGATGTAATATGTGTAATAGCCGTGATAGCCTAGCGTTAGTTGCTTGCTTATTTATTTCCTTGTTGTCTTGTTTATTTGTTTGCTTGTAGTCATTGCAGTTCTTCTTCCACGGTTTTCTAGTGGTTGCAATAACCTATTTTTTAAAACTAGGCCACAATAACCATGGGCTAATATTTAGTGTAGTGACATTGGGCCTCCTACTGGCCGTAGAAACAGTGAGCCTTCTACGGGCCGTAGAAACAATGGGCCTTCTATGGGACGTAGAAACAATGGGCCTTCTACGGGTCGTATCATCAATGGGCCTTATATGGGCCGTATGATCGATTGGCCAAACATGGGCCAAACAGACCGCTTTGTGGTCGTAAACAGGCTAGAGTTGGAATCGTCCGTTCATGGGCCGACCATAATGGGCCATTGTTAATAGGCCGTATTTGATGATGCTATGAAAACAGCCCAACGTATTAACGGACCACAAACGGGCCGACTGTAACCACAGGCTGAATTTGGCCCACAAGCAAAAAATGACAGTAATGGGCCGTAAGTAAATGAATGCTGGAAATGAGCCCAAGAATAAATGGGCTCTGAGAAGGCCGAAAGATAACATGGGATGGAAATGGCCCAACGGAATAACGGGCTGTTAATGGGTTTAAGGTGATACACTGTTCATTACGGGCCAGTTTCACCACGGGCCGTTAATGGGTGTAAAGTGATACACTGTTCATTACGGGCCAGTTTCACCACGGGCCGTTAATAGGCCAAGAGTTACAAAGTGAAAGTGCATTATATTGACTAGAGGGGGGGGGGTTAATAGGCGATTTTTATGAATTCTTCACTGAGGAATTTGCTGGTTGATACGTCTCCAACGTATCTATAATTTTTGATTGCTCCATGCTACTTTATTTACTGTTTTAGGCAATATTGGGCTTTAATATCCACTTTTATATTATTTTTGGCACTAACCTATTAACCAGAGGCCCATCCCAGATTTGTTGTTTTATGCCTATTTCAGTGTTTCGAGGAAAAGGAATATCATACGGAGTCAAAACGGAACGAAATCAACTTGAGAAGTTATTTTTGGAAGGAAAGCCACCCGATGGACTTGGAGTGCACGTCAGGAGATACGGGAGGAGCTCACGAGGGTGGGGGCGCCCCCCCCCCCCTGGGCGCGCCCTCCTGCCTCGTGGGACCCCCTTAGCTCCACCGACGTACTTCCTGCACCCATATATACCTACGTACCCAAAAACTTCTAGAACAGAACCTAGATCGGGAGTTTCGCCGCCGCAAGCCTCTGTAGCCACCAAAAACCAATTGGGACCCTGTTCCGGCACCCTGCCTGAGGGGGGATCCCATCACCGGTGGCCATCTTCATCATCCCGGCGCTATCCATGACGAGGAGGGAGTAGTTCACCCTCGGGGCTGAGGGTACGTACCAGTAGCTATGTGTTTGATCTCTCTCTCTCGTGTTCTCTCTCGTGTTCTCTCTATGGCACGATCTTGATGTATCCCGAGCTTTGCTATTGTAGTTGGATCTTATGATGTTTCTCCCCCTCTACTCTCTTGTGATGAATTGAGTTTCCCCTTTGAAGTTATCTTGTCGGATTGAGTCTTTTATGAGAACACTTGATGTATGTCTTGCCGTGATTATCTGTGGTGACAATGGGATATCATGTGCCACTTGATGTATGTTTTGGTGATCAACTTGCGGGTTTCGTGACATTGGGAACCTATGCATAGGGGTTGGCACACGTTCTTGACTCTCCGGTAGTAGCTTTGGGGCACTCTTTGAAGTACTTTTATGTTGGTTGGATGAATCCGAGATTGTGTGATGCATATCATATAATCATGCCCACGGATACTTGAGGTGACAATGGAGTATCTAGGTGACATTAGGGTTTTGGTTGATTTGTGTCTTAAGGTGGTATTCTAGTATGAACTCTATGATGGATTGAGCGGAAAGAATAGCTTTATGTTATTTTACTATGAACTCTTGAATAGATATAACAGAAAGGATAACTTTGAGGTGGTCTCGTACCCTACCATAATCTCTACGTTTGTTCTCCGCTATTAGTGGCTTTGGAGTGACTCTTTGTTGCATGTTGAGGGCTTGTTATATGATCTATCTATGTTATTATTGTTGAGAGAACTTGCACTAGTGAAAGTATGAACCCTAGGCCTTGTTTCCTATCATTGCAATACCGTTTACGCTCACTTTTATCGCTCGCTACCTTGCTGTTTTTATTATTTCAGATTACAAATATCTTTATATACTATGTATTTTGCACTTGTATCTTCATCTCTTCGCCGAACTAGTGCACCTATACAATTTACCATTGTATTGGGTGTGTTGGGGACACAAGAGACTCTTTGTTATTTGGTTGCAGGGTTGTTTGAGAGAGACCATCTTCATCCTACGCCTCCTACAGATTGATAAACCTTAGGTCATCCACTTGAGGGAAATTTGCTACTGTCCTACAAACCTGTGCACTTGCAGGCCCAACAACGTCTACAAGAAGAAGGTTGTGTAGTAGACATCAAGCTCTTTTCTGGCGCTGTTGCCGGGGAGGCTAGGTAAAGGGTACTCACACTCCGTCACTAAGCTCTTTTCTGGCGAGGTGAGTGCTTGAAGGTATATCTTTAGATCTTGCAATCGAATCTTTTTGTTTATTGTTTTATCACTAGTTTAGTTTATAAAAGAAAACTAAAAAATGGAGTTAAGTTTGTCTCTTACGCTTCATCTTTTTAATATCTTTCTTGAGTATGATGGAAAATAAAATTGTGCCAAAGTGTTAGAAGAAGAATGCATTAAATTGTTTGGCACTAAATCTTTGAATGATGAGCATGATTGCAATGTTGTTAGTATGAATTCTTTGAATATCCATGATGCTAATGATATGCAAAGCCACAAGCTTGGGGAAGCTATGTTTGATGAATATGATATTTTTAGTCCCCCAAGTTTTGATGAGAAAATTTACTATGATGAAAGCATGCCTCGTATCTATGATGATTATTGTGATGACACGTATGCTTTAAAGAATAATGATAACC
Organism: Triticum aestivum; assembly: GCF_018294505.1. NCBI lineage: Eukaryota > Viridiplantae > Streptophyta > Magnoliopsida > Poales > Poaceae > Triticum > Triticum aestivum. Next base: position 632,818,126 of record NC_057804.1, on the reverse strand, counting down.
ATGAAACTTGTCATCTTGATCTTAATTTTCAATCATATTATAGCTATTTTGTTGAGTTCCCTCCCACTATTATTCATGAGAAGAATCTTGCTTATGTGGAGAGTATTAAAAATTCTATGCTTGTAGATCATGAAAAGAATGCTTTAGGTGCTGGTTATGTTGTTTAATTCATTCATGATTCTACTGAAAATTATTATGAGAGGGGAACATATGCTTGTAGGAATTGCAATAATGTCAAGTTTCCTCTCTATGTGCTTAAAATCTTGAAGTTATGCTTGTTGTGCCATCCTATGCTAGTTGATTATTGTTCCCATAAGTTGTTTGCTCACAAAATCCCTATGCATAGGAAGTGGGTTAGACTTAAATGTGCTAGTCATATGCTTCATGATGCTCCCGTTATGTTTCAATTCTTATCTTTTATGTGAGCATCATTGTCATCATCATGCCTAGCTAGAAAGGCATTAAAGAAAAGCGCTTGTTGGGAGACAACCCAATATTTACCCTTACTGTTTTTGTGTGTCCACATGATTATGCTACTGTAGTAATCATGTTTTATAGCTTTTGTTTCAATAAAGTGCCAAGTAGAACATTTGGGAAGACTTGGGTGAAGTTTATATGATCTTGCTGTAGAAAACAGAAACTTTTGTGCTCACGAGAATAGCTGCCATTTTTTACTGGAGAGTGATTTTAGGTTGATTCTTTTTGAAGATGATTAATAGACAAATTACTCAGGTCCAGCAATTTATTTCATAATTTGTGGGGTTCCAGAAGTACACGTTTGATACAGATTACTACAGACTGTTCTGTTTTTGACAGATTCTGTTTTCTATGTGTTGTTTGCTTATTTTGATGCATATATGGCTAGTATTAAGTGGTATGAACCATAGAGAAGTTGGAATACAGTATATATTACACCAATATGAATTTAGAATGAGTTCATTACAGTACCTAAGTGGTGGTTTTATTTTCTTATACTAACGGAGCTTACGAGTTTTGTTTTGAGTTTTGTGTGGTTGAAGTTTTCAAGTTTTGGGTAAAGATTCGATGGACTATAGAATAAGGAGTGGCAAGAGACTAATATTGGGGATGCCCAAGGAACCCCAAGGTACTATTCAAGGACAACCAAGCAACTAAGCTTGGGGATGCCCCGGATGGCATCCCCTCTTTCGTCTTCGTTCATCGGTAACTTTACTTGGAGCTATATTTTTATTCGCCACATGATATGTGTTTAGCTTGGAGCGTCATTTTATTTTGTTAGTTTTTGCTTGTTGTTAGTTAGAATAATGTTTTGCATCTTTAGTTTCAATAAAAAAGTCAAGGATAGTCTTTGCCATGCTTATTTTGCTAGTATACATGTTGCTGTTTGAAAACAGAAAGTTTACCACTGTTGCAAAAATTCCTCAGAAAAGTCAGAGAATTTTATAACACTGAATCTTTTTGCATATTAAGATCTGATAAATTTATTACAGTGGGAATTTTAGTTCATAATTTTTGGAGTCAGGGAAGTATTGATACTCTTGCATTCTTTACAGACTGTACTGTTTTGGCAGATTGCTGTTATGTTTGCATTGTTGGCATATGTTTGCTTGTTTAATGATTCTATTTGAGGATAGGAGTATTAAATATTCAGAGACATTTAGTATGCACTGTTGAATAATAGTGTTAGTGATTTGTTACAGTAGAAGATGACATGGTTTTGCATTGGTTTATACTAACCTATCTCACGAATTCTTGTTGAGTTTGTTGTGAATGAAGCTTTTGATAAAAAGAGAAACCGTGACATGAAAGGAATTAAGGAGACACAAAAGCTCAAGCTTGGGGATGCCCAAGGCACCCCAAGATAATATTTCAAGAAGTCTCAAGCATCTAAGCTTGGGGATGCCCCGGTAGGCATACCACCTTTCTTCTTCGACAAACTATCGGTTAGTATCGGTTGAGCCTAAGTTTTTGCTTCTTCACATGAGTTGTGCTATCCTTGCATTGTCATTTTATTTTGTTTTTATTGCTGCTTGAATACAATACCAAGATCTGAAATTCTTTAATGAGAGAGAGTCCTTGCATAGTTGCATAATTATTTTGCTACTCTTTGTTCTTCACTTATATCTTCTTGAGTAGTTTGTCGTTTACTCGTGTGCTTCACTTATATCTCTTGAGCTTGATAATTTTTGCTCTAGTGCTTCACTTATATCTTTTAGAGCACGGTGGTGGATTTTTTTTTAAAGAAACTATTGTTCTCTCATGTTTCACTTAGATTATTTTGAGAGTCGTTATTAGCATGGTAATTTGCTTAATATTAATATACTTGGTATTCAAGATATGTGAAACTTTTTTATGAGTGTGTTGAATACCAAGAAAAGTTTGATGCTTGATAATTGTTTTGAGATATGGAGGTGATAATATCAAAGTCGTGCTAGTTGGGTGATTATGAATTTGAGAAATGCTTGTGTTGAAGTTTGTAAGTCCCGTAGCATGCACGTATGGTTAAAGTTGTGTAACAAATTTGAAACATGAAGTGTACCTGGCTTGTGCATCCTTATGAGTGGCGGTCGGGGACGAGCGATGGTCTTTTCCTACCAATCTATCCCCCTAGGAGCATGCACGTAGTACTTGATTTTTGATGACTTATAAATTTTCGCAATAAGTATATGAGTTCTTTTGACTAATGTTGAGTCCATGGATTATACGCACTCTCACCTTTCCACCTTTGCTAGCCTCTTCGGTACCGTGCATTGCCCTTTCTCACCTTGAGAGTTGGCGCAAACTTCGCCGGTGCATCCAAACCCCGTGATACGATACGCTCTATCACACATAAACCTCCTTATATCTTCCTCAAAACAGCCACCATACCTACCTATTATGGCATTTCCATAGCCATTCCGAGATATATTGCCATGCAACTTCCATCATCATCATCATGACATACATTACTTTTGTCATATTGCCATTGCATGATCATGTAGTTGACATCGTATTTGTGGCAAAGCCACCATGCATTATTTTTCATACATGTCACTCTTGATTCATTGCACCATCCCGGTACACCGCCGGAGGCATTCATATAGAGTCACATCCTCTTTGTCGGGGATATACCCCGCGGTATGACCCGGCCGGAGTCGTAAACCGGCCGGGACTTAGTAAACCGGCGGATGGTAAACCGGCAGATAGTTAAGACAGATGGCTAAGTCAGACGGTAAACCGGCGGGTGTTAAACCGGCAGATGGCTAAGACAGACGGTAAACCAGCAAGTGTTAAACCGGCAGAGTTAAGACAGATGGTAGCACCGGCAGGTGTTGTTAAACCGGCAGACAATGTTAAACCGGCACACAATGTTAAACCGGCAGGTGTTGTTAAACCGGCAGACAATGTTAAACTGGCAGACAATGTTAAACCTACAAACAATGTTAAACCGGCAGACAATGTTAAACCGGCAGACAATGTTAAACCGGCACAATGTTAAACCGGCAGACGTTGAGAAACCCAGGAAAGGAAGTCAAAATAGTTTAAGTTAAAGTCCGAGTTGGACTCCACATGTAACCCGCCCCTTCAACATATATAAGGAGGGGCAGGGCACCCCAAAGAGGGAGAGGCAAGAAACAATCTCTAGGGCTAGACACAAAGAGAGGAGAGCCGGTTTACGGCGACTCCCTCATGATGATAATGAGACCTAGCCTCAAATAGCATGTAGGGTTATTGCCGGATGATGTTTCCCGGGGCCCGAAGCTGTCTAAATCTTTGTCTTGTGTTGCGTTCTCTCGATTCCGCTCAACCCCTCTCAAGCTACCACATAGATGCGTTGACCTCGCGACTAAGTCTTGACACTAAGGACATCTGACGTGTTAATGCCACGACAGTTGGCGCCCACCGTGGAGCTGGCGCACGATGGTGTTGAGTCCTTGAAGGGATCTCTCCAATGGATTGAGAAGTTCACAAAATTTCGGATGAGGAAAGATTCAGCATGAAAGGATTCATATCAATTACAAGTTCATATGTCAAGATCAAAGAGGTTTTTAGTGGCAACATATACAAAATTCAGGTACAAGAGAAGTTAGGGTTCCATCTATGTATGTTGTCACATCGTCTTAGTCCGCCGAGTCCAAGTATGAGCCGGTCCGGATCAAAGTCGGCAGAGGATCAGATTAAAATTGCAAGTTGTGGCACTTTTTGCTCACGAGAAGCATTGTCGTGGTTTGGGTTCGCTTGCCCTGAGAAAAAAAAAGGGAGAGCCACCAGCGTACAGAAGATGTAGATTCAACAAAAAAGGAAAGAGGAGGAAAAGGGGGCTATGACCCGGAGAAAGACTTGGGCGTTGACCCGGATTCCTCTTCTACCGCTGTGATCCGTGCCTTGCCAGGCCAGTTCGCCCTGTTCGCTCCGGATCGCTGGTACCCTGCCCATGAGTTGCCGCTCCGTTTTGACTAGCCCTCGAGGAGTGGCTGGGCTGGTTCTGCTGGGCGCTGTTTCTGAGTACTCTGGGTTATTGGCATCCCGCAGATGAGTCGCCGTTTCAACCCGCCCTCACTGACCTACATCGTCACTAGAGATTCATCTCCGTTTCAAGTTGCCTACGTCGACCCGCCGTCAATTTGAGTTGCTATCAAAGGCACATCCGCCCTGGTGGTCGACCAGGTTGTAGCCATTGGCCTTGCTACGTGAGTCGCGTGCTTCTGCTGGTCAGGGTCGCCTCGATCCGGTCACCGTCGTCTCCGCCATCCTGTGCGACCCGACTCACTGCGGCGCCCTGCCGGGTCTCCCACGCCTGAGTCGCCTCGGCCTCCGTGGAACAGCAATCCCAGTGTTGAACCGCCGCCGGACCAAGTCCCAGCTTCACCACTGCCCCTGGGTCCCGCCTCAAGACGCTGGACTTCCACTGCAGCCTCGGGCCGCCGGGTCAACAGCCACCGCCGCCGGCTCCTTCAGAAAGAATATGATTGTGGGTCCAGGTCGATGGCGGTCTTACCTCTGTCCAAGTCGCCACAGCGAGCCGCCCTCTTCGAGTGGTCTGGTTCCACTGCTAGGGCCCGCCGCGAACAATGCTTCAAGACGGCCACATGCCTCGCCTCTAAGCCGCTCTGGCTATCCTGGTTCACCTTCACCTCGACGCTGTGCTCCGTCCCTCTGCACCGCGCGCTCGCCTCTGAGCCGCCCACGCCTCGCTGGAGCCTCAGCCACCATCCCAGCCTCCACGCACGCGCTGGTAGCCCGCCTGCCGGTTCCGCCTCCGACCCGGCCGCTTGCCGACTCCACGCAAGTCGGTTGCCCGTCGCTTCTCCTCCAAACCGCCAGTGCGCCAAGTTGGCCTCACTGGAACCACCAAATCCTCACTCTGAGTCGCAGGGAGGGTCCCGCAGAGGCGCCACGAGCTGTCTGGATCCACCACTGGTGCGGAGCCGAGCCGCCCACGCTGGCTGCCCACGCGCCTCGCACCTCTTCTTCGACCGCCATCAGATGGACCGTCAGCGCCACCATGACCCGCCGTTCTGCTCGCCGATGTGGTTCTCCCTTCGCCGGTGCACCTCGCTGCTGAGACTCACTCCGCTTCCAGCTTCCAATCCGCCAGCCGTCTCCGCTCCAGGCCGGTTTATCCCCAGCTGAGAACCGGCCTTCTCCGCTTACAACGCTGCTGCGGCAATTCAAACCGACGAGTCAAGCTGGCTCCAGTTCCAAGCTGCTGTAAACCGGGTCGCACCTCCAAACCGCCTGCCTCCTAGTGGACTACTGCTTTCGTTGTGGATGCAACCCGGCCCCGAGCCGCATCGACGCGCCCCGGCCCAGAGACGCTGTCAAGTCGCCGACGCGGCCGTCGACCCACCGAGCTGCCATACCTCGCAAGTCGTCGTCATGCCGCCATAGCGTTCTCGAGCCTTGCCGCAGCTGAGTCATTCTTGGCCTTGCCGCAGCTGAGTCGCTGTTGTCTGAACTGCCCTCGCCGGCCGCGGCGCTCACCTCGCGCCCGCGCACCTGCTGTTTTCTCTGTCGTGCAATGCGCCGGGTCGTTGCAACCACCCGAGGACTACTGGTGCTCCCCTGCTTACCTGGAGGCAGTACTACTAGAAGTACTATAGTTCGCGAGTGTTGCATCTGATGATCCATCAAGCTAGTACCTCAGGTCAACATGGTGCTAAATGTTTAACCATTGCCAAAAAATTACGGGAGCCGTGAGCCGCCATTGCCGCAACACGTCCTGACTGTCCATATCCATTACTGACCCGTTGTAGCCACAGCGTATTCCGGCCTTGAGCCGCCCGTGATCGCTGATAAGCCGGCTGCTGCCATCGCGAGACGAGCACCCGCTGTCCGAGCTAACTCCGCTGTGGTTGAGCCACCCTGCTCCGGATTAGCCGGGTTGTCGGTCATTGCCTCCATGCGACGGGTCAGCCGCTCGCCCGTGCCTTTGCAGTGGAAGACTTTGTCAGGCCGCCGCTACTTCACTCTGAGCCGCCCCCGCGGGCGCTTCGCCTCAGTTAAGTGGCTCCGCCTTCATGCGCAAAGATGCCGCTGCGGTCCGCCTTAAGTTGCTACCTTGATGGGCGGAGTGGATCAGGGGAGCGAGGCCTTCCAGGGCGGTTTGTCGCCCGTACCGTGTGCAACGCTAACCTGCCATCGGCAGCTGCCGTGTTATATCTGCAGGTTGCAGGCCCTGTTTTTCTGCTCTTATACGCTCCCCTGTTGGCTGAAGAAAGGATAGGGATACTAGCTCAAAAAAAAGGAGAAAAGTAAACGGGATGTGTTACTGTTATCGTGGAATAACTGTGAGCCGGCTACTACTACTACACATGAGGATAAGGCTACATGTCCACGTTCATCCGACAAAAATATCAGGTCCTATCTTTTCTACGTATTTTATCCGCACATATTAAAAATTGTTTAAAGAACAATTACTTTGATCTGCGTATTTTTTCTATATACAGGACAATCATTCTCTATAAATATGGTTTATACCACGGGTATGGAGCATGGATTGATAATATCCCGCCTGGGATAATCCGGGACATACACATAATGAATGGACGCGCACAATCCGCTGCCTGTACGGCCCGGTCTACATCAACTAGCCGGGGCATGTGATTGACTCACGTGTCCGCACCGGCTTACAACGCCATGGATGACTCGCCCGTCCGCTCTTGCGGCCGGTTCACGCGTCCACACCAGTTTACAACACGGAGGACAACTTGCTCGTCTGCATCGGCTTACAATGCCGCGGCCGACTCACCTGTCTGTGCCACCTCTAATGCAGCGGACATATTCCTCGTCCGTCTCTCGCGGCCTGGTCTACATTAACATACCGGGCCACACCGGTCTGCATGAAGTTGTTTATTGAGTATGAGCAAATCACAGCTTGGGTAGCCCGGTCTTCTTTAAATCCGGAGCCAAATTATCATTCAGCCGCCGTCTGCACTGGATGGATCGATGGACATGTGCACAAATCGCTGCCACTATAGTTTGGTCCACTTCAAAACAATCAGTTGAAAGGAACCATTGGCCGAGTTGCTGACACGGCTCATACGGGATCACTTATAACCCGCCGCAGTCACCTCAACCTTCTGTGGATTTACATTGCGTTATCAACACCAATGATATATACCTTCTGCTATGGTCAAGTACGGAGAATCTCAAGACAACTCCTTGATTCATCTTAAGACTCGGGGGCTATGATGATATGACTCAGCATGTCTTGCCAGTTTCAGCAAATTCAAGTGCCCCAGGATGTTGAAGGGAAAGATAACCCGGTCCCGGAGGCTACTGTTATATTGATGAAAATTTAAAAGCCGTCAGAGAATTTCTGGCTCAAAAAGTATATAACAAAATCTCGACTCAATGAAGAAGTTCCGGGTCATCAGAAAGGATTCCGGTTCAAAATCCGGCTCAAGGGAGGTCAGTCTCATTGAAACTCTCCAAATATCCGGTTTACAATCCGGTTCAAAGGAAATTTATCTATCATGAAGCTTTCATGCTCTCAAATCCGGTTCAAAATCCCGGTTCAAGAAGAATTTATCTCTTGCAAAAAAAATTAAAAGTTGCCGAAGAGGACCTGTTGCCATGATGCATGGTTCAAACATGGGTATCCCGCCTTATTGGCTTATCATATTATTGGTTACATGGGGGCTTCATCTTACAAAGCGGAGTTATGTCCATTAATCCGGCTTTCACGCCACAACATAGCTTGGGAGCTTCACACCCAAGGGTCCAAAGAGAGTCTGGATGCTATGCACAGCTCAAACATAGGCACCCAATGAGCACAGCTCATCATGTTACTTGGGGGCTCCTTGTGTCAAATACCAAGGAGTTTGAATGGACCCTTGTAGCTGGGTATCGACCCACGGCTTGGAAGCCTGGTATATTTACCTAAAACCCCGGGTTAACCTGCCTTCATCAAGTAAGACACTCCTATCCAGGTCATCCTGGCATGACCCTCCGAACGTTTGACAGTTACTCTCATTGAGACCCTGCACTTGTCAAAGTTAAAACGGTGATTGGTTAGTTGGAGGTCCATCTTAAAAGGCTTTGTTAAATGGTTCAACTCAGCGGCCTGGCAGCCCATAAAAGCCTCGAATTTGGGCCTGGCAGCCCTCAAAAAGCCTCGACTACACGGTTTTATTTGCCTTTGTCAAGATTTTTCTCTTTTGATAAATTTTATGTTGAACCGGTGTCTATTGACCCGGCATGACTATCAGTCATCAAATTAACCTGGTGTTCATTAACCCGGCTTGACTTTCAACTACAAGTTGTCAGTACATAATCACTTATAATCCGGTGTTTATTGACCCGGCCTAGCTTTGGACTATAAGTCGCCAGCATATATTTGGATTACGCCATTGGAATTATGCGCTTATAAATCATTAGGTATATTATTCAAATAGCCAACATGGCTGGATTTCTATTATGGTTATCAATAACCAGTATTATGATTAAGGTTTTCAAAGTCGCTTTAGCGCAATGGCTATCATATTATCAATGGATATGATTTTTATTCTACAATTGAAGGAATAGTCCCGAGTTGCTGCAGGCTTACAACCCGGCACTTGGGGGCTACATTATTTAAGTTGAGATTACATCAAATATGCAAGTCTCATGTCGCTGCAAGCATGCACCATGACACTTGGGGGCTAATGCAAAGTCATTCTTTGTTCATCTTATTGAAGACCCGACTCATCACATTATAATGAGCCGGCCCTTGGGGGCTACCAATTGCTCCTGTCAAACAATTCAAGGTACAAGCTTTTTATCCATTATATTTACAAAGTCCCTGCTCAGTTGGTAAAGCACAAGGCTCTTAACCTTATGGACGTGAACTCAAACCCCATGATGGGGGTTAGATCGTATGATATTATTTCATTGATTATATATATCAAAGTCTCAGCTCAATATTATCTTACTGAGCCGCCCTTGGGGGCTACACCATTGCTGTTCCAAGTTTACATGATTATATTTACAAAAGTCCCTGCTCATTATTGCATAATGACCCGGCCCTTGGGGGCTACACTAGTTGAAGTTTTTATGAGCATCAGGAAATTACAAGTCCCAGGTTGCTGCAAGCATGACAACCCGGCACTTGGGGGCTACATATGTGGAATACTCAATTCTGACTAATGATTGAGATGAACAAACTGGATTTCTTCAAGATTATGATATTTATATTGAAGCAAGTCTTAAGTTGTTGTTATGCCACCTTCTTAAGACTTGGGGGCTACAAGTGATAGGCATATACGAGGTATATTTTCAAACTGGATGTTAACTACAAGTATGACCCGGTGCTATCAATATTTATAAACCGGTGATCTTGGTAATGATAAACCGGCAAGTTCTATGTCTTTAAACCGGCTGAAGATCAGATGAGTATTTCAAGGACCAATATTGTTTTTAAGCATTGGGAGCTGAATCAAAGGAGTTATTCTTCACAATATATGTTCTATGAGAAACCAGTGTCAGCAAGTTGATTATGAAGCTGGCCTATTAAACCGGATTTTCTATAAGAAGGAGTTGACAAGGACTTAAGGATGATCAGGGTCAGTTTAACATGGATAAATCCAAATTAAACCGGGGGCTAATGTCGGGGATATACCCCGCGGTATGACCCGGCCGGAGCCGTAAACCGACCGGGACTTAGTAAACCAGCGGATGGTAAACCGGCAGACGGTTAAGACAGATGGCTAAGTCAGATGGTAAACCGACGGGTGTTAAACCGGCAGATGGCTAAGACAGACGGTAAACCAACAAGTGTTAAACCGGCAGAGTTAAGACAGATGGTAGCAACGGCAGGTGTTGTTAAACCGGTAGACAATGTTAAATCGGCAGACAATGTTAAACCGGCAGACAATTTTAAACCTGCACAATGTTAAACCGGCAGACGTTCAGAAGCCGAGGAAAGGAAGTCAAAACAGTTTAAGTTAAAGTCCGAGTTGGACTCCACATGTAACCCGCCCCTTCAACATATATAAGGAGGGGCAGGGCGCCCCAAAGAGGGAGAGGCGAGAAACAATCTCTAGGGCTAGACACAAAGAGAGGAGAGCCGGTTTACGGTGACTCCCTCATGATGATAATGAGACCTAGCCTCAAACAGCATGTAGGGTTATTACCGGATGATGTTTCCTGGGGCCCGAAGCTGTCTAAATCTTTGTCTTGTGTTGCGTTCTCTCGATTCCGCTCAACCCCTCTCAAGCTACCACATAGATGCGTTAGCCTCGCGACTAAGTCCTGACACTAAGGACATCTAACGTGTTAATGCCATGACACTGTTCTAAGTTTCGAGTTGTAATCCTTGTGTTGTAATCAATAGAAGTGTGATGATCATCATTATTAGAGCATTGCCCAAATAAAAAAAGGCCAAAAAGAAAAAAAGAAAGGCCCAAAAAAAGGGCATGCTACTATCTCTTTTTCCACACTTGTGCTTCAAAGTAGCACCTTGTTCTTCATGTAGTGAGTCTCATATATTGTGCTTCAAAGTAGCACCTTGTTCTTCATGTAGTGAGTCTCATAAGTTGTCCTTTTTATACTAGTGGGAATTTTTCATTATAGAACTTGGCTTGTATATTCCTACGATGGGCTTCCTCAAATGCCCTAGGTCTTCGTGAGCAAGCAAGTTGGATGCACACCCACTAGTTTTCTTTTGTTGAGCATTCATAGCTCTAGTGCATCCGTTGCATGGCAATCCCTACTCCTCATGTTGTCATCAATTGATGGGCATCTCCATAGCCCGTTGATTAGCCTCGTCAACGTGAGACCTTCTCATTTTTTGTCTTCTCCACACAATCCTCATCATCATATTCTATTCCACCCATAGTGTTATATCCATGGTTCACGCTCATGTATTGCGTGAAAGTTGAAAAAGTTTGAGATTATTTAAGTATGAAACAATTGCTTGGCTTGTCATCGGGGGTATAGAAGTTGGGAGCATCTTTGTGTGACGAAAATGAAGCATAGCCTAACTATATGATTTTGTAGGGATGAACTTTCTTTTGCTATGCTATTTTGAGAAGACATGATTGCTTTGATTAGTCTGCTTGAAGTATTATTATTTTTGTGTCAATATGAACTTTTGTCTTGAATCTTTCGGATCTGAATATTCATATCACAATCAAGAAGATTTACATTGAAATTATGCCAAAGTATCACTCCGCATCAAAAATTCTCTTTTTATCATTTACCTACTCGAGGACGAGCAGGAATTAAGCTTGGGGATGCTTGATACGTCTCCAACGTATCTATAATTTTTTTATTTCTCCATGCTACTTTATTTACTGTTTTAGGCAATATTGGGCTTTAATATCCACTTTTATATTATTTTTGGGACTAACCTATTAACCGGAGGCCAAGCCCAGATTTGCTGTTTTATGCCTATTTCAGTGTTTCGAGGAAAAGGAATATCAGACGGAGTCAAAACGGAACGAAATCAGCTGGAGAAGTTATTTTTGGAAGGAAAGCCACCCGATGGACTTGGAGTGCACGTCAGGAGATACGGCATGTGCTCACGAGGGTGCCCCCTAGGTGCGCCCCCTGCCTCGTGGGACCCCCGTAGCTCCACCGATGTACTTCCTGCACCCATATATACCTACGTACCCAAAAACTTCCAGAACAGAATCTAGATCGGGAGTTCCGCCGCCGCAAGCCTCCGTAGCCACCAAAAACCAATCGGGATCCTGTTCCGGCACCCTGCCGGAGGGGGGATCCCATCACCGGTGGCCACCTTCATCATCCCGGCGCTATCCATGACGAGGAGGGAGTAGTTCACCCTCGGGGCTGAGGGTACGTACCAATAGCTATGTGTTTGATCTCTCTCTCTCTCGTGTTCTCTCTCGTGTTCCCTCTATGGCACGATCTTGATGTATCCCGAGCTTTGCTATTGTAGTTGGATCTTATGATGTTTCTCCCCCTCTACTCTCTTGTGATGAATTGAGTTTCCCCTTTGAAGTTATCTTGTCAGATTGAGCCTTTTATGAGAACACTTGATGTATGTCTTGCCGTGATTATCTGTGGTGACAATGGGATATCATGTGCCACTTGATGTATGTTTTGGTGATCAACTTGCGGGTTTCGTGACATTGGGAACCTATGCATAGGGGTTGGCACACGTTCTTGACTCTCCGGTAGTAGCTTTGGGGCACTCTTTGAAGTACTTTTATGTTGGTTGGATGAATCCGAGATTGTGTGATGCATATCGTATAATCATGCCCACGGATACTTGAGGTGACAATGGAGTATCTAGGTGACATTAGGGTTTTGGTTGATTTGTGTCTTAAGGTGTTATTCTAGTATGAACTCTATGATAGATTGAGCGGAAAGAATAGCTTTATGTTATTCTACTATGAACTCTTGAATAGATAGAACAGAAAGGATAACTTTGAGGTGGTTTTGTACCCTACCATAATCTCTACGTTTGTTCTCTGCTATTAGTGGCTTTGGAGTGACTCTTTGTTGCATGTTGAGTGCTTGTTATATGATCTATCTATGTTATTATTGTTGAGAGAACTTGCACTAGTGAAAGTATGAACCCTAGGCCTTGTTTCCTATCATTGCAATACCGTTTACGCTCACTTTTATCGCTCTCTACCTTGCTGTTTTTATTATTTCAGATTACAAATATCTTTATCTAATATCTATTTTGCACTTGTATCTTCATCTCTTCGCCGAACTAGTGCACCTATACAATTTACCATTATATTGGGTGTGTTGGGGACACAAGAGACTCTTTGTTATTTGGTTGCAGGGTTTTTGAGAGAGACCATCTTCATCCTACGCCTCCTACGGATTGATAAACCTTAGGTCATCCACTTGAGGGAAATTTGCTACTGTCCTACAAACCTGTGCACTTGCAAGCCCAACAACGTCTACAAGAAGAAGGTTGTGTAGTAGACATCACTGGTGAGGAAATTCCTAAATGAAGAACTATTTGCAGCGGAATAAGTACTCAGAAAGAAACATAACAGAACACAAGCATAGTCATCATGATGAAATGAAGACAAGCAAGGAGTACAGAAAGCGTGAACACAGGATAACAAGAGAAGAAGACGGACAGACTGAAGAAATAGAACTGAGGAAAATGAGAAAGTCTTCAGTCAAAGTCTTCAAACAGATATGAACAGTCGCACAACAACATACATGAGGAAATGAAAGAGTTGAGGAAATGAAAGAGTTGAGGAAATGGAACCAGTTAGCTCGGTGAAGACAATGATTTGGTAGACCAGTTCCAATTGTTGTCTCAGTTGTACATCTGGTTGGAGCGGCTGAGTATTTAAACTCGAGGACACCTAGTCCCGGACACACAGTCCTCACCGTATTCTCCTTGAGCTAAAGTCACACAGACCTTGCTCAATCACTCGTGGTAAGTCTTCAGGTGACTTCCAAACCTTCACAAACTCGGTCACTCGGCGATCCACAATTCCTCTTGGATGCTCTAGACCTTGACGCCTAACCGTCTGGAAGAAGCACAGTCTTCAAAGGAAACAAGTGTCGGATCCACACAGGATCAATCTCTTCAGTGATGCTCAATTACTTAGGGTTTTGTAGGTTTGGGTTTGGGATTTCCTCACTTGATGATTTTCACTCAAAGTCCTTGGAGGATGGGTTGCTCTCAAATGATAAGTGTCAGTTTCTCTCGGAGCAGCCAACCAACTAGTAGTTGTAGGGGGCGGCTATTTATAGCCTAGGGAGCAGCCCGACATGATAAGACATAAATGCCCTTGTCTGATATGACCGTTAGGTAGGTAGATATTTTGGGACAGCTGGCGCGTAGCACAGCAACGGTCGGAATATTTGAGGTTGGAATTCCTCAGGGATATCATGTTCCTCACTTGGTAGGCAATCCGCACTGGCGAATTCCTAACTCTTCAGTTAGAACAAATTCCTTAGAGACCAGAAGAACTTCGTCTCTATCACTAAAGAATATGGCTGAATTGTGCGAGATGTCCAATGGCTTCACTCGAAAGGATTGGTAGGTGTAGGATTTGAGTTGAGCATCACATGGAAATTTTTCTTTAGTATTTCCTCGACCCCCTTTAACAGTACGGTGTTTCCTATGACTCAAGAAAGAGAAAATGAAACTATGAAAACAAAAGTCTTCGCGCTTCATGTTCCTCGAATGAATACCAAGTCTTCAAGGTCACACCAATTTCTTCACTTTCAAAGTCTTCAGAAAGTCTTCAGAATTACAAAGTCTTCAGACGAAGAACTTCATTTTCAGGGGTCGACTTTCCCTGTAAATATCAAACTCCTCATAGACTTATAGACCTGTGTACACTCACAAACGCATCAGTCCCTTAACCTATAAGTCTTCAATACACCAAAATCACTAAGGGGCACTAGATGCACTTACAATCTCCCCCTTTTTGGTGATTGATGACAATATAGGTTAAGTTTTCAACGGGGATAATAATGTGAAGTGTAAATACTGATATTGAGGAATTTGATTGCAAGATATAGAAGAACTCCCCCTGAAGATGTGCATCATGAGGAATTTGCTTTTGAAGCAATGCAAATTTGAAGAGTATAATCATGGAGATCCCCCCCTATATCTTGTAATTCATACACGCATTTGACATATAATATGAGGAATTTGAAATGCATGATGAAATATGGTGACTGATGTAATTCAGTATGCGTGCATTAACATTAACGAGGAATAAGCATGCAGAAGAACACAACAAAAGTATCAAGCCACCATAGAGTTTAAGATTACAACTCGATCCAGCAAAGTCATCAGAAGAACGAGAGTTGTAACTTAGAAAAAAATGCCCATATATATAGAGCCGCTTGAAGACTAACTCAAATTTCTCCCACTTTGTCATCGAATGACTAAAAGGGTTGAAACTGAGGACTAACGCCCCTGAAGAATTTCATGATGATGGAGGAGCGCCAGCGTTGTCAGGGTCTTGAGTCGTTGTTGGGCCTGCTGCAGTGTCGTCCAAATCTTCATGCTCGTCTGTGGCGCGTGATGAAGAATAGGAGCTGGCCACCAAGGAAGGAACCTTGACCTTATTGTATTTCTTCGGTGGAGGTGCAGACCACTCAAAGTCTTCCTTGAAGCCCATTTGTTTCAAATCTTCTTCGCCATATAGATGTGCCAGTATAGCCCAGGTGCGATCAAACACTTCATGGAGGTAGTAGTGGTTTTTCTTCATTGCATTGTGTGTAGAAGTCATGTTGTGAAGAATAGAACCAAACTGACGCTTGACCCATTTGTGGTTCCGATCGACCTTCTGGTGAAGACTTATAAGCAGTTCATGGTCAGTCATCACACGGGGAGCAGTAGCTTGAGGACTTAACTTTGGAGCATTTGCAGCAGAGTCCTTTGAGATTGTCCAGGCTTCAGCAGCTTCATGAGCACTTGCATATAATGATCAGTAAGTTCAGGTTCATCATACAGACAGCATGCGCCTTCTGGTGGAGGACTGATTGGCAAGGCACGAAGCAATTCAGAGGCTGGTGCCTTGTAGTGAGTGTTTTCAGTCATCCAGTCCAACACCCAAGAGTTGACGTCAGCAGCATTGTCTGTGATGTGCAAAGTGGCGTAGAACTGAAGAATAAGCTCTTCATTCCAATCAATGATGTCAATGCAGAAATTCAGCAGGCCTGCATTGTGAAGCATACTGAGAACCGGCGTGAAGCAAGGCATAGATTCCATGTCCATGTGAGGAATGTGCTCATGATCGAAGATTTTGTCCTTGTCAAAGAGGACCGAGGAATAGAAGTTTGCCTGGCTGGCAGTCCAGAAATGCTTCCTTCTAAGACGAGCATTGTCATAGGGGTTGAATTTAGTGAAGAATACGTGCTCGCCGAAGAAATCATCAGCCTTGAATTTTGGCTCCTTTGAGAAGGGATTCTTTGGCTTTAGCTGAGGAGTGTCAGTGATTTGCAGTATCACCTCAGGAATCGCAATCTCAGGTTCCTCATGCTGAGGAATTTAAGTTTCTTCTGCAGTGGCCGCCTGAGCCATTTCTTCTTCATTTTGATTTTCATCAGCGCTAGTGGCTGGAATTTCCTCATTGACGGACGGAGTTGCATGAGGTTCATCAGACTCCACTCGTACTTCTGTAGCAACTGGGGACTTAGGAACAACTTGGAGAGGAGTGAACAGAGGAGAATTGGGGTGCTGACTTTCCCAAAAGTCATCATTCATCACTGGTGTGGTACATCCGATGTCCACATCCTCATCTTCAAGTTCTTCAACACATGCCTCTTCAGCAATGAACTGAGGCATAGGTGAGGAAATGATTGGGGTTGAAGGGATCGCATCCACTTCAATTTCTTCGTCCAACTGCTCTGTAGAAGCAGCAGATGGAGTTTCTTCATCTGATTCCTCAGGAATCTCATATTCTTCACCATAAGGAACAAGGTCCTTTGATGGCATTGATGAGACAGGAACGGCATCAATTGGATTGTCAATTGAACTGGTCAGTGTCTTCATCTTCTTTGGTGCTGAAGAATTTGAAGAGGTTGATGCCTTCCTTTTCTTCATCGCTGCATGTTCTGCAGCCTTTGTCTTCTTCACATCTAATGCAGATGGAAGGATCGGAGTAGGAGTAGGTGCAAGAGGTGCATTTTCTTCAGGCGCAACTATTGCAGTTGCCCTGGCTTGTTCATTTTCCTCTGGCACATCACTAGTGGATGCCCTAGCAATATCATCAGCGGCTGGAATGGAGTCATCAGCCCTGGTATTCTCACTTTCTTCAGCAGCCATACCGACATCAGCAGTGTTGCATGTTCCTCAGTGGGCTGGGCAGATTCTTCAGCTTGAGGAATTTCAACCTGCACCGGAGCAGTGGCAGTTGAAGAGAAAGTCTTCGTCAGATTGACGAAACGAACCTTTGCTCCTTTCCAATCAGCATGATAGCGATCGAGCTCATCACTCAATTTCTTGATCTCAGCTTGCACAACAATGAGTTGTTCTAGAGTGAGAGTGAGGACATTGTCCTTGAGGAAGCGTTGTTTCTTGTATTGCGCTTTCTTTGGCCTTCTTCCTTCTTGATACTTCCACTTCTCTTCTTCAATGAAGTGGGACAGAACATGACTTTGACCAGGAGTGAGGTTCATCTCCAGCAAAGGTGTAGTGAGGTCCTTGTGCCATAGGTCAATGAAGTCAAGGATCAACTTGGGATCCAGAAGTAGTGGCACATTGCTGCCTTTGGCTCTAGCAGCCTTGGCTTGCCTATCCCTGATGATTTCAGCAAGTTCTTCATCATCAGCCTCATCATCATATGAGGGGATTTGGAAGGCAACCTACTTCTTGTGAGGACTTGGGCGGAGGCCTCATCCAGCAGTGGCCTTTTTCTTCAATAGAGATGGTCATGCTGAGGAACTTGGTGTAGCAGTGGAGCTAGCAGATGCTCCTGAGGCAATAGAGATGCCTTGAGTCCTTTGGCATGTGGCAAGATGCACAGGCACTGAAGATTTTGTAGGAGCAACCGAAGATTTTGTCAGAGGTACTGAGGACTTTGGAGGAGGAGGAGCAGACTGAGGAATAGACCATGAGGGCATTGAAGAATCTAGCCTTGAGGGCATTGCTGAGGAGCTTGGCCGTGAGGGCATTGAAGAAGAAGCACTAGACTTGTGGGCAGGCTTCTTTGGCATAGCCTTCCTAGGCTTACTACCAGAGGCCTCGGCAGCGTTAGCAGCAGTAGCAGAATCTTCATTGAATTTCCTCACTGCCTCTTTTGCTTGTTTGGCTAGTTTGGCCTGGCGCCTAGCCCATTCAGCAGCATAGTCCTCACCACGCTTGACGCTGGTGGGATCCGCCAGTTGGCCAGGCCTCAATGGAGGTCTTGAGCATGGAGGGTTGAGCGCGAATTTCTTCATGTACTTAGGAGTAACATATATGTACTCCCTCCATTCTTGTGCCCATCTCCTCTTAATTCTTTGTATGCGCACTTTGCGCTGATTCTTGTCCTCCTTGCCAAACTTGGCCTCATCAGGAGTGCAGTATCCAGCATGTATATCCTCAGGGATTTCAAATGTTGTGTTGACCTTAGGCCTTTTTCCTCCCTTTTGTGGCTTCTTGCCGTCAGCCATTTTCTTCAGCTGAGGATTAACAACTGAAGTTTCTGAAGATGTATGTAACTTTTCTTCGAGGAACGCTGCAAATGAGTTAAGTTGATGAGAACCTAGTGATTCAGCGGCGGACATTTGTACCTGTGAACAGAGTATAGTTGCGAGGAATTTGGAGAGGTCATATGCGTTCTCAGAATATTTTCAAAAAGAGAAGGTTTGAGGAATTCGATCGATGAGTCTTGAAGAATTTTGCTAAGCATTCTTTATCTCAGGTTCCAGAGTTGTACAGATTTGAAAATCCACACAATTGAGGAATCCTGAAGAAAATCATTGCTTAGAGAAATGAATCAAGAACAGATAACATGTGAGGTGTTTTAGTGTGTGAAGATTTGAAGAATAAACACCTTTGAAGATTTTTAGGAAATCACATGAATCAAAGCGGGCAATAAAAGTAAATTTTAATTACCCGAAGTGAAGAACACGACGAACTGGGAAGTGTTGAAGTGAAGTTCGTCCGTTCAGATCTTCCACGCCCTAACTCGGCAGAGGAAGACGACTACGGCGGCGGCGGAGTGAAGAAATCCGCAACCGGCACGAGTACGACGGCGACGAGGTCGAGGCAGTGAAGCTCTTCCTCACTGGCGACGATGAATTAGCGGCGGCGATAGGGTTTGGGAAGCTCGAGCGGGAGAGAGGTCGAGCGGATTAAAAGTGAAGTGAGGAGAAGACAGGGGTATTTATAGCGGCAGTAATAACTGTGCGCCCGAGGATTTCGATCGAACGTGCCCCTGGCTCTTCTCATTCACGTGACATGTGTCACCCACGTACTATGAGGTGGCGATCGTGTAGGATCGTGGGTGAATAGATAAGTATTTGTCGTGAGAAGAGGAACGGTTTGAGCGGCAAAGCCAAAAATTTAGATAAGATAAGTTTTAAGTTACCGTTCGCAATTTCTTCAGCAGTCAAGTACACAGTGAAGATTTTGAACGAGTTTCAAATCAGAACGCACATGAAGAATTTGTGAATAGACTGGATTGAGTTTAGCATAGAGGGGGAAGGGTCCGATCACATTCACTTAGCGAAAAAGTCAACTTGAAGAATTAGCAATAAGTGAATGTTGTAGAGGACATAAACTCATATATATATATATATATATATATATATATATATATATATATATATATATTCAACTGAAGACAAACGACGGAAATAGTGAAGTCAATGCAAGTTGAAGAATTTGAAAGACTGAGGAATTTCAAAAACTGAAGAAAAGCTTAATTGAAGATTTTCAACTTTTGTGGTGGCGTAGCCCACCGTATAAGAAAGTTGGTTTCAGACACCGCGTACAATTGTCGTAGGGCTCTAAGAGTCAATTTCCTCATTAATTTCTTCACACTTAGAGGGTTAGTCTTCATTGATTGAAGAAAAATGTTACTTCGTGTGTTGCGCATCTAAGTCATCAAGTCAGCATAAGTGTTAGGATGAGTGTCCTATTTCAGAGAACATTCGAAGATTCTAGGATACTTAGCTCACACCACAACTTGCTAAATCTCTTCTCATCCAAGGGCTCAGTGAAAATATCGGCCAGCTGATCTTCAGTTCTTGCATGGCAGATGGAGATATCGCCCTTCAACACATGATCGCGAAGAAAATGATGATGAATTTGGATGTTCTTTGTCTTTGAGTGCTGACCTGGGTTGCGAGAAATCTTGATAGCGCTCTCATTGTCGCAGTAGAGAGGCACATTCTTCACGTTGATGTCATAGTCCTTGAGAGTTTGCTTCATCCATAATAATTGAGCACAGCACGATCCAGCAGCAATGTACTCGGCTTCTGCAGTGGAGAGAGATACGCAGTTCTGTTTCTTCGAGGGCCAACAGACCAAAAATCGTCCGAGGAAATGGCGTGTCCCTAACGTTGACTTGTGGTCCACGCGATCGCCAGCATAGTCAGAGTCTAAATATCCAATGAGATCAAATGAAGAGCCCTTAGGATACCATAATCCGAGTGTTGGTGTGTGAGCTAGATATCGAAGAATATGCTTCATAGCCTTATGGTGTGATTCCTTCGGTGTAGCTTGAAATCGGGCACACATGCAAACACTAAGCATAATATCTGGCCTAGATGCACATAGGTACAATAAAGATCCAATCATGGAGCGGTATACCTTTTGATCAAAGTCTTGACCATTTTCATCAGTGCATAGATGGCCATTTGTGGGCATTGGAATTTTGACCCCTTTGCAATCTTGCATGCCGAATTTCCTCAATACTTCTTTGAGGTATTTCTCCTGCGATATGAATATACCATTGCGTTGTTGACGAATTTGAAGACCTAAAAAGAATTTCAACTCTCCCATCATAGACATTTGATATTCTTCACTCATCATATAGGCAAATTCATCACTATAACATTGGTCAGTACAGCCAAAGATAATATCATCAACATATATTTGGCACACAAACAGTTCACCATCATAAGATTTAGTGAAAAGAGTTGGGTCGAGTGAACCGGGTTTGAAGCCATTCTTCATGAAGAATTCCTTCAAAGTGTCATACCACGCCCGAGGGGCTTGCTTGAGGCCATACAGGGCCTTGTTCTGTCTGTAGACTTTGTCGGGATTCTTTGGATCTTCAAAACCTGGGGGCTGAGCAACATATACTTCTTCCTCAATCTTACCATTGAGGAATGCACTTTTCACATCCATTTGTTGTAAGATAATATCATGATGGTTAGCGTAAGCAAGTAATATGTGAATAGCCTCAAGTCTAGCAACAGGTGCAAAAGTTTCATCGAAATCAATTCCTTCAACCTGTGTGTAGCCTTGAGCTACAAGTTGTGCCTTATTCCTCACCACAAGGCCATTTTCGTCTTGCTTGTTGTGATAGATCCACTTTGTGCCAATGATGTTGTGCTTGTGAGGATCTGGACGTTTGACCAGTTCCCAGACATTATTGAGCTCGAACTGATGTAATTCTTCTTGCATAGCCTTAATCCACTCAGGCTCCAGAAATGCTTCATCTACCTTAGTGGGCTCTACGATAGAGACAAAAGCAAAGTGCCCACAAAAGTTAGATAAATGTGAAGATTTTGAGCGAGTGAGAGGACCTGGTGCTTCAATGTCATCAATGATCTTCTCAATTTGCACTTCATTAGCGATGCGAGGATGAGTGGGTTGTCTTCGAGGAATTTGATCAGCATTCCCTTCAGGAGCATTTTCTTCAGGTGCGCCAGCTCGGTAATCATCACGATCAGGAATGAACTCTTCAGCAGATTCTTCGGTAGGAATGACATCCTCAGTAGCCTTGAACTTAATAGAATCCTCAGGTGCTGGTTCATCTATCACAGAAGGTAGGTGCTCTCTTTGCGAGCCATTAGTTTCATCGAACCGCACATCTACAGTTTCAACAACTTTGTGAAGAATGCTGTTGAAGACTCTGTAGGTGTGCGAGTCCTTTCCATAACCAAGCATAAAACCTTCATGTGCTTTCGGTGAGAATTTGGAAGTGTGATGAGGATCTCTAATCCAACATTTAGCACCGAAGACTTTGAAATAACTTACATTTGGCTTTTTGTCAGTGAGGAGTTCATAAGCAGTTTTGTTGAAGAATTTGTGAAGATATACCCTGTTGATGACGTGGCATGCAGTGTTAATTGCCTCAATCCAGAAGCGACAAGGCGTCTTGTATTCATCAAGCATAGTGCGAGCCATTTCAGCAAGGGTTCTGTTCTTGCGCTCCACGACACCATTCTGCTGAGGAGTGTAAGGAGCAGATAACTCATGAGTAATACCAAGTTCATCAAGATAGCCGTCTAGACCGAAATTCTTGAACTCGGTCCCATTATCAGTTCTGATGTGCTTGATCTTCACACCAAAGTTGGTTGAAGCCCTCAAGGAAAATCGTTTGAAGATTTCCTGCACTTCATGTTTGTAAGTGACAATGTGTACCCCTGTGTAACGAGAATAATGATCAACAATAACAAAGTCATATAGAGATGCATCATTTGAAACAGCAGAATAATGATTAGGACCAAAGAGATCCATGTGAAGCAATTCAAATGGTCGAGTGGTGGTCATGATAGTCTTCGCTGGATGCTTGGCCTTTGTCATCTTTCCAGCTTCACAAGCTCCGCATAAGTGATCCTTGAGGAATTTGACATTCTCAATGACAATGACATGCTTCTTCTTCACAAGCGTGTTCAGATTCCTCATGCCAGCATGACCAAGTCATCGATGCCATAGCCAGCCTTCTGAAGCTTTTGCAAGTAAGCACACGGCTAGTTGTGGTCCTGTAGAGAAATCAACAATATACAGATCTCCTATCCTAAATCCTTCGAAGACTTTGGAATGGTCAGCTTCCATGTTCACAACACAACGATATCTTCCAAAGACAACAACCATATCGAGATCACAAAGCATTGAGACAGACATGAGGTTGTATCCTAAGGACTCGACAAGCATGACTTTGTCCATGTGTCGATCCTTTGAGATCGCAACCTTACCTAGACCCAATACCTGACTTTTGCCTTTGTCAGAAGATGATATGCTTCAGATGTGACAGTGATAAAGGAGCATCCATCAATAGATTCTTGTCACCCGTCATGTGATTTGTACATCCACTATCGAGGACCCACTCGTTTGCTATGGGCTGATCATCCTGCAGATGAATTAGTGCATCTTACGAACTCATATACTTCATCAGTGAAGAATATGACATCAATTTCATCAGTTCAATTTCATCAAGCAATAGCACAGATAAATCAGTATGAGGACGTGAGAAATGAAAATTCATTTCGTCATGATTAGCATGCGTCCTTTCAGGCATTGTTCAGGTCTCCAGCAAATTCTTCAGACGTTTTGAGCACGTCTGGAGACCTGACCCTGCATAAGAGATTAGTTCTTTTTCTTCACCACCCACATCTGAAGGGGTGGCAAAGAGTTCATCACTCTGCGAGCACCATATGAGAAAGGTGGCATAGAAGCTAGTCTGACACATTTCACATATGAGGGGTTAGGGTAAGCATATGAATAAGCAGAGAAATTCTTCGAGGACTTATGAACATAATGATTTGAAGAATAATGCACATATTCATAGCCCTTAGCTCTACCCTGCGAAACAGAAGGGTTAGCACGATGATGATAATATGAGGATTTTTATCCACTTGAGGAATTTGATCTATGTGAAGAATTAGGTCCATATGAAGAATTGGATCTGGGGTTCCTGTTCTTCACAGGTGGTGTCATGAGGACATTCACGTGAAGACTTTCAAGATAACTTTTGGGAACCCAGATTTTCTTCATAGGTGAACCGTTCCTGCAGTTAGTGCCAACATATCTAGCAAATACTTCACCATTCTGATTTTTGAACAGTTTATAGTTGGAGTCAAATGACTCATCAGAGGAATGAGAAGATTCACATGTAAAGCCAGATAAGTTAGATGGATCAACTGGAGGTCCCTTTGCAGCAACCCATGAGGTTTTGGGGTACTGCTCAGGTTTCTAATATGTTCCATCAGCATTGAGTTTCCTCTCAAAGGAAATACTCTCTTTCCTAGGGTTTCTGTTGAGGATCTGCTTTTTGAGCACATCACAAAGAATCTGATGCCCTTTGAGGCTTTTGTACATGCCTGTTGTGTACAATTCCTTCAGCCCTGCATCATTAGTAGTACCAGCAATGTCCTCAGATGAGGAATTAGTGATAGCAGAGACAGGTGAAGAATTTGTAACATTTGAAGCATTTGAACATTCAGGTCAAGAATTAGCAGATTCACGTTCAATGCATTTCAGACATGGGGGAACAAATTCTTCCTGAGTAGCGCTGATATGTTGAGCAAGTAATGAATCGCGCTCCTTCTGAAGATCTTCATAACTCACTCTTAGCTTCTCAAGATCTTGCTTTCTTTGAAGAAATTCATAAGAAAGCTTCTCGTGATCAGATAAGAGAGTTTTATGATGACTTTGAAGGTTGTCAAACTTAGATTGAAGTCTCTGAAGATTTTCAGTTAAGTCTTTAGTGCGGTCCATTTCATCACCCAACATATCATCACTTTTTTCTAGCATGTTTTGAAGTTTTTCAATACCTTTTGTTGTTTCACAGCAATCTTAGCAAGTTTAGAGTAGCTGGGCTTAAGATTTTCATCAGATTCATCCTCACTTGATTCAGAGGAGGGGTATTTAGTTACCTTGGCACCCTTTGCCATGAAGCAATAGGTGGGAGCGTAGTCATCATTGCCTTCATCAGCATTGTTGGTGTTGCCATTTTCTTCAGAGTTAAAGATAGACTTAATGACAAATGCGGTAGCAAGATCTAGACTTGCCACACCAGACTCAGACTCCTCGGATGCCTCCTCTTCCTCATGATCCTCAGATTCAGCCTCAGAATCCATTTCCTTGCCAATGAATGCCCGAGCCTTCTTGGAGCTGCTCTTCTTGTGAGATGAAGACTTTGAGGATTTTGATGATGAAGACTTTGAAGATTTCTTCTTCTTCTTGGTGTCATCGGAACTGTAATCTTTGTATTTCTTCTTCTTCAATTCCTTGTCCCACTGAGGACAATCTTGAATGTAGTGACCAGGCTTCTTGCATTTGTGGCACAGCCTTTTCTTGTAGTCACTGGATGAGGAATCGTTGCTCCTTGAGGATTTTCCAAAGCGACCACGTCTTGAGAACTTCTGAAATTTCTTCACGAGCAGTGCTAGTTCCTGGCTCAGTTCTTCAGGATCACCAAGGCTGCTGGTAGAGTCTTCTTCCTCAGACTCAGAGACTGCCTTGGCCTTCAGATCATGTGGTTTGCCGTAGCTCGAACCATAGAGATCTCTCTTCTCAGCAAGCTGGAACTCATGAGTGTTTAGCCTCTCGAAGATATCAGCGGGATCAAGTGACTTGTAATCAGCACACTCTTGAATCATCAGTGCCAGAGTGTCAAATGAAGAATCGAGTGATCTCAGCAATTTCTTCACCACCTCATGATCGGTGATGTTAGTGGCGCCAAGTGCTTGAAGCTCATTTGAGATATCAGTGAGGCGATCGAAGGTTTGCTGAACATTTTCATTGTCGAGTCTTTTGAAGCGGTTGAAGAGATTGCGAAGAATGTCAACACGAGAGTCACGTTGAGTTGAGACTCCTTCGTTTACTTTGGAGAGCCTATCCCAGATAAGCTTAGCAGTTTCCAAAGCACTCACTCTACCATACTGCCCTTTACTCAGATGGACACATATGATATTCTTCGCTTGGGAATCGAGTTGCTTGAATCTCTTCACATCAGCAGCATTCAGGGAAGGTGTGACTGAGGGAACACCATTTTCCACAACATACCAGAGATCGTTGTCAATTGCTTCAAGATGCATTCGCATCTTATTCTTCCAGTAGGAGTAGTCCGTGCCATCGAAGGTAGGACACCCAGCAGAGACCTTGATCATACCTGCAGTCGACATAACTAGAACTCCAGGTGGTTAAACCAAAATCACATAGAACAAGGGAGTGCCTTGCTCTGATACCAATTGAAAGTGCGTTATATCGACTAGAGGGGGGTGAATAGGCATTTTTTATGAATTCTTCACTGAGGAATTTGCTGGTGAGGAAATTCCTAAATGAAGAACTACTTGCAGCGGAATAAGTACTTAGAAAGGAACATAACAGACACAAGCATAGTCATCATGATGAAATGAAGACAAGAGGAGTACAGAAAGCGTGAACACAGGATAACAAGAGAAGAAGACGGAAAGACTGAAGAAATAGAACTGAGGAAATTGAGAAAGTATTCAGTCAAAGTCTTCAAACAGATATGAACAGTCACACAACAACATACATGAGGAAATGAAAGAGTTGAGGAAATGATAGAGTTGAGGAAATGGAACCAGTTAGCTCGGTGAAGACAATGATTTGGTAGACCAGTTCCAACTGCTGTCTCAGTTGTACATCTGGTTGGAGCGGCTGAGTATTTAAACTCGAGGACACCCAGTCCCGGACACACCGTCCTCACCATATTCTCCTTGAGCTAAAGTCATACAGACCTCGCTCAATCACTCATGGTAAGTCTTTAGGTGACTTCCGAACCTTCACAAACTCGGTCACTTGGCGATCCACAATGCCTCTTGGATGCTCTAGACCTTGACGCCTAACCATCTGGAAGAAGCACAGTCTTCAAAGGAAACAAGCGTTGGATCCACGCAGGATCGATCTCTTAAGTGATGCTCAATCACTTGGGGTTTTGTAAGTTTGGGTTTGGGATTTCCTCACTTGATGATTTTCACTCAAAGTCCTTGGAGGATGGGTTGCTCTCAAATGACAAGTGTCAGTTTCTCTCGGAGCAGCCAACCAACTAGTGGTTGTAGGGGGCGGCTATTTATAGCCTAGGGAGCAGCCCGACATGATAAGACATAAATGCCCTTGTCTGATATGACCGTTAGGTGGGTAGATATTTTGGGACAGCTGGCGCGTAGCACAGCAACGGTCGGAATATTTGAGGTTCGAATTCCTTAGGGATATCATGTTCCTCACTTGGTAGGCAATCCGCACTAGCGAATTCCTAACTCTTCAGATAGAACAAATTCCTCAGAGACCAGAAGAACTTCGTCTCTGTCACTGAAGAATATGGCTGAACTGTGCGAGATTTCCAATGGCTTCACTCGAAAGGATTGGTAGGTGTAGGATTTGAGTTGAGCATCACATGGAAATTTTTCTTTAGTATTTCCTCGACCCCCTTTAACAGTGCGGTGTTTCCTATGACTCAAGAAAGAGAAAATGAAACTATGAAAACAAAAGTCTTCGCGCTTCATGTTCCTCGAATGAATACCAAGTCTTCAAGGTCACACCAATTTCTTCACTTTCAAAGTCTTCAGAAAGTCTTCAGAATTACAAAGTCTTCAGACGAAGAACTTCATTTTTAGGGGTCGACTTTCCCTGTAAATATCAAACTCCTCATAGACTTATAGACATGTGTACACTCACAAACGCATCAGTCCCTTAACCTATAAGTCTTCAATACACCAAAATCACTAAGGGGCACTAGATGCACTTACACAAAGGGCCTCATATGGGCGGAAAAACGTCATGGGCCATACATGGGCCAGAAGTGAAAACGGGCTGAAATCATATTGGATGGCCCATATGACGCTACTGGGCCTAATTCGGATAGGGCGTAATGGGCCTTGGGTTAGCGGGATGTAAATGGGCTACATGCGAACAGGCCGTTAACAGGCTTTCCATGGGCCGGCCCGGCACCTTTTTACCAAGTCAAATGGGTCGGCCTTTTCACAGGAATGGGCTTCTATTGGGCCGTGCCACGTGTCGACGTATCATAGGGGCCTTCTGTCCAATGAGTGGATGACATCTGTCCCAACGATGAGCCGACACTTGTTTCCTCTAGCCAATGATGATTTTACACGTGGAAAATCCCCATTGGTCGGGGCTGTTAACGGGTTATCGGATCCAAAACCCGACCCGATAGCTTAACGGCGTTCCACTACGGTGGATGCCACGTGTCGGTCACCCTTGACGAAAGCACTTCTGTGACGCGCGATTTATCGTCATGGAAGTGGACACTTCCGTGATGATAATTTTGGTAATGTCATGGAACACTTCTACGACAGCACAGGTATGACTATCTTGATTCTGTCATAAAATCGTCATGGATGTACATGCATGACAAAAAGCGCGACCTACTGTGACAAACACGTATCATCACGGAAGTGTATTTTTTTTGTAGTGAAGGCACCCTCCTCAAGCACCGACTTCTCTGTGATGAGCCGGCAACCCTCGACGAACTGC
Source organism: Triticum aestivum (assembly GCF_018294505.1). Classification (NCBI taxonomy): domain Eukaryota; kingdom Viridiplantae; phylum Streptophyta; class Magnoliopsida; order Poales; family Poaceae; genus Triticum; species Triticum aestivum. The sequence goes on along the minus strand of NC_057804.1, from coordinate 632,789,880 downwards.
TGATCATTGCAGACAAGTACGCCACGGCAAAGTAGCTCCTCAAGCTCCTCAGACTCTGGCTGGCGACACCAGTCGGTGTTAGCAGAAAAATGACAACAAGCGCAAGGCCATGCAGCCAGCTTCCACAAGCCGGCAGGTGGCGACAGTCGAAGACCAACAGCCGGAAGGGCAGCCTCCACCCAAGCGTCAGAAGGGCAGCAAGCCCAACTGGTTGCCCGCCTTCTCGTACGAGTAGACTCTTGATGCACCCTGCAAGTTCCACAGCAGCGCGAAGCCATCCAACCACACCACTCAGAAGTGTCATTGGCTCACCAGAATTGCCAAGGGTGACGGACTCCTGCCTCCTCCGCCTGCCGGCCCGCCGCCTCCACCCCAGCAGCCGGCGGTTCGGCCAGTCGGCACCATACAAGATGAGTATCCTGAGAAGCGTGGAGCTTATGTCGTGTTCACTAGCATGGCCGACGATAAGCGCAGCAGACGGCAACAGCAGCAAGAAGTACATGCAGTAGCATCAAAGACCCCCAGAGTTCATGCATTGGTCTGAGAAGCCTATCAGTTGGAGCAGAGCTGATCACCCGGAGGTGATGCCCTCTCCTGGTTCTTATGCCTTGGTCTTAGATGCCACCTTCGCGACGGAGAGGCAGGCTGCTTGTTTCTCCTGAGTCCTGATAGATGGCGGCATCGGCATCAACATCCCGTACCGTGACACTATGGAGAAACTGGGGATCAAGCAGAAGCAGCTTCAGCCCAGTCGGATGGTATTCCATGGCATAGTTCCTGGCCGTTCCTGCTCACCAATCGGCAAGACCCAGATTGACGTTCTCTTCGGAGACAAAGATCACTTCCGCCGAGAGCCAGTCTGGTTTGAAGTAGTGGACCTTGAGAGCCCCTATCATGCGCTACTTGGCTGGCCTGCTCTGGCCAAGGTCATGGCAGTCCCCCACTATGCTTTCCTCAAGATGAAGATGCCAAGTACCAAGGGAATCCGAACCATAGTCGGAGACTATAGGAAGTCATCCGCCTGTGCAGCAGACAGCAGTCGGCTAGCCGAGTCCCTCGTGATTGCAGCAGAGAAGCGGCTCCTTGACCGGGTTGTGGCGATGGCAGGCAAGCGGCCGGAAATGTCACCCAACCCCAAGGAGTCGGAAGCTGAGGGCTCATTCAAACCGGCAAAGGAAATAAAGAAGATACCCTTGGACCCGGAGCACCCAGAGAGGCACGCTGTCATAGGTGCAAACCTTGACAGCAAATAGGAAAGTGAGCTCGTCGATTTCCTCTGTGAGAATCGGGACATCTTTGCATGGTCTCCCAAGGACATGCCAGGTGTTCCGACGGACTTCTCCGAGCACAAGCTACATGTCCGACCTAACGTCAAGCCGGTCCGGCAGCCCTTACGCCGCCTGTCAGAAGAGAAGAGAAGAGTCGTTGGAGAAGAGATAGCCCGGCTTCTAACTACCGGCTTCATCATGGAAGTGTTCTTCCCAGAATGGTTAGCCAACCCAGTCCTTGTGCTGAAGAAGAATAAGCAGTGGCGCATGTGTATTGATTATACCAGCCTCAACAAAGCTTGCCCCAAAGATCCCTTTGCTTTGCCAAGAATTGACCAAGTGATAGACTCCACAGTCGGATGCGAGCTGTTGATTTTTCTGGATGCATACTCAGAGTATCATTAGATCAAGCTGAACCCAGCCGACAGGTTGAAGACCGCCTTCATCACGCCATCCGGAGCCTTCTGCTACCTGACCATGACGTTCGGCTTGAGGAATGTCGGCGCCACGTTTCAGCGTTGCATGCAGAAGTGTCTCCTTAAGCAACTCGGCAGAAACGCCCACGTTTACGTGGACGATGTGGTGGTGAAGACAGAGAAGCGTGGTACGCTGCTAGAAGACCTCAAGGAAACATTTGAAAACTTGCGTCGATTTCAAATCAAGCTCAACCCGGAGAAATACGTCTTTGGAGTACCAGCCGGCCAGCTTCTTGGCTTTCTGGTCTCAGAGCGCGACATAGAGTGCAACCCTGTAAAGATCAAAGCCATTGAGAATATGGAGGTGCCCACCCGACTGTTGGACGTGCAAAAATTCACCGGCTGCTTGGCATCCATCAGCCATTTCATTAGTCGGCTGGGTGAAAAGGCTCTTCCCCTGTACCAGCTCATGAAGAAGGCCACTTTTTTTGAGTGGAACGACAAGGCGGACGAAGCTTTTCTCCAGCTCAAGAAGATGTTGACCACTCCTCCTATCCTGGCGGCTCCGACAGATAAGGAGCCCATGCTTCTCTACATCGCCGCTACCAGTCGGGTGGTCAGTACAGTCATAGTTGTGGAGCGCAAGGAAGAAGATAGAGCATTACCAGTCCAGAGGCCGGTGTATTACCTGAGTGAAGTATTGTCCGCCTCCAATCAGAACTACCCCCACTATCAGAAGATGTGCTACGGCATGCATTTTGCCGCCAAGAAGCTGACGCCATACTTCCAGGAGCGCCCAATCACTGTTGTCTGCAGTGCTCCGCTTGCTGAGATCATTGGAAGCCGAGATGCCTCGGGCCGAGTGGCCAAATGGGCCATAGATTTGGCCCCCTACACCATCCACTACCAGCCTCACTCCGCCATCAAGTCACAAGCACTGGACGACTTCCTCATCGACTGGGCCGAGACCCAGTACCTGCCGCCAGTGCCGGACTCCACCCATTGGCAGATGTACTTTGATGGTTCCAAGATGTGCACCGGTTTGGGAGCCGGCATCATCCTCGCATCTCCCAAAGGAGACAAACTCAGATATGTGCTGCAAATTCACTTTGCCACCTCCAACAACGTAGCTGAATATGAAGCACTTATACACGGGCTCTGGCTTGCCAAGGAACTCGGCATTCGCCGGATCCTGTGCTATGGTGACTCCGATTTGGTGGTCCAGCAGTCATCAGGCGACTGGGACGCCAAGGATGCAAATATGGCAAGCTACCGCTTCCTCATACAGCAACTCAGTGGATACTTCGAAGGGTGTGAGTTCCTCCATGTGCCAATAAATGACAATGAGCAAGCAGATGCCTTGGCACGGATCGGCTCCACCCGGCGAGCGATACCAGCCGGCGGCGCCCTGCAACGCCTCCTCAAGCCGTCTGTCAAGCCGTCGCTAGAATCAGACTCTATCTTCATGCCGGCTCCTCTTGAAGCAGTCGGATCCGACTTGAGGACCCCGGCAGCCGGCACAGGGACTTCGGCAGGCAGCTCGGGGACTACAGCAGCCGCACCCGGCCCGGGGACTTCAGAACTCGGCCCGGGGACTGCAGCAGTCAGCCTGGGGACTTCTTCGACTCAGCAAGTGGCAGCTGACTCCAACCCACTGCCTCCCAGCTCAACCGCCCTTGTGCAAATTGTAGTTGTGGCAGTCGAAGAAATAGCAACACCTTCATGGGCTCAGCCCATCCTCAACTTTCTGGTGAACAAAGAGCTGTCGACTGATGAGATCTCGGCCCGACAAGTGCAACTACGGGCAGCAGCATACACCATCGTCAACAGAGAACTAGTGAAGCGCAGTGTCACTGGTGTGTACCAGCGTTGCGTAGAGCCGGACCAAGGCCAAGCAATCCTCAAAGATATCCACCAAGGCGAATGTGGTCACCACGCAGCTTCAAGATCACTTGTTGCCAAAGCTTTCCGCCATGGTTTCTTCTAGACGACTGCTCTAGAAGATGCCAAAGACTTGGTCCAGAAATGTAAAGGGTGTCAGAAGTTCCGTTCCAAGCCACATCTGCCGGCATCTGCACTCAAGACCATTCCCATTTCCTGGCCCTTTGCCGTCTGGGGCTGGACATGGTGGGACCATTCAAGACGGCCCGCAGCGGCATGACTCATTTGCTTGTCCCCGTGGACAAGTTCACCAAGTGGATAGAAGCAAAGCCAATCAAGAAGTTGAATGGGCCGACTGCTGTGACTTTCATTGCCGACATCACCATTCGGTATGGCATACCACACAACATCATCACCGACAATGGAACAAACTTCGCCAAAGGCGCTTTGGCTCGTTTCTGCGTGACGCAGGGCATTCGACTGGACTTAGTGTCCGTTGCCCATCCGCAGTCCAATGGCCAAGTGGAGCGAGCAAACGGCCTCATTTTGTCTGGCATCAAGCCCCGACTGGTCGATCCTCTAGAGCGTTCGGCCGGCTACTGGCTCGATGAGCTGCTGGCCATCCTCTGGAGCCTGCGCACAACTCCGAACAAGTCAATCAGCTTCACGCCTTTCTTCCTCGTCTACGGTGCTGAAGCCGTCATCCCGACGGACATAGAATTTGACTCCCCTTGAGTCACCATGTACACCGAAGAGGAGGCCAAAGAAGCCTGAGAAGATGGCATTGATCTTCTGGAAGAGAGCCGGCTGTTGGCACTCAGGCGGTTTGCCATCTACCAGCAGAGTCTATGTCGATACTACAATCGGAAGATCAAGCCAAGATCCTTCCAAGAGGGAGACCTTGTGCTCCGGCTGATATAGCGAACAGCCGGCCAGCACAAGCTCTCGGCACCTTGGGAAGGCCCTTTCATCATCAGTAAAGTGTTGGGCAACGATTCCTACTACCTGATCGACGCTCAGAAGCCCAGAGCACGCAAGAGAGACAACTCCGGCAAGGAGATAGAGAGGCCGTGGAATGCAAACCTCCTCCAAAGATTTTACAGTTAATGCAGTATGTACCATGCTACCTTCTGTATTAAGTACGAAGACTCCGGGTCCCCCGAGAAGAGCTCGGGGACTACCCTCTTTTATCTATATGATAAGTATTATGCCTATGAATGTGTTATTTCATTATTCCGCCTGGCACCGGGTTCGACTAATCTGCCCGGAGGCTCGTCGCCTTCTACTATGTGCCGCTTCCTACAGTCATACAAGTAGTGTGTTGGCACCTAAACCTTCTCCTGCCAGAAGCCGCAGCTCGCAGAGAGACTGTCCGGTGGGAAGGGGTTGCAGAAACGGTGCCCACACGAAAAATGGCTAAGGAAACAAAGTGCGCACGTAGTCTAGGCCGGCATCCCGCCTCTTCGGTCGGCTAAGTACTTGCCCTCCCGAAAGCAGCCAAGTACTTGACTCAGCCGCAGTCCGTAGAGCGGTTGTTTGGCTGGCAAGAGGGCAGCAAAGGGAGGGCGGCAAAGGAAAAGGCCAAGGAGCAGAAAAGCAAGAAAAGTTGGAACTCGGCAAAAAACACAATTTGTGTCGAAGAACACATCAAAAGGCCCATTGGCCAGCATTCAATAGAGTTTGAAATACACCCTACGGGTGGAATTGTGCAAATTAAACAAAGTTTGCCAAGAACTAATAAGCAGGAAAAATAAAAGTCGATGGCCTAGGGAGCAACTGTGGCACCCCATCTCAGAGAAAACTGGAGTGCCCCGTATTCCAACCCAGAGATCGAGGAGAAGTCTTCTGGAATACAGAACTGCTTAGCATAGAACAAACCAGCTCTCTATTATTACACGGATATGAATACAAGGTCTCCGATATTACAATGAATAACATCGGCACGGCGACACTACACCTGCGATACTACACTTGCTCTATGCAAGCAGCGGAACAACTCGAAGCAGCGGAAAAACTTCTAGCAGCGGAACAATGACGACGGTGGTGAACTCCACTCTGCGGGGACTCTGGCTGGAACACTTGTCCTAACACGCACGAACGGAAACCACGACAAGCAAGCAATCAAGTCTGGCATGACCTGCAAACTGGCATGACACGCCATGTCAGTACATTGAATGTACTTGCAAACTCACAATAACCAGAAGCATTCAAGACAAACAACAGCATGGCAATTACAGGTTAAACAGGAATTAACATGAGATCATCAGAATAACATGGCACGACCAACATAAACATGATACAGCAAGAACAATATGAGCATGACATGACGATACTAGCATGCAATATGATGACAGTACATGCACCACTTATTCTGCTCGGGTTACCTCGTAACCAACACCTGCATCACTTACCAACCTCGGACATCACACGATCATCTCAGGATCAAATCAAGCTTGGTATAAACAATACCGTAGTAATCATTAAATGACCACAAGGAGCTTGATCTTTACCCACGACTCTCGCACAACATCACGAATATACAACATCTCGATATCCTCGATACCACGGTGATCACGTGATCCTTATGGCGATAACAACCATGACCAACACTTGGCCTCAAACCATGATCCTTACGGGGATCACAACCACGACCAATATTTGACCCGTGATCCTTACGGCGATCACAACCACGACCAATATTTGGCCCGTGATCCTTACGGCGATCACAACCACGACCAATAATTGGACCGTGATCCTTACGGCAATCACAACCATGACCAACACTTGGTCTCAAAAGGGTCGGGGTTGTTATTAAGCACATTATTCTTCTTACTGTTGACTCACAGTGTGACAGACACGAACTAGGCCCTTATCCGCGGGCACGGCTATCGATAGATTTAATATACACTCTGCAGAGGTTAGTACACTGTAACCACACTACGGAACCCATGGACTCGCACTCCCATTCGGGTGGACCAACAGCGTTCTGACAAAACTGTCCTACTGCCATGACACTCTCCCGGCCACTCCGACCAACTCCCCTTTGGGCTAAGTCATGGGTGGCCCCATGTCTACCAAAGACACAACGACCACCGTCGTGGCCAAAACATAAACGATCTCGCGCGGGGACCCGCCGGCTATAACAACTACGGGCACACAAGGTTATGCCTGCTTACCGGGCCAGGGTATCGCACGCCCATAACCTTCCCTCGTTGGAGGCACCGGCAAGAGGCACGACAGTAGACCCAGTTAGGGCCGTCCCATACCGGCAAGCCTGGTTGCACTGGTCAGCTCGATTCAGCGGCACCATGACTCAGCCAACAGTTGTTCAAGTTCAATTTAATCCGGTTAAACTTGAATTCAAATATGATGAGCCATGATAAAATAACATGATGCAAATTACAATGCATCAACATAATCATGAGGGTATCACATAACTATCCACCATATCCACAATGAATCATATCCACTTAGCATGGCATACTAACTAGCATGAACATCACCAGTACATACTTCTCCAAAACATAGCATGACCACTAGCATCAACAATGAATATCATGCAAGAACATATCAACAATGCCATTGTGCAAGCATTTAACCAACTGGATGCAATGGAACATGCATAACAATGGTACTCGGGACAGACGGCAGTCATGCACCAAAGACCATCACCAACATCAACATGTACTACTAGCAAGCATAAACATATGAAAGGAAATACTAGCAGGAAAACATGATAACAGAGTACAAGACAACATAGCGCAAAAGTGAACATGCAACTCTAAACATCACCGAAACAATGATAACCATCTTTTCAACAAGCAAACATTTAATAAAGATTCAAGTTTAAAACCATGGCTACTGCATGACTATCATGCAAGTGGGTATTTTGGCTTGCCTGGGTGGAAGAAATCACTGGGAGAAAGTGCAAGAAACTCACGGAACGAATCGCCGGAAAACATAGTCTCTCGGAGGGGGCTGGTTAAGGGCAGGGGCAAAATGGTCATTTTCACAGTGTCAAACCATAGTGAAAATGAAACCAACATAACGGCTTGACGAAACAAAGAAGTGGGCTTTGGAAGCACCTGATTTGGAGCTACGGTTAAAAAGTTATGGGGTGTTTTTTTGCCAGGGACCTATCTGTAAAGAAAACATTTACAGATTGGGCCAAAACAGAAAAACGGAAAGCCTATTCTAGGGATTACGCTTCCACTTATCCACGTCAGCGTGGACAAGTCAACACGGGGCCGGCTCCTGTGTGGCTGACAGGTGGGTCCCACCTTATCCACTTCTCTCTCTCCTCCCTTCTCTTCTTCCTCTCTCCTTCTCCCGACGAAGCAGAACAGAGGCAGGGGAGCACACGTCACCGGCGACAGGCCGGCCGTATCCGGCGAGGACGAAGCCACCAGTGGCCTTGGGATAGAGGCCCGCACCCATCCAGGGGCTGCACCTACGTCGGGGAGCGCTGAAGCGGCGACAACAGGGAGCAACCACGGTCGCGGTCTTTGGCCAAGATGGGGCATGCGGCGATGTGGGCTCCGGCGACGAACGAAGTAGATGGGGAGGACCACCGGGGACTAGGTGGTGCTCTAGTAGTGGCTATGAGGAATGGGAGGGCTCGGTTCGTGCAAATTTAGGTAAAGGAGGCCGGCGGCCATGGCAGCAATGGTGGTCGGGGAGAGCTCCAGAGGCTCATTGGAGAGGCTGGGCGGGCTCCTGGGGGAGTGGTGAGGCGAGAGGTGAGCTCGAGAGGGCTCGGGGTAGCCATTTATAGGCGGGGCGAGGGATGTCGAGCTGGCACCGTCGTGGACGTGTGTCTGGCGCGGCGGACACGTGCTCACGTGCTCGAGCTCGGAAGCAGGCGATGAGGGAGGCACAAGGCAGAAGCTCGTGGGGTAGAAGAGGTCGAGGGACGCAGGGGGAAGCAGCTAGGAACGAACCGAGATAAGACGGCACAACCCGCTCGTGGGCGCACGTCGGCGAGCATCGGCGAGGAAGCTGCCGGAGGGGGAGAGGGGTCCATGGGAACGGCGATGATGAGGCCGACCCAATGGACACGCCCGTGCTCGCTGAGACACCGAGCAGAGGAGGGGCCCGAGCTAGAAGCCATCCAGCTCGCGTCCATGGCATGCCAGAGAGGTGGTGACCGCGTGATCTAGAGAGGAGAAGGTGCCAAGGGTTGCCAAATGATGTCTAGTGGTAAGTCTCTACAGGGTAGGTCTCAACTACGGTGGTAACTTGGTGAAAAAGGCTCTGTTCAGATAGAAATCACCCTCTGAAGTTTACTGCAGTAAACTTGGGTGAGCACTGGTGATCAACAGGAAGGGTTTTGGGAGCAATGGAGTTGTCTGCGAGGTTGAGGAAAGGACTTTCATCCTGGTAATTTTGAGGAGATTTGGATAAAGATTTAATGTAGTTGCTTAACAACCACATAATCTGGTCAGAAACTAGATTAAGATGATGCACTCAAATGGTGTATCAACCTGAGCTCAAATTGGGCAAGGCTTGATCATTTGGACATATGAAGATGCTGCAAAAGCTCATGCCAAATGGACAAGCCAAAATAGCACTTGCTTCACAAACATCATTTCTGTCCAGAAACTTGAAATAATTTTGGTGGTCAAATGGCTTGAAGAAATGATGCCAAATTGGGCGGAGAGATGTTTTATTGGTATAAGAATGATCTGGTAATTTATCAGGATTTTTGAAGCAATATAAAATACACTTGCTTCACAACCTGAAAATATTGCTAGAATCAAATATTTGCTCATGTGCTCACATAGATAATTGGATGGGGCTACAAATGGTTGGAGGGGTTTAATATGAGCACATTAAGGAGTGTGCAAAAGTTCAACTCATTTGGGTACTCCTAGCTAGTACTTCCTTCACAAAGCTTTTTGTTTGACAGAAACTTTGAAAATTCACTGAGGAAGATTGGCTAGGCAAATAAATTTGAACTTGTGCATGAGGCAATTATTTGGACATATAATCATGCCCAAAAAGGTTGGGAACCACTAGGAAAAATATAAATGACACTTCCTTCACAAAGTGCCATTTAGGGCCGAATAGAAAAAGGAATATAGGGGAATTATTTTTGAACTGGCCAAGGAAATGTTTGGGCATATTTGAGCTATATATGACCCAAAGGAATTATGAGAATTATTTGGAGATTTTTGGATGGACAGAAATATAGGTTGCTTCACAACCTAGGGCAGATAGGGTTATTCCTTTAATGAAAAAGGAATATTCCCAATAAAAGAATATTGGGTTAGGTCAAGGAGTGAAGGGACATGATCTTGGCAAGGTTTTGAGAATGATGAACCACTTGGGAGGGGTAATGAGGATGATTTCCCAAGTGGCAAGGCCACAGAACCACTCCAAAAGAAAAACAGAGCAAAAACCAAATAAATCAAAAGAAAAAGAAAAGGGCCAAAATCCAGGCTGTTACAACTCTTACCCCCTTAAAGAAATCTCATCCTCGAGATTCGATTGCTCAGGGAATAAGTATGACTTGAGGACACCGTTTCCAACTCGGGTATCATTTTTCCTTTATTTACTATTCCCACAAGAATTTTAGATGATGAATTTACCTTGCTCTGGGGTGGTTCACCTTTCCCAAATTCTGACAGGTCTTTGCTCATATACCAAATCTTTTTGTTAACGGGAATTTTTTTCATATTTGCGGTGATATCCAATGGATCTGGGTCTAAATTTTTCCTTTGGTCATGAAAACCTTTTTACTTCCTCCATGGGGTTGCTTCAAATAAATGCAGGCCTTCTGGGTTCAGTAAATGCTGAGAATCATGGCCATCTTCTGACGGGATCTGACTGCTCACAGGTGGCACTGATTTATCTTGATTTATTTCCTTTGGCTCGAGCATGTGGCATATACTAGAGATTTGACTGCCTTCTGTCGGGAGCGATATAATGGTGTATGGAGTTATAGTTGTGCCATACTTCAAATATTTACATCCTGACACTGGCCTGACAGGGGGCTGACGGATAATTGCTTTTCCTGACAGACTGACCATGTACTTGATTCCGTCGGTGAGTACACCGGGTCTGAGCTGATTATTCGGCTTTTGATTTTTCTCGTGTGGTCAATATACCCATCTGTGGTAATAGGCTGTGATATTCTTTAACACTGCCGCTGAGGTCATAGGCTGTGAAAATGTTTGGGCATATTTGAGCTATATATGACCCAAAGGAATTATGAGAATTATTTGGGGATTTTTGGATGGACAGAAATATAGGTTGCTTCACAACCTAGGGCAGATAGGGTTATTCCTTTAATGAAAAAGGAATATTCCCAATAAAAGAATATTGGGTTAGGTCAAGGAGTGAAGGGACATGATCTTGGCAAGGTTTTGAGAATGATGAGCCACTTGGGAGGGGGAATGAGGATGATTTCCCAGGTGGCAAGGCCATAGAACCACTCCAAAAGAAAAACAGAGCAAAAACCAAATAAATCAAAAGAAAAAGAAAAGGGCCAAAATCCAGGATGTTACAGCAACAGAGGGGTCCGGCTGTACGGCGGAGTTGGTGGTGCCGGTTGGTGGAGCGGACGGCTGGTCGGTCCTCGCTTGGTCGCCTCCAGCAGCAATCGGCGCGCTTGAGCGCGGCTCGTTGCTCGAGGTACGGTCAAGTTGAGGCTGGTTGTCCACTCCAACCTCTGGCGCATCTTCTCCGCTTTCCTCGTCCTCCTCGTCCTCTCCCTCGTCGCTGGAGTCGATCACCTCAGCCAAGTCCTCGCCATCCTCCGGGTTCAGCCCGAACCACTCCAGTGGCGCTTCGGCACCATTATCAACCAGCTCCAAGATGAAGATGCTGGTGTTGGTGTAGTCGGCGATCATCGCCGCCCGTTTGACAAGATCATCCTCCACCGCCACCAGCTCTTCCTGAGCCTCTTGCCAATACGTGGTCAACTGGGCTAGATCTAGCCCAGGGTACCACACCTTGAGGAACTCCAGAGCCCGGCACGCTCCAGCTCGGGCCGAGGAACCCTTCCAAGCCTCCAGACGGTCGGCCGCCACCTCCATCCAGTCGGCAGTCCGGCTGGGAGTGCGCGGAGCCGGCACGCCTGGCCAGAGGGCGGAGATCACCTGGGCCTCGACACGTTGAAGACGACGCAGCATTCGATGAGCCGACCGAAGGCGGGCTTGGATGCTGAGAAGTTGCTCGCTAAGGGTTTGGGGAGCATCGGCAGCGATCTGTGGACCTTCCGCCCTCCGCTCCTCGTGATAAGCCTCAATGGCCTAGTTTGCGGCAACAGAGTGGCCTGGGAAGAAGTTTGCTCGGGCAGAGAGCAAAGAAGCCAGAAGTCAGAAGCTAGCAGTCGGCCTGATCAGAGGCCAACAGCTCAAAGAAAGAAAAAATAAGAAGCTTACCCTCAACCATGTCTTCAATACTACCGAAGCCGGCAGTTAGCAGTGCCTCCTTGTCGGCCCAGGCGGAGCGTTCGATCTCGAACTCGGTGAGGAGGTTGGACTCTTTCACCTCCGCCTCCTTCTGGGCTGTCTGGAGAAGCTCCGCCTGCTCCGCCAGTTGCGTGACCAGCCAATCACGCTCCTCGGCCAGCTTGCTGCACTCTGCCTTCTTGGCACGCAACGCGATGTTGGCTTCGCCCAGCTGCTGCTGCATGGCAGCATTGGCCTCTGCAAAAGTAGAAGAAGAAAAAGACGTCAACAATTAGCAAAGAAGAAGTGCAGTTGCCGGGGAGATCCGGCCCGACTGCTCAGCAGTCGGCCTGAATCTCGGGGACTATAGCCTGCGGGTGCACCAGCGCGCCCCCGCAGAGAAAGAAAACAAAGACTTACTCCGGCTTTCTGACAAGTTGGCGGTCTGCTTGTCCAGCTCTCGGACGCTGGAGTTGAAGGTGGCTGCGCGAAGGTTATGATAATCCTGCAACAGGGATATCCGACGAAGTTAGCACTCGAAGCTTGCAAATTAAAGTTCTGAGCCGCTTGCTCAGCAGCTGGCCCGAAACTCGAGGACTACACCCAGTGGGTGCGCTGGCGCGCCCCCACCAAGAAATAAAAGGACCAAAGACGAAGAAGTAAGAAACACATCCGAATGGCCGTTCGCGAATCTAAGAAGGAGGCTCGCGCCTGCGTTGACGGCGCCCCTTGCGGGGCGTGGCTCGTCTTCATCGTTGTCGTCATCGGGCCAAGTCTCGATGCCGCCCCCTTCTTCGGAGCCGCCTACTCCATCACCACCGCCAATAGCGTCGTCCTTCAAGGCGGCCGCCCCCAAGTCGGGGTTGTCCACGTCGCTTACCTCCCGGTCCGGCTGGTAGTTTCCACCCTGCCCCACGATGGCGGCCATCGCTGGAGACATGTAGATCTACGTCCCAAAGATTGACCGCTCAAGACCAAGATCAAGACCAAGGCAAGTACTAAAAATAAAGAGCTAAAGAACTTACAGCAGGCGGTAGGTTGTCGCGGGAGTATGGCCGCTTGCCAAACCGCCAGGACTTTTTCGACACCTTGAGGTCGGTGATCTCATTCACCATCCGGGCCACCTCGGCAGTCGGCATGTCCCTCATGCACATCCGGCTCGGGTCGTGGTGCCCGCTCATCCGATAGATCAGATGAGGCCAGCCTTGGAGCGGGAGAACCCGGTGCTCGACAAAGGCGATCAGCAAGTCGGACGCCACGAGTCCTTCCGCCTCCGTCAGCACTCGGAGCCGGTTGATGGCGGCGGCAGTGTCGGCCGACACGGGCTTTGGCTTGGAGCCCTAGTTGGCCCGAGGTTCGGCCGGAGGCCCGGCTTCATAAGGCAGCAAATTGATGAAGTCAGTTGCCGGGTCGATGTTCTCCACATAGAAATATGATTGCTGCCACAGTTTCACCGACTGTGACAGCTTGATGACGGGGAAGGCGTTCTTCACCGACGGTCGGCGCACGGTGACGAAGGCACCGCACTGGTCTGCGTTCTCCTTAGCAGAGGTGCCTAGCTTGGTGTAGAAGAAGGCTCCCCACAGCTTGATGGTGGGGAGGATGCCGAGGTAGCCCTCGCACGCCGTGACGAAGGCTGACAGCAGCGTCACGGTGTTGGGCATCAGATGATGCGGCTGGAGGTGGTAGAACTCCATGAAGGAGTGGAAGAATCCGCTCTCCCGTAGGACGAAGCCGCGGCGGAAGTGCGAACGGAAGACAACCAGCTCGTTTCCTTGCGGCGGCAGCGAGATTTCCTTCTTCGGCGGCACACGCACCTTGACAAAGCTTGCGCTAGGCATTCGACGTGTGCCCCGGAGGAAGGCGAGGTGGTCGTCGATCACCACCGAGCCGTCCCAGTCCCCTCCCTTCTTGCGTGCCATGGAGTCCGAGCAAGGTTGAGCGGGAAGCTTGGGGCGAAGGAGCTTGACGGCGACGAGCTGCTATGGCGCCTCGGCGGGGCACGAAGATGCAGCGGCAGCAGGGAAAGAAGAAGGACAAAATGGCGATGGGGGGAGGGCGCGCGTGCTCCGCCGCTCCCCCCTCCTCCCCCTACTTATAGCCCTCGGGCTACAAAGCTAAGGGGGCGAGGCTGGGGATCGTGGGATTAACTGCGCCCACGCCCCCACGACCCCGCGATTATTTTGCAAAGTTACTGCACAGTAACTCCCCTTGGAATCGCAACCGCCCGCCTCGGCCGCAGCGGATCCGCCCGCGTGCCGAGGCCGAGCGGTGGCGGGCCCAGCCCGCTGTCACGTCCCATCAAGAGCATGGGTTGGTAGGCTAGCCGGGCTAATGAGCACCTTGTGGCATACTTGCGGGGGCGGGGGGCCTAGAGGCTTAGCAAGCACGCTACCTGGTTCCCGCCTTGGCGTTTCAAAATTATCAAACGAGCCCGCCTGGCCATGTCGGCTCCCGGCAGCCGGCACGCCAGGAGGCGGACCAAGCATTTAGCAAGAGCACGGCGGAGAAGGAAACTGCTGAGGCTTCTCGGCTTATCAGTCGTGACGCCTCACCAGCTTTGGGGACTACTATCAGAGTAATGGGCCACGGGTAGCCTAACCCGAGTCCCTGGACCTTTCAAGACATTGGGCCGGCTGCGCCCCACAAGCCTCCAGAATGAAGCGCCGCCTTCTGGTGGTCGGCTGGCTCAAACGGTCGGCTGCCAGAAGATGGCCAAGTACCAGGAGACGGCACCAAGATGGGCCTACTCCTAGCAGGCGGCCTCCGGAGAAGCCGGCTCCTAGCAGGCGGCCCACGACGCCCTTAGAGTCTGTGCCCTATTAAGAAGACAAGACAGGGTGAGGCTACAGTGTAGCCCATCACCCCCATATCCCGGGTTTAGCGTGGCCACAGTGCCCCGTACAGGCGGAGATCTCCGCATGATGCGGCACTATTGCCACTCCATCCTTGACGTCACCCTTGTCAGGCGGGGCCTGCTCCCACGACGGCCTGTTGGTATGGCTTGCTGGCGGCGGGCCCTACTAGGCAACGAGGGCCCGGAGGGCGACCTAGCCTGGCCAGTTGGATCCAAGGGGATCCGGCTCCTGGCGGGCAGCCGGGTGCTTCCTTGAGGCCCGTGCACCATTAACCAGATGAGACACGGTGAGGCTACAGTGATCTCCCACCAGGCGGCGAGACTGTAGCCATGCCCTCCCCCGACCAAGCATGCGTCATTAGCATTACGGCTACAGTGATCAGCCACCAACCAGACCCGCCAGCAGCGGAGGCGACCTGTCGCACTACAAGAAATATGTCAACTTATGACCACCACTATTGGTCACTGAAAGGTCACAAATTTCCATTTATGACCTTTTTGTGACCAAGAACATAAGGTCAAAAGCTGGGCGTCATAAACTGACTATAGCGACCTTTCTTCTGGAATGGTCGCAAACGTTTATGACCAAAATACGTCTACTGTGGCGTTTTGGTCACTAGCAACCTCCCCAGGCCACGTAGGCATCCAGCGTGGCAATCTTACGTGGCACAAGATTCAGCCCGGTCCAATTCGGTGTTTATATGGGCCGAGCCCATTAATTCAGCCCATTTATATTTTTTTCCTCTGTGCTTTGATTGGCTAAATGGGCCTGGCCCAACAATTAGGACTTTTTTCTGAGATGCACTCTTTTACAATCCATTTTTTTGGGCCTCAACCTTTTTAGAATCTGAAAGTTATATTGCTCTTTTTAGAAACAAGTCCAACATAGTTTGGGCCATGGCCTTTTTAGAGCCCAAGTATTGAGTGCAATATAAATTCTGGACATGGCCTTTTTACAATCCAATAGTGGGCCAAGCCCTCTTTTATTTACAGCCAATATTCTCAAATCAGTATAGTAATAGTACTTCTTTCCCATAATAATAACACAAGTATAGAAATCTTTCTCACACAACTTTATCTCGCATAACATTAGACAGACGAACACATATCAATAACTCATCTCCTATGTTCACAAATACATAACTTTTGGAATAGCGGCACAAGCTACGGCAATACAAGCATTCAAAAAGCAGAAGCCAGCAAGCAATATCCATCAGGAGGTGCCTTGCATACTGCCTCCTTCGAGCCTACGAGAGAAAAAACAAGGTGAAGGTCAGTACGCATCAAGGATGTTGCTGTTCTGGGTCAAGCCAAGTCAAGCGCATAAGAGAATTTAGTCAACAAAAATTAACATGTGAACATCTTTCACAATCATCATTTATAAAAAAACATATGGAAACAGTTGTACAATGGTTGAGTGCTCATACTTCTATTATATCAGGCAATAGCATTTACCAATAGTGATGATCAGTGCAATAGGAACATGTAAACAGATGTAGAATAGGAACATGTCATGTATCTTTCAAATATGCAAACAACTGTACAAATATTCATCACAGCAACCTATAACCACCTATGCTTACAAATCAGAAAGTAGACATATATACTGAACAAAAGCAACAGCCAGGAATAGATGACTTAACAGTTCATGTTTGTTAACAAAACAAGAGTGGACATCTCACAGTGAGTTAACTATCTGATGAATTTAGTAAAACAAAGACTAGCATTCGGTGCTACAAGAGACAAAATAGGAATCCAAGTATCCCAACATCCCAATGTATGGATACATGAATGTCGCACCAAACACAGATACATGAATCGACATCTCACACTGGTACTAATCATGCATGCATCACCTTAGGAAAATATATTGTAAGTGCGGACTAGCATCATGAAACAACCAGAGATTCAGAACAAGTCGTGGCTCTGAAATCCTTATAACCAGAGATTCATGTACCCAACTGAAGCAAAAACAAGCAGCAGAAAAAAGCCCCTCCTACTGACTGATTGCTCCAGAAAAAAGCCCCTCCATAGCCAGCAGTAATCATATTTGATTTATACGACCGAATTGAGCGCAGGTAGTAGATCAGCCATTGCATAGCGACTGGAATTTGAAATCTAACTGAAAAACTGGGTGGAGCACTAGCCAAACTGACACGGAAACAAGTAAACCAACACAGGTACGATCACATTGTCATCACGACACCGAGCAAACACTGAAGAAAGAAGGAAGTGACCAGCACAGAATCGAGCAGTAACAGAGAGGGGGAGGGGAGACGGGCAACTTACAACATCACTTGGGACTTCCACTTCTCACCACCGGCCTTGCCAATCTGCAATTTGAACCCCATACCAGATCAGGACACAGAAATCACAACAAAACTCATGGTAGCACCAGTTCAAACGAGCAACAAGACGTCATGATTTAAGTTTCATTCCATCCATTACAATCATAGTCCAGAGAAATCTAGAACAAGAGCTGCCTACATGCAACTTCATTCTGACTAGCAGCACTAATTTTTTTTGCACAAGAAGAGCAACAGATTCAGTGGCAACAGAGTGAACAAGACAAACAGAGTAGAATAATTGAATGATTGCAATGTTCAGTGGCAACAGAGTGAATACACAGATACTGCAACATAAGAAAAGTTGTGGAGCAGCTGTACAAAGTGAATACAATCATATACATTGGCCAACTAACCATCTCCATACACATCTTTGGCAATGATGCTACATATTAAATACACCAAAGTTTAACACAACTCCTGGTCCAACCATCTTTGGCAATGTAGATTCAGATAGCATAAAACAAACATGCAGTACAACTTTTTTTATTAGGCATGAAACAGAGCAATTATTAACTTTCACTGCTAGGACTAAAAGAGATTATCAGTCGACATACATTGAGGTCGTTCCAGTGAGAATGTGCACCAACTTAGTTTTCCCCCTCTGCACAAGCTCATGGGAATGACCTCATCCTCCTCGACATAATCGCAGTGCATGGAACTAAAAGGCGTGAAGCTTGCAGCATGTAGTGGTTCTGTACTTTTTTGGGGCTGTGATCCGATCGAGTACTAATAGGCTGAGATGTGTGTCAACACCTCATCTAACCCCCTTGCAAGCACACGGTGCAAGCCCACAGTTCAACCTGTTAAAACTGCTAATTCTTGGTTCTACATAGTCATGACAGCACAGGCAGAGGCGAGAATTTATCCAAGTAATGAGTAGGCTTTCTTTGAATATTACAAGTAGTGTGAAACAGTGGTCCAAAAGTGAAGGGGATTCCCATGAAATGCAACTGAAATTGGTACGAACTGGATTATTGTGCCCGGTTGGATTATGGCAGAGTACGTTATGCTTCACATCATCATCACGAGGCCAGAGATCACGAGATTGATTACCTTCCGTGTAAACAAGGAGAACTGAGTGGCACAGCCCTGGCAGTTGGAGGCATCCAGCACCCAGGTCGCCCCTCGCATCGACGGCTTGGGCGGCAACCCGATCTTTTCCAACATCGCTACTGGCAGGAAGAAACCCTGCTTGTCTGCGAACAAAGAACTCTGCAGGTTAAATTTAATCACTAGAACCCAGATGAAGTTGAACAAAGAACTCTGCGACGGCGACGATTGAGAGGGGCGCAACTCCTGACTAGCGATCCGTGAATCTGGAGCGACAACTCATGAGTGCCGTGCGGGGATGGTGAATCGAGGTGGAAGAGGAGGAGGGGGAGGAGGCTAACCTTGCCGGCCTTGCCCTTCTTCCCGTTGGCGACCGACTTCTCGGCCCCCTTGCTCCTCACCACCAACCTACAAGGAGCAGCCGAGCCTCTCTCATCTCCAGGAAGGAGAGAGAGATGGAGAGGGGCTCGTGCAGCTTCGCGGGGTGCGAGGAGTAGGGGTGGGAGGCGTAGCGCGAGGCCTCGAGTGCCTCCTCCAGGTCGGGCTGCGTGGCGGCATCGCGGCCGATCCGCTCCGAGACGTGTAGCCCTGCCGAGGCGACGTGGGGCTGATGGCCTCATCCTCCGCCCACGCCATCATCGGAGCGCCACGCCTCTGCAGGGAGGAGCGGCGGGATAGCGAGCAGTAGTCGGGCGGCTGCGAGGTGGGATCTGGGATCGAGGGGAGGGGGAGGGTGAGTGGGCGGATCGGATCTGGGATCGAGGGGAGGGTGGGTGGGTGCGTGGGTTAGGGTTTTTTTCTCGGCACAAGCTCCACCGCTAGATGGGTGCGCGATGGACGGCTCAGACTGCGTCCAATTTGGTGATCCGCGTGAAGGCAGTTCCTCGCGTCTGATTGGCCAGCTATCTCGCGCTTGAATCTCAAAATTTTGGACCCAAAACTTTGATTTCTTATAAAAAATATAACAATGGCATATCAAAATGATCTCATATTTTGCATAAGTGTGATGTGCATCTTGAAATGGCAAACAATGTTTTCAAATAGAGCTTTCATTTTCTTTGCAAAAGAACCATTTTCCATTTTTCGAGTGCCCAAAAGGAGGTTTTTTGTGAAGGACCTCCCAAATAATTGTTGCAAAATTAGACCAAATCATTTTTCTAAAATACTAGGCCATATTTAATGCACAATTGACAAAATGGTTGGGTGTAAAAAGTTTTGATCCACCTCTCGTGAAAAAGACAAATTCCCGCCGATTCAGCTGGAAGCGGGTCAAATTTGAACTGCAGCTGCCTCATAGTTTGCTATTTATTTTTTCCAAAAATCATTTCTATGTACATAAGTATCTATTTAATCATAGAAACACTAAGAAAATTCCAAGATTCAACCACTAGTTAGGAACGGTCATTCCCGCCGTTTTGACCGCATTTTGAAACGGGCATAAAAAATTCAAAAAAAATCAAAAAATTGGGAAACCTTCGCATTGTGTAATTATATGTGGCCAAGTTCCCAGGAAAAATAACAAACTTGTCATACAGCAATTATTTTAAAAAAGTGTTCTCAGAAATGAGCTATCATGTGTGAAGATTCATGGCTTTCAAGCCGAATGATCAATCTTATGGCCACATTCATGGCATAGTTTGTTCAAATGATCTCATATTGTGCACAAGGGTGCATATTGGAATGGCAAACAATGTTGCCTAAGGAAGTTTTCATTTTCGTTGGACGAAAAAACCATTTTCCATTTTTCGAGTGCCTGAAATGAGGTTTTTTTGTGAAGGAACTACAAAATAATTGTTCCAAAATTGGACCAAATAAATTTTATAAAATACTAGGCCATATTTAATGAACAATTGACTAAATGGTTGGGTGTCAAAAATTTTGATCCACCTCTGGTGAAAAAGACAAATTCCCGCCGATTCAGTTGGAAGCGGGTCAAATTTGAACTGCAGCTGCCTCATAGTTTGCTATTTATTTTTTTCAAAAATCATTTCTAGGTACATAAGTATCTATTTAATCAGAGAAACACCAAAAAAATTCCAAGATTCAACCACTAGCTAGGAACGGTCATTCCCGCCGTTTTGACCGCATTTTGAAACGGGCATAAAAAATTCAAAAAAAATCAAAAAATTGGAAAACCTTCGCATTGTGTCATTATATGTGAACAAGTTTCCAGGAAAAATAATAAAATTGTAATACGGTAATTATTTTAAAAAAGTGTTCTCAGAAATGAGCTATCAAGTGTGAAGATTCATGGCTTTCAAGCCAAATGATCAATCTTATGGCCACATTCATGGCATAGTTTGTTCAAATGATCTCATATTGTGCACAAGGGTGCATATTGGAATGGCAAACAATGTTGCCTAAGGAAGTTTTCATTTTCGTTAGACGAAAAAACCATTTTCCATTTTTCGAGTGCCCGAAAGGAGGTTTTTTTGTGAAGGAACTACCAAATAATTGTTGCAAAATTGGACCAAATCATTTTTATAAAATACTAGGCCATATTTAATGCACAATTGACAAAATGGTCTGGTGTAAAAATTTTTGATCCACCTCTCGTGAAAAAGACAAATTTCTACCGATTCAGTTGGAAGCGGGTCAAATTTGAATTGCAGCTGCCTCATAGTTTGCTATTTATTTTTTCCAAAAATCATTTCTAGTTACATAAGGACCTATTTAATCATAAATACATGGTTTGGTGGCGATACGTCGAGGTTTGGGCGGTGGCCGAGGGCCCCAACTCTAGAGCGCGTAAACTCGCATGCCCGCCGCGTGGTCACCGCGTGACCGTGGCGTTGCCATGTGTTCTGGGCGGCCTAGGCATGTCTAGTGGGTTGGGCACTCTCCAGGTTGGTGCTAGGAAGAAAATTACAACATAAGATTCTCACGAGGAGACCTATCGATGCTCAAACATGAATTAGCAGCCAAGTGTTTGATTAGCGGTACGGGAAATGTACATGGCTAATGGGCGTGAGTTTTGGCTGAGGATGATCAGTTACTAAGAAGACCGTTTTCACAAATTTTCAGCTCAAAAGGAGGAGCCTAGGTGGTACTTGCTTTGCAAACTACCACACTGGACATAACTACGAATGTTGAAGCTCGGCTCAAAATAATGAATGGATTGAGCTGGAATTTGGTGGAGGATGGTTATTTGGGCATAGGAAAGCACTGTAGAAAATGGATGCTATTTGGACATGCCAAAGTGGTACTTCCTTCACAAATTGTTGTTCTGAACAGAATAGGAAAATGAATATTTTTGAATTATTTTTGAACTAGGCAAGGAAAGTTTTTACATATTTGACAAAGATATGACCCAAAGAATTTATGAGATTTTTTGGGGAATTTTGGAAATTACAGAAATATAGGTTGCTTCACAACCTAGGGCAAAACTGCCACATGGACATGACACATAGGCAAAACTGATGAGGTGGCGCCTAGTCATAGCAACCCACCACAATTTACAAGGCTATGACCATCTATATTGGTCGTTAACAACTAGAAATAAGGCAGCGGACTAGCGTTGTTTGCTTTATGACCATTTCGAGTAAGGAAATTATGACCTTTCTGACCAAAATGGTCGCAATGGTTTAGGGTTTGGAGCCCCTCGAACAGATTTTGACCAATTGGTCTCAAATGGTCATAAATCTATGACCAATTCTTCCAGGGTCACTGACAGAAGGTCATAAGTTGACATATTTCTTATAGTGTCGGCTCCGTACCAGACCAGTCAGTGGGGCCCACCAGGCGGCGGGCCCCAGCAGCCGGTGGAGAAGCCGGCGACCAGAGACACTAACAGCCGGGCCCTACAACCGGCCAGATTACCATTGTACCCCTGGGGGGTAGGCCTATATAAACCCCCCAGGGCACCCATGCAAGGGGTTCCCAACCTGTTAGAACTAGACTCATACTTAGAGGGAGAAGAGAGCAAGCCTTGGCTTCTTCTACCTCTAGCATACAGCTCAAGGAGCACCATTGTACTCACTAGTGCCTTAGTGATCATGCGGAGACCCCACAGAGCAGGACTAGGGGTGTTATCTCCTAGGAGAGCCCCGAACCTGGGTAAAGTGCGTCGGCGTTCGTGTCTACGCCTCATCCCGCTTCCAGGCACCGGCGACGTTCTACTCGCTCCCACCATCATAAGCCATCCTTTGGCATATGTCGCACCCAACCCCCGACACTTTTAGAACAACATGGTAATTTGCTTTGGTTATAAAATTAGTCCTAATATGATGGGCATCCAAGATGGGTATAATAAAAACTTTCATATAAAGTGCATTGAATACTATGAGAAGTTTGATTCCTTATAATTGTTTTGAGATATGAAGATGGTGATATTAGAGTCATGCTAGTAGAGTAGTTGTGAATTTGAGAGATACTTGTGTTAAAGTTTGTGATTCCCGTAGCATGCACGTATGGTGAACTGTTATGTGATGAAGTTGGAGCATGATTTATTTATTGATTGTCTTCCTTATGAGTGACGGTCGGGAATGAGCGATGGTCTTTGCCTACCAATTTATCCCCCTAGGAGCATGCGCGTAGTATTTTTTTTCGATAACTAATAGATTTTTGCAATAAGTATGTGAGTTCTTTATGACTAATATTGAGTCCATGGATTATACGAACTCTCACCCTTCTACCATTGCTAGCCTCTCTAGTACCGTGCAACTTTTGCCGGTATCATACACCCACCATATACCTTCCTCAAAACAGCCACCATACCTACCTATTATGGCATTTCCATAGCCATTCCGAGATATATTGCCATGCAAATTTTCACCTTTCCATTTATTATGACACGCTCCATCATTGTCATATTGCCTTGCATGATCATGTAGTTGAGATCGTATTTGTGGCAAAGCCACCATTCATAATTATTTTTAATACATGTCACTCTTGAATCATTGCACATCCCGGTACACCGCCGGAGGCATTCACATAGAGTCATATTTTGTTCTAAGTATTGAGTTGTAATTCTTGAGTTGTAAGTAAATAAAAGTGTGATGATCTTCATTATTAGAGCATTGTCCCAGTGAGGAAAGGATGATGGAGACTATGATTCCCCACAGTCGAGATGAGACTCCGGACAAAAAAGAAAAAAAAGAAAAAAAAAGAGGCCATAAAAAAGGGAGAAAAGGCCCAAATAAAAAAATGAGAGAAAAAGAGAGAAGGGGCAATGCTACTATCCTTTTTTCCATACTTGTGCTTCAAGTAGCACCATGATCTTCATGATAGAGAGTCTCCTATGTTGTCACTTTCATATACTAGTGGGAATTTTTCATTATAGAACTTGGCTTGTATATTCTAATGATGGGCTTCCTCAAAATGCCCTAGGTCTTTGTGAGCAAGCAAGTTGGATGCACACCCACTTAGTTTCTTTTTGAGCTTTCGTACACTTATAGCTCTAGTGCATCCTTTGCGTGGCAATCCCTACTCACTCACATTGATATCTATTGATGGGCATCTCCTTAGCCTGTTGATACGCCTAGTTGATGTGAGACTATTTTCTCCTTCTTTTGTCTTCTCCACAACCACCATTCTATTCCACCTATAGTGCTATGTCCATGGCTCACGCTCATGTATTGCATGAAGATTGAATAAGTTTGAGAACATCAAAATTATGAAACAATTGCTTGGCTTGTCATCGGGGTTGTGCATGATTAAATACTTCGTGTGATGAAGATAGAGCATAACCAGACTATATGATTTTGTAGGGATAGCTTTCTTTGGCCATGTTATTTTGAGAAGACATGATTGCTTTGTTAGTATACTTGAAGTACTATTATTTTTATATCAATATTAAACTTTTGTCTTGAATCTTTTGGATCTGAACATTCATGCCACAATAAAGAAAATTACATTGATAAATATGTTAGGTAGCATTCCACATCAAAAATTCAGTTTTTATCATTTACCTACTCGAGGACGAGCAGGAATTAAGCTTGGGGATGCTTGCACTACTAGGGAAAAGCCTAGCAGCGGCGCGGATTTTAGGCCTATCAGTAGCGCGGGAAGGAGCGCTACTGATAAGGCGCTACAGCTAAACCTTAGCAATAGCGCGCCTAGATCCACACTACTGCTAAATTGACTTAGTAGTAGCGCTTCTTCAGAACCGCGCTACTGGTAATTAGTAGTAGCGCTTCTCCTTTCCCGCGCTACTACTATTATTTAGTATTTTATTTCTTTTTTATTTCATGTTGTATTCATACACCTTTACACAAGTTTTCATACAACAGGAATTTAGAGATTGTTTTTACATCATAATGAGTTATTACATTACGGGGTGAAAGAACCATGGACTAGTTTCAAGTGGATGTCCATCCACTTGAAACTAATCCGTGGTTCTTTCACCCAATGATATAATAATATCATCGTCATCATCATATCATTAACAACTTATCATCATAATACATCATTGTCATATAACACCTCCTCAAGATCATCGTTTTCATCAATGACATCACATAGCAAATTGGTCACTAGTCGTAATCACAAGTACTCCTCATTATCAACTCTAACACATTACCACATAATAAACATATTGTACCTCATAGGACCTACTACATTCGATTAATACCTACTACATTTTCTGAGGTAAAATAGCAAAAAACAAGATAGCCCCTGACTCTCCATTATGGAGAATGGAGATTAGCATGTCTCCAATTCTTGCCTTTCGTTGAATGTGTTGGAAATATGCCCTAGAGGCAATAATAAAATGGTTATTATTATATTTCTTTGTTCATGATAATTGTCTGTTATTCATGCTATAATTGTATTATCCGGAAATCGTAATACACATGAGAATACATAGACCACAACATGTCCCTAGTGAGCCTCTAGTTGACTAGCTCGTTGATCAACAGATAGTCATGGTTTCCTGACTATGGACATTGGATGTCATTGATAACGAGATCACATCATTAGGAGAATGATGTGATGGACAAGACCCAATCATAAGCATAGCTCAAAGATCGTGTAGTTCGTTTAGCTAGAGCTTTTCCAAATGTCAAGTATCATTTCCTTAGACCATGAGATTGTGCAACTCCTGGATACCGTAGGAGTGCTTTGGGTGTACCAAATGTCACAACGTAACTGGGTGACCATAAAGGTGCACTACGGGTATCTCCGGAAGTGTCTGTTGGGTTGGCACGAATTGAGACTGGGATTTGTCACTCCGTATGACGAAGAGGTATCTCTGGGCCCACTCGGTAATGCATCATCATAATGAGCTCAATGTGACCAAGTGTCTGGTCACGGGATCATGCATTATGGTATGAGTAAAGTGAGTAATGAGATTAAACGAGGTATTGGGATACCGATGATCGAGTCTCGGGCAAGTAACGTACCGATTAACAAAGGGAATTGTATACGGGGTTGTTTGAATCCTCGACATCGTGGTTCATCCGATGAGATCATTGAGGAGCATGTGGGAGCCAACATGGGTATCCAGATCCCGCTGTTGGTTATTGACCGGAGAGGCGTCTCGGTCATGTCTGCATGTCTACCGAACCTGTAGGGTCTACACACTTAAGGTTCGGTGACGCTAGGGTTGTAGAGATATGAGTATGCAGTAAACCGAAAGTTGTTCGGAGTCCTGGATGAGATCCCGGATGTCACGAGGAGTTCTGGAATGGTCCGGAGGTAAAGAATTATATATAGGAAGTCGAGTTTCGGCCATCGGGGAAGTTTTCGGGGTCACCGGTATTGTACCGGGACCACCGGAAGGGTCCCGGGGGTCCATCGGGTGGGGCCACCTATCCTGGAGGGCCCCATGGGCTGAAGTGGGAGGGTAACCAGCCCCAGGTGGGCTGGTGCCCCCCCTGGGCCCCCCTGTGCCTAGGGTTGGAAACCCTAGGGTGGGGGCGCCTCCACTTGCCTTGGGGGGCAAGGCACCCCCTTGGCCGCCGCCCCCCCAGGAGATCCCATCTCCTAGGGCCAGCGCCCCCCCCCCCTAGGGGCCCTATATAAAGAGGGGGGAGGGAGGGCAGCCGCACCCATGCACTTGGCACCTCCCTTCCCCCTTGCTACACCTCTCCCTCTCGCAGACGCTTGGCGAAGCCCTGCCGGGATCCCTGATGCATCCACCACCACGCCGTCGTGCTGCTGGATCTTCATCAACCTCTCCTTCCCCCTTGCTGGATCAAGAATGAGGAGACATCTCCCTGACCGTACGTGTGTTGAACGCGGAGGTGCCGTCCGTTCGGCGCTAGGATCTCCGGTGATTTGGATCACGACGAGTACGACTCCCTCAACCCCGTTCCCTTGAACGCTTCCGCTCGATCTACAAGGGTATGTAGATGCACTCCTCTCTCTCGTTGCTAGATGAACTCATAGATTGATCTTGGTGAAACCGTAGGAAATTTTTTATTTTCTGCAATGTTCCCCAACATTGGCATCATGAGCTAGGTCTATGTGTAGTTCTCTTTGCACGAGTAGAACACAATTTTGTTGTGGGCATAGATGTTGTCAACTTTCTTGCCACTACTAGTCTTATTTTGCTTCAGCGGTATTGTGGGATGAAGCGGCCCGGACCGACCTTACACGTACGCTTACGTGAGACAGGTTCCACCGACTGACATGCACTAGTTGCATAAGGTGGCTAGCGGGTGTCTGTCTCTCCCACTTCAGTTGGAGCGGATTCGATGAAAAGGGTCCTTATGAAGGGTAAATAGAAGTTGACAAATCACGTTGTGGCTTTTACGTAGGTAAGAAAACGTTCTTGCTAGAACTCTATTGCAGCCACGTAAAACATGCAACAACAATTAGAGGACGTCTAACTTGTTTTTGCAGCATATGATTTGTGATGTGATATGGCCAAAAGTTGTGATGAATGATGAATGATATATTGTGATGTATGAGATCATGTTCTTGTAATAGGAATCACGACTTGCATGTCGATGAGTATGACAATCGGCAGGAGCCATAGGAGTTGTCTTAATTATTGTATGACCTGCGTGTCAATGATTTAACGCCATGTAATTACTTTACTTTATTGCTAAACCGTTAGCTATGGTAGTAGAAGTAATAGTTGGCGAGCAACTTCATGGAGACACGATGATGGAGATCATGGTGTCATGCCGATGACGAAGATGATCATGGAGCCCCGAAGATGGAGATCAAAGGAGCTATATGATATTGGCCATATCATGTCACTGTTTAATTGCATGTGATGTTTATTATGTTTATGCATCTTGTTTACTTAGAACGACGATAGTAAATAAGATGATCCCTCATAATAATTTCAAGAAAGTGTTCACCCTAACTGTGCACCATTGCGAAAGTTCGTCGTTTCGAAGCACCACGTGATGATCGGGTGTGATAGATTCTAACGTTCACATACAATGGGTGTAAGACAGATTTACACATGCAAAACACTTAGGTTAACTTGACGAGCCTAGCATGTACAGACATGGCCTCAGAACACAAGAGACCGAAAGGTCGAACATGAGTCGTATGGAAGATACGATCAACATGGAGATGTTCACCGATGATGACTAGTCCGTCTCACGTGATGATCGGACACGGCCTAGTCGACTCGGATCATGTATCACTTAGATGACCAGAGGGATGTCTAATCTGAGTGGGAGTTCATTAAATAATTTGATTAGATGAACTTAATTATCATGAACTTAGTCTAAAAACCTTTGCAAATATGTCTTATAGATCAAATGGCCAACGCTCATGTCCACCTCAACTTCAACGCGTTCCTAGAGAAAACCAAACTGAAAGATGATGGCAGCAACTATACGGACTGGGTCCGGAACCTGAGGATCATCCTCATAGCTGCAAAGAAAGATTATGTCTTAGAAGCACCGCTAGGTGAAGCTCCCATCCCAGAGAACCAAGACGTCATGAACGCTTGGCAGTCTGGTGCTGATGATTACTCCCTCGTTCAGTGCGGCATGCTTTACAGCTTAGAACCGGGGCTCCAAAAGTGTTTTGAGCAACACGGAGCATATGAGATGTTCGAAGAGCTGAAAATGGTTTTCCAAGCTCATGCCCGGGTCGAGAGATATGAAGTCTCCGACAAGTTCTTCAGCTGTAAGATGGAGGAAAATAGTTCTGTCAGTGAGCACATACTCAAAATGTCTGGGTTGCACAACTAGGGGCGGGCCCAGGAATTCAAGTCTGTGTATTCAAATTTTGGAAAAAAAATTGGAAGTCTATTGCCTTCCTTTCGGGCATATAATCAATTACATAAGCATATTGTACTAGTTCTAAACTATATAAAAGATACCACTTAATATATTATATTCACAAAAATTGATCATAATTTGGTATTGTTAACCATATGGAAGTAAAAACATTGTTCAACATATCATCGCAAAATCTAAAATATATAGAGGATCAATAAAAAAACTTACAAATCACAGGATAACTTTGCGATCCTTGATGCTTTGAAAATGAGTGATAATGTCCTCATCCTTAACTTGCAAGAAGAAATCCCTTTCAATGAATGTGACCAAGCAATCATTCAAGTATTTTTTCCCCATCTTGCTTCTTAGCTTGTTTTTTATATAGTTCATTGATGAAAAGACCCTCTCAACACCGGCTGTTGCAACAGGAAGGACTAGCACCAATTTGAGAAGTTTGTAAACAATATCATACCGAAGAGCCCTCCCTGTTCTAACAAGCATCATAGACAACTCTGCTAGACTTCTCAAGTTTGTGAAGTTTTCATCATTCCTCACATCACTAATATAGAGATTCAATTGAAAAGGAAGTTGGTGCATTTCTTCAAAGTCAAAATCATGAGGATAGAACCCAGCAAGCTTAACTAGGTCATCAATATTAAAAGAAGAAAATGACTTGGCTGGACTGAATGAGGCCATGCATCTAAGTAGCTCCGTGTTTACCTCATCAAACCTGTTATTAAGCTCTTGAAGTTGCCTATCAATGACACCCAAAAACATATCAGCATGGAACCGGTGGTAATTCATGACATTTTTATAGAACGCTCTTGCTCTTTGTATAGGCTTGTACTTCCCATCCATGTCAACGCATCTGACATTGTGCTTCATAAAAAAAGAAGTGACATTCTCAAGGAATTCTTTCCATCCATCATCTTCGCTTAGAACTTGCAGTTGTACCTTTGTGAACTCAAGAAGATCAACTGCATTCACAATATCTTGATCCCTCTTTTGCAAAGCGTTGCTTAAGTCACTTGTGTACCCAAATATTTCATTCATCAAGTGCAGCATGAAAACAAACTCAAATGATTTAAATACTTCCAACATAGTTTGAGCTCCTAAAGCCTCTGCCGAATTATTTTCTTTCCCAAGCCTAAAGAGAACTTTCCTGATTGAAGGATACAAAGACATAACATGCATTACCATTTTGTAGTGAGATCCCCATCGTGTATCACCGGGCCTTGCTAGGCCCATCTCTTGATTCAAACCTTGGCCAGCTTCAATTTCACCTAGTTTCAATGCTTCAATCATATACTCAGCCTGAGCTACGTGAAGCATGCAGATCTTTTTACATGACATCCCAAGAACATTCAACAAATATGCAAGGTGCCCAAAGAACCATTTGCAATCATTATTCTCCTTAGCAACCACTACAAGGGTTAGTTGAAGCTGATGGGCGAAGCAATGAACATAATAAGCAGAAGGAGAATCTTCCATAATTAGTTTCTTCAAACCATTAACATGACCCTTCATGTTACTAGCACCGTCATACCCTTGCCCACGTACCTTGGATATCGGCAATTGATACTTCATAAGCAAGGTCTGAATTGCTTCTTTAAGAGTCAATGATGTAGTATCCGCAACTTGAGCAAGACCAAGAAACCTTTCAATCGGCTCCCCTATTTTATTGACAAATCGCAAGCAAAGAGCTAACTGTTCTTGTTGGTATGCATCACTAGATTCATCAGCAAGAATTGCAAAACACTCATCACCAAGTTCCTCTATGACAAATTTTGTTGTTTCACGAGCACAAGAACCAATAATCTGTTTTTGAATCTTGTGATCTATCATCTGACAATTCTGTGGAGCATTTCCTAAAACAACCTTATTAACTTCTTCAAAGTTTCCTGCCAGCCATTGCAAAAGTTCTCGGAAATTTCCTTTATTTTTAGAATCCTTTCCCTCATCATGACCACGAAAAGCCAACCCCTGATGCAAAATAAATTTTATGCACTCAAGTGACCATTTTAATCGAGCTAGATACTCAACCTTGTACTGTGTGGTATGTGAGGAAATGGCCACATGGATTGATGCTTTAGGTTTGATGAACAAATTATATTTCTCTTCGGCTTCACAATGAGCACTATTCACCTCACCAGCATGCTTACGAAATCTCGCTTTCATATTCCAATTTCTGAACCCTCCATTAACAAAACTATCTCCACCAGCAAATTTAGTACTATCTTTGAACAAATAGCAAAAAAAGCAATATGCAGCATCTTTATCCACACTATACTCAAGCCACTTATACTCATCAAACCAAACCGGTTGGAAGCGACGCTTACCTCCGCATTCATGTTGCGGAAAATCTTTCTTCTGCATCTTTGGTTTACATCGTCCCAATGCAATGTAGGCCCTTCTAACTGAATCTTGGTCATTAACATCATAGCTTGAGATAGGAGCCCTCAACCCAGGATCAGGCTCGATGTTATAAATGTCATCATCACTATCCTCATCACTAGAATCAGATTCATCTAGGGCCATAGATTCATCATCATCTTCTGCTATTGGGGCCTCTGTGTGAGGAGCTCTCTCAGGTTCAGGTGGTATTGTGTGTGTCTCACTACCACTTTGCCCTTCGAAAATTACCAACTGCATCTGACTTTCATTGGAAGATGGGGTAGCACTCATTGGTTCAGGTTGTTTTCTTTTTGCAGCAACTCTTTCTAGGAAAGCTCTCAAATCAGTAGTGTTCTTACTCTTCATGTTTTACACCTGAAAAGTAAAATTGCTCAAGTTTTAGAGTACTAATCGTTATACATAACGCTCACTTGAACTAATTCAAAATTTATAAACGTTCTCTCATTACAAACTCGAATGGAAAATTATAAATTCTCTTGTCTAAACAATTCTTAATTGACTGCAAACTAGTCTCTAATTTCACTATATTAAAACAAGAAAGACAAGTGGTCAAACTAACTTACTCAGTTAGTCTTGCACTTCTGTATGGCAGCCTGCTGGACAATATGAGATCAAAAGCGAGCCCCTGCCTAGCTGCCTGAATTTAGTTCAACAGTGACAAGTAAATTCAGTTAGAACACAAACATGAGAGGAGAGCCCAATTTCGGGGTCAAAGGATTAGTACATCTAATTAATGATTATACCTTTGATAGTTGAATTCGAGTTGTGGCTTTAAAATTAGATCGATTCCACCAATCTTGCTACCCTCCACCTACAACAGAGATTAGAAAGTTCAGAACCAACAGGGGCAAGGGATTAGGGATTCAGGTTCAGGGATGTATTCGTCAGCCGCGCGTACCTGATATGATCGCCGATCAAGCGACGGCAGCTCTGGACCCTGGCCGCCATGCGGTGCCGATCAGGAGGCGGTTCGTGGCTTGGGCGCTTGCGTCACGTGCGGCGAGTGGAGATTGGAGAACTCGAGAACAGGGGAGGCGCTGCCGGTTCATGTGCCTCGCTCTGATCGATGGAAGTTTTTCTGCGCGGCGATGGATGTGTGTGCGAGTGACTTGGGCCAATGGGCCATGTCGTGGTGATGAGGAGAAATATACAATGGGCTGCCTCACTTTTTGGGCTGAAAAGCTTAACTTGCATGCTCTGTATGTATCGGTATCGTTTTTCCTTATACAACATAGTATATAGACTATATATACCTAATCTTTTCACAAAAATAATGGGTATTCAAGTGAATACCCTTGAATTGAGGTGGGCCCACCTCTGTGCACAACCGCGTGACTCAGCTGGGAGTTAATCTCCCGGATGACGCGGTTATTGACAGAATCCTTCAGTCGCTTCCACCAAGCTACAAGAGCTTTGTGATGAACTTTAATATGTAGGGGATGGAAAAGACCATTCCTGAAGTATATTCAATGCTGAAATCAGCAGAGGTAGAGATCAAAAAGGAACATCAAGTGTTGATGGTGAATAAAACCACTAAGTTCAAGAAAGGCAAGGGTAAGAAGAACTTCAAGAAGGACGGCAAGGAAGTTTCCGTGCCCGGTAAGCCAGCTGCCGGGAAGAAGTCAAAGAATGGACCCAAGCCTGAGACTGAGTGTTTTTATTGCAAGGGGAAGGGTCACTGGAAGTGGAACTGCCCCAAATACTTAGCGGACAAGAAGGCCGGCAACACTAAAGGTATATGTGATACACATATAATTGATGTGTACCTTACTAGTGCTCGTAGTAGCTCCTGGGTATTTGATACTGGTGCCGTTGCTCATATTTGTAACTCAAAGTAGGAGCTGCGGAATAAGCCGAGACTGGCGAAGGACGAGGTGACGATGCGCATCAGGAATGGTTCCAGAGTCGATGTGATCGCCGTCGGCACGCTACCTCTACATTTACCTACGAGATTAATTTTAAACCTCAATAATTGTTATTTAGTGCCAGCTTTAAGCATGAACATTGTATCTGGATCTCATTTAATACGAGATGGCTACTCATTTAAATCCGAGAATAATGGTTGTTCTATTTATATGAGAGATATGTTTTATGGTCATGCCCCGATGGTCAATGGTTTATTCTTAATGAATCTCGAACGTGATGTTACACATATTCATAGTGTGAATACCAAAAGATGTAAAGTTGATAACGATAGTCCCACATACTTGTGGCACTGCTGCCTTGGTCACATTGGTGTAAAGCGCATGAAGAAGCTCCATGCTGATGGACTTTTAGAGTCTCTCGATTATGAATCATTTGACACATGCGAACCATGCCTCATGGACAAAATGACCAAGACTCCGTTCTCCGGAACAATGGAGCGAGCAACCAACTTATTGGAAATCATACGTACTGATGTGTGCGGTCCAATGAGCGTTGAGGCTCGCGGAGGATATCGTTATGTTCTCACTCTCACTGATGACTTGAGTAGATATGGGTATGTCTACTTGATGAAACACAAGTCTGAGACCTTTGAAAAGTTCAAGGAGTTTCAGAATGAGGTAGAGAATCAACGTGACCGAAAAATAAAGTTCTTACGATCAGATCGTGGAGGAGAATATTTAAGTCACGAATTTGGTACGCACTTAAGGAAATGTGGAATCGTTTGACAACTCACGCCGCCTGGAACACCTCAGCGTAACGGTGTGTCCGAACGTCATAATCGCACTTTATTGGATATGGTGCGATCTATGATGTCTCTTACCGATTTACCACTATCTTTTTGGGGATACTCTCTAGAGACAGCTACATTCACTTTAAATAGGGCACCATCTAAATCTGTTGAGACGACACCATATGAATTATGGTTTGGGAAGAAACCTAAGCTGTCGTTTCTGAAAGTTTGGGGATGCGATGCTTATGTCAAGAAACTTCAACCTGAAAAGCTCGAACCTAAGTCAGAAAAATGCGTCTTCATAGGATACCCTAAGGAAACCATTGGGTATACCTTCTACCTTAGATCCGAAGGCAAGATCTTTGTTGCCAAGAACGGGTCCTTTTTGGTGAAAGAGTTTCTCTCGAGAGAAGTAAGTGGGAGGAAGGTGGAACTTGATGAAGTACTACCTCTTGAACTGGTAAGTAGCGCAAATCAGGAAGATGTTCCTATGATGCCTACACCGACTGGAGAGGAAATTAATGATGATGATCAAGGTACTTCGGATCAAGTTGCTACTGAACTTCGTAGGTCCACAAGGACACGTTCCACACTAGAGTGGTATGGCAACCCTGTCCTGGAGATCATGTTGTTAGACAACGATGAACCTTCAAACTATGAAGAAGCAATGGCGGGCCCAGATTCCAACAAATGGCTTGAAGCCATGCAATCCGAGATAGAATCCATGTATGAAAACAAAGTATGGACTTTGACAGACTTGCCCGATGATCGGCGAGCGATAGAAAACAAATGGATCTTTAAGAAGAAGACAGACGCAGATGGTAATGTTACCATCTATAAAGCTCGATTTGTCGCTAAGGGTTATCGGCAAGTTCAAGGGGTTGACTATGATGAGACTTTCTCTCCCGTAGCAAAGCTGAAGTCTGTCCGAATCATGTTAGCAATTGCCGCATACTATGATTATGAGATATGGCAGATGGACGTCAAAACTGCATTCCTTAACGGTTATCTTAAGGAAGAACTGTATATGATGCAGCCGAAAGGTTTTGTCGATCCTAAGAATGCTAACAAGGTATGCAAGCTCCAGCGATCCTTTTATGGGTTGGTGCAAGCATCTCGGAGTTGGAACATTCGCTTTGATGAGATGATCAAAGCGTTCGGGTTTATGCAGACTTATGCAGAAGCCTGTGTTTACAAGAAAGTGAGTGGGAGCTCTGTAGCATTTCTCATATTATATGTAGATGACATACTTTTGATGGGAAATGATATAGAACTTTTGGACAGCATTAAGGCCTACTTGAATAAGTGTTTTTCAATGAAGGACCTTGGAGAAGCTGCTTACATACTAGGCATCAAGATCTATAGGGATAGATCGAGACACCTCATAGGTCTTTCACAAAGCACATACCTTGATAAGATATTGAAGAAGTTCAATATGGATTAGTCCAAGAAAGGGTTCTTGCCTGTATTGCAAGGTGTGAGATTGAGCTCGGCTCAATGCCCGACCACGGCAGAAGATAAAGAAGAGATGAGTGTCATCCCCTATGCCTCGGCCATAGGATCTATTATGTATGCCATGTTGTGTACCAGACCTGATATAAACCTTGCCGTAA
Source organism: Triticum aestivum (assembly GCF_018294505.1). Lineage (NCBI taxonomy): Eukaryota > Viridiplantae > Streptophyta > Magnoliopsida > Poales > Poaceae > Triticum > Triticum aestivum. The sequence continues at coordinate 632,754,850 of NC_057804.1, read as the reverse complement.
GTTTGGTAGGAAGGTACCAAAGTAACCCCGGCAAGGAACACTGGACAGCGGTCAAGAATATCCTGAAGTACCTGAAAAGGACAGAGGACATGTTTCTCGTCTATGTAGGTGACGAAGAGCTCGTCGTAAAGGGTTACGTCGATGCTAGCTTCGACACAGATCTGGATGACTCGAAGTCACAAACCGGATACATGTATATTCTGAATCGTGGGGTAGTAAGCTGGTGCAGTTGCAAGCAAAGCGTCGTGGCGGGATCTACATGTGAAGCGGAGTACATGGCAGCCTCGGAGGCAGCGCATGAAGCAATCTGGGTGAAGGAGTTCATCACCGGCCTAGGAGTCATACCCAATGCGTCGGGGCCGATCAAACTCTTCTGTGACAACACATGAGCTATTGCACTTGCCAAGGAGCCCAGGTTTCACAAGAAGACCAGGCACATCAAGCGTCGCTTCAACTCCATTCGTGAAAATGTTCAAGATGGAGACATAGATATTTGTAAAGTACATACGGACCTGAATGTGGCAGATCCGTTGACTAAACCTCTCCCTAGGGCAAAACATGATCAACACCAGAATTCCATGGGTGTTCGATTCATCACAATGTAACTAGATTATTGAACTCTAGTGCAAGTGGGAGACTGTTGGAAATATGCCCTAGAGGCAATAATAAAATGGTTATGATTATATTTCTTTGTTCATAATAATTGTCTGTTATTCATGCTATAATTGTATTATCTGGAAATCGTAATACACGTGTGAATACATAGACCACAACATGTCCCTACTGAGCCTCTAGTTGACTAGCTCGTTGATCAACAGATAGTCATGGTTTCCTGACTATGGACATTGGATGTCATTGATAACGGGAACACATCATTAGGAGAATGATGTGATGGACAAGACCCAATCCTAAGCATAGCTCAAAGATCGTGTAGTTCGTTTAGCTAGAGCTTTTCCAAATGTCAAGTATCATTTCCTTAGACCATGAGATTGTGCAACTCCTGGATACCGTAGGAGTGCTTTGGATGTACCAAACGTCACAACGTAACTGGGTGACTATAAAGGTGCACTACGGGTATCTCCGAAAGTGTATGTTGGGTTGGCACGAATCGAGACTGGGATTTGTCACTCCATATGATGGAGAGGTATCTCTGGGCCCACTCGGTAATGCATCATCATAATGAGCTCAAATGTGACCAAGTGTCTAGTCACGGGATCATGCATTACGGTACGAGTAAAGTGAATTGCTGGTAACGAGATTAAACGAGGTATTGGGATACCAACGGTCGAGTCTCGGGCAAGTAACGTACCGATTGACAAAGGGAATTGTATGCGGGGTTGTTTGAATCCTCGACATCGTGGTTCATCCAATGAGATCATCGAGGAGCATGTGGGAGCCAACATGGGTATCCAGATCCTGCTGTTGGTTATTGACCGGAGAGGCATCTCGGTCATGTATGCATGTCTCCCGAACCCGTAGGGTCTACACACTTAAGGTTTGGTGACACTATGGTTGTAGAGATATGAGTATGCAGTAAACCGAAAGTTGTTCGGAGTCCCGCATGAGATCCCGGACGTCACGAGGAGTTCCGGAATGGTCCGGAGGTAAAGAATTATATATAGGAAGTCGAGTTTCGGCCATCGGGAAAGTTTCGGGGGTCACCGGTATTGTATCGGGACCGCCGGAAGGGTCCCGAGGGTCCACCAGGTGGGGCCACCTATCCTGGAGGGCCCCATGGGCTGAAGTGGGAGGGTAACCATCCCCAGGTGGCTGGTGCACCCCCCTTAGGCCCCCCTGCGCCTAGGGTTGGAAACCCTAGGGTGGGGACGCCTCCACTTGCCTTGGGGGGCAAGGCACCCCCTTGGCCACCCCCCCCCTAGGAGATCCCATCTCCTAGGGCCGGCGCCCCCCTAGGGGCCCTATATAAAGAGGGGGGAGGGAGGTCAGCCGCACCCATGCACTTGGCGCCTCCCTTCCCCCTTGCTACACCTCTCCCTCTCGCAGACGCTTGGCGAAGCCCTGCCGGGATCCCTGCTGCATACACCACCACGCCGTCGTGCTGCTGGATCTTCATCAACCTCTCCTTCCCCCTTGTTGGATCAAGAAGGAGGAGACGTCTCCTTGACCGTATGTGTGTTGAACGCGGAGCTGCCGTCCATTCGGCGCTAGGATCTCCGGTGATTTGGATCACGACGAGTACGACTCCCTCAACCCTGTTCCCTTGAACGCTTCCGCTCGATCTACAAGGGTATGTAGATGCACTCCTCTCTCTTGTTGCTAGATGAACTCATAGATTGATCTTGGTGAAACCGTAGGAAATTTTTTATTTTCTGCAACGTTCCCCAACAGAATGTTACTTCCAAGAACCTCCTTGCGAATGTCCATACATTTCTTCCATTCTTTGATGATCATGTGTTCACCGGTTTTAGAAATCCGATATGCACAGGTGAGCTCCCTAGATTTACCTGGCAGTATGTTCAGAACTGAGAGGCGACCATTCAGAGACATCAGATGAGGCACACAATCCATCGGGAGTTTCTGTTGAGAAACATAATAATAACTTCGTAGTTAGCAATGATGTACTAGTTTTAGAAGTATGCAAAAGATGCACGGATGTCGTAATAGTTAAAAATCTTACCAGGGTATCTCCAGAGACGTTACCGTGGTTCAACACATGCACTAGTGGCACGTATTCACCATAATTTGGAGGAGTTCGATAATAGTTATTGTAATTCTCAAGAAGAGTACAAAATGCGATCAGATGATTTTTCTCCTTATACGTTAATTCGGTGCCATCGATGTAGTGGGTTTTATCTACCATCTTCCGCACAGTCTTTGAAGAATCAAAATAAGCTGCCAATGGAAATAAGCTATCAACTATTTTGAAATAAACAATATAAATTAGTTAATAACTATGTTTGAGAAATTCACATAGCGGTACAATCGGAAGCGTATCAACAAGGACCCAAATGTCCATATTGTCTTGCTCGATGTCAGGATCACCAAGATCCATGGTGACAATCATACCCTCATAAAAACCATACATTTTGCAAAGTGCTTCCCAATTTTGGCAACCAAAATGGGTTACGCTCTGAGCATTGCACAGATTTACTTCAAAATCCATATCATGATGGGTCCTTAGGTGTATTTTCTTTGTTTCAAAATTTTCATGGTCTTCAAAACCCATCCTCTCCAAGACATAGCGTCTTGCATGGCATGGGATAAGCTAGTCGAATTGTAAAATATGAAAATTAGACGTTGAAATAGTTGAAGTCATGCTTAATTACGGAAAAAAAAACACTTGTCGTTGTTGCGTACCGTTTCAACATTGAAGGTCGCCTCGAGCTTAATGCTGAAGCGCCGATCTTCGTCCAGCTCAACGAACCTGTCGCACATACCTTGATCATCGTGGCACCAGCTGCACTCCCCCGGGAGACTGTCATCGTCCGAGTACGACATTTCCTACATTCATAATTCAAAGATTAAACGTGTACATATTCTAGCACAAGTCATGCCAGAATTCACGAAAAAATCCGGCATGACCTTTGCTAAAAAAGGACATATCGAGCGTCTGAAATTTGCCGGAACGGAAATTAATCAACACTCCGGCAAAACATAGGCCACTCGGAGATGTAAACTGAACATGAACGGCCACTTGGGCAACCACATATCCTATTTGAGCAACAACACAAGATATACAAGGATATTTGGCTGGTCTCACCTCGATGTCGGAGGGGGTCGGTGACTGGGATGACGACGGGGATGTCGAAGGGGGTCGGTGACGGGGACGACGGTGGTCACCTGAAACCGTATAAGTTATCACTAATACATCCCGAATAATTGCTTAAACTAAAAAATAACAACAAATATGACATGTTCAACTAGTTTTATTAATTCAACTAGTTCTTACTAAATATAAACTTACTATAAATACAAAAAAATAGTTCTTTCTAAAAATAAAGTAGTTCAACTAGTTATATTAATTATCTTACTAAAAATACATTAGTTCTATTAATTCAACTAGTTCAACTAGTTTATTAATTTACTTACTAAACTAGTTCAACTACAACTACTATTAATCATACTGCCCTAGTTAACTAGTACCATCACTACTAGTAATTAACATCCACTACTATTAAAAATCTAGTACTAACTAACCAACATCTAGTACTAGCTATGAACCCTAAATTAACATCTACTACTACTAAATCTAGTACTAACTAGTGGCAGGGGGTGGGGGGCGACGGAGAGGTAGCTAGGGGCGGCGAGGGCGGGATCAGGATCGGGAGGCGGCGGTGCTAGGTGGGCTCGGGTGGCGGCGGTGTGGTCGAGGCCGGTGGGAGGAGGGCTGCCGGCGGCAGAGGGAGGAGGGGCGGCCGCAGGCGGAGGGAGGAGGGCGGCGGCAGAGGAGGGAGGGGCGGCCGCAGGCGGAGGGAGGATGTGCGAGGAGGAGGGAGGAGGGACGGAAGGAGGGGAGTACCTCGGCGGCAGACAGACGAAGGCGGCGGCGGCGACGCACAACGACGGTTATCGGCACGTGGGCGAGAGTGAGAGTGTGAGTGAGAGAGAGGGTCGGTCGTGCGCGTGGGGATAAGGTAGGGATAGTTGTAGCGCGTTTGCCAAAACGCGCTACAGCTAATCTGAATAGCAGTAGCACTTTGCATATAAACCACTACTGCTAAGTGTAACTATACAAAAATACATTGGCCATCAATGATCTTTTTGTGTACAATCTGAATTGTCAATATGAGTCCTCTCCGGTAGGAACCGGAGAGGACTCATATTGCGGTCACAAATTTTACACATAGAGTTCAGTGAAGACCAACTGGTTGTGATAGTTTCAGAAATAACATATTTAAGGTGGTAAACACCCTGTTCACGGAGCGAGGTGGGACTAAACTTGTGGGTTGATCTTAGTAGTAGCGGTTTTCTTCGAAGCGCGCTGCTGCTAACTTCCATAGCAGTAGCGCGGATCATTATAGGGCGCTACTGCTATAACTAGCGGGGGGGCGAGGTCATGGCAATTAGAGCAGTAGCGTGTTTTACGGTGGACGCGCTACTGCTATTTTCCTTTTAGCAGCGCGTTTTGCTATCACGCGCTACTGCTAAATAGCAGTAGCGTCGTATTTTGAGGAGCGCTGCTGGTAAGATTCTGTGTATAGGCTTTTCCCTAGTAGTGTTGATACGTCTCCAACGTATCTATAATTTTTATTGTTCCATGCTATTATATTATCTGTTTTGGATGTTTAATGGGCTTTAATATGCTCTTTTATATTATTTTTGGGACTAACCTATTAACCGAGGCCCAGTGCCAGTTTCTGTTTTTTTGCCTATTTTAGAGTTTTGCAGAAAAGGAATACCAAACGGAGTCCAAACTGAATGAAACCTTCGCGATGATCTTTCTTGGACCAAAAACAAACCAGAAGACTTGGAGTTGAAGTCGGAGACGCAACGAGGCGTCCACGAGGCAGGAGGGCGTGCCCAGGGGGTAGGCGCGCCCCCCATCCTCGTGGGCTCCTCGTAGCTCCACCGACCTAGTTCTTTCGCCTATATATACTCTTATACCCTAAAACATCAGGGGGAGCCACGAAACCACTTTTCCACCGCCGCAACCTTCTGTACCCGTGAGATCCCATCTTGGGGCCTTTTTCGGCGTCCTGCCGGAGGGGGAATCGATCACGGAGGGCTTCTACATCAACACCATTACCTCTCCAATGAAGCGTGAGTAGTTTACCACAGACCTTCGGGTCCATAGTTATTAGCTAGATGGCTTCTTCTCTCTCTTGGATTCTCAATACAAAGTTCTCCTCGATGTTCTTGGAGATCTATTCAATGTAATATTCTTTTGCGATGTGTTTGCCGAGATCCAATAATTGTCGATTTATGAACAAGATTATCTATGAATATTATTTGGTTCTTCTCTGAATTCTTATATGCATGATTTGATATCTTTGCAAGTCTCTTCGAATTATCAGTTTAGTTTGGCCTACTAGATTGATCTTTCTTGCCATGGGAGAAGTGCTTAGCTTTGGGTTCAATCTTGCGGTGTCCTTTCCCAGTGACAGTAGGGGCAGCAAGACACGTATTGTATTGTTGCCATCAAGGATAAAAAAGATGGGGTTTATATCATATTGCTTGAGTTTATCCCTCTACATCATGTCATCTTGCTTAATGCGTTACCCCGTTCTTATGAACTTAATACTCTAGATGCATGCTAGATAGCGGTCGATGTGTGGAGTAATAGTAGTAGATGCAGGAAGGAGTCGGTCTACTTGACACGGACGTGATGCCTATGTTCATGATCATTGCCTTAGATGCCATCATAAGTATGTGCTTTTCTATCAATTGCTCGGCAGTAATTTGTTCACCCACCGTAATACATGCTATCTCGAGAGAAGCCACTAGTGAAACCTATGGCCCCTGGATCTCTTTTCCATTACATTAAGTCTCGTTTCCATATTGTTGAATCTCGTTTACTATTTTGCAATCTTTACTTTCCAATCTATACATCGAAAATACCAAAAATATTTACTTTATTATCTCTATCAGATCTCACTTTTGCGAGTGATCGTGAAGGGATTGACAACCCCTTTACCGCGTTTGTTGCAAGTTCTTGATTGTTTGTGCAGGTATTCGGTGACTTGTGCGTCATCTCCTACTGGATTGATACCTTGGTTCTCAAAACTAAGAGAAATACTTACGCTACTTTGCTGCATCACCCTTTCCTCTTCAAGGGAAAACCAACGCAAGCTCAAGAGGTAGCAGAGGGTTGCACCTCCACAATGTTGTTGTGAGCCGGCCAGCCAGCAACGGTGCTACGAGGTCGTCTCGGTGCTATGCCGTGTTGGTGGCCAGCGATGCTGGGATAACGGAGCACAGGCAGGCCGCCGAAGCATTGTCGGTGCTGCAACTACTGGAGCATCATCAGCACTGCAACAGAGCTCATCGGGCCGATGGACCATCACTGGTGCTGCAACGGAGCAACGTCAGGCCACCAGAACCTCGCGCACGGGTGCTGCAATGGAGCGTTGTCAGGCCATCGGAGCATCGTCGGTGACGCAACGGAGCCTCACTGGTGTTGCAATGGAGCATTGTCGGGCCGTCGGAGCATCGTCAGTGTTGTAATGGAGCATCGTCGGTGTTGCAATGGAGCATTAAGGGTGCTGGAACGGAGAATCTCCAATGTTGCAATGGGGCATTGTCGGGCCGCTGGAGCATCGTCGATGCTGCAACGGAGAATCGTCGGTGGTGGAACGGTAGCATCGCCACCCACAGGAGCATCGGCAATGCTGCAATGGAGCATTACCAGTCTTGCAATGGGTCATTGTCGGGCCGCCGGAGCACCGTTGGTGGTGCAATGGTGCTTGTCGGGTCGTGCGGAGCATCGCCGCTACTACAGCGGAGCATCGTCGGTGCTGCAACGGAGCTCGCGGGGCTGCCGGAGCATCACCGGTGCTGCAACGGAGCATTCCTTGGGTCGCTGGAGCATCGTCTGTGTTGCGACAAAGCTCACTGGGTCGTCGAAGCATCATCAGTGCTGCAACAAAGCACTGTCGGACCGTTGGAGCATCATCGGTGCTGCAACAAAGCATCGCCGGGCCGCGGAAACCTTGTGTGTGATGCAATGGAGCGCAGCCAGAGCATCGTCCATGCTGCAACAAAGCACCGTCAGGCCATCGGATCCTCGCGGGTGATGTAATGAAGCGCCGCCGGAGCATCGCCAGTGCTGCACAGGAGCACCACGAGTGTTGTAATGGGGCATTGTGGGCCGTCGGAGCATCACTGATGCTTCAAGGGATGGTCGTAGCAAGTCATTGCTAATGCAGCAATCCCAGAGCTTGCCGGTGGTGTAGCCATGAACTCGCCGATGTTGTCGTGAGATGACCAGTGACATGGCTCTGCAAACGTGAGCACTGCGGGTGGTACAGAGGGCTGCAAGTCGCGGCCAGCTATGATCCTCGTCGGAGCTATGCATGCCACCAGTGGCGGAGCTTGGGACACATCTTAGGAGGGGCAAATGGGCTGGGGGGGGGGCAACCAACATCAGGTTTAAGCTACATTTCTATGAATCTAGGGGCATTTTACTCATGATAATATGAACAAATCTCCTGGGTAGGGGGGGTGACGGCCCAGGTTGATCTCCACTAAGCTCCGCCACTGCATGCCACATGAGAAGCAAGAATTTGTGTTGCACGTACAGGTGGCTAGAATGATGGCATATTGTATTTGTGTTGACGTTGTCCAGGGAATCAAGCGGACATGGGCAGGAACACGCTGCCGAAATCAACGCCTGACCAGCCGGCTGATCTTTTTCTAAGATCAGTCGACTGACGCCTACCAGCCCCCTCGTTATTGCGAGGGGTGCTCCTTTTCGGCGCTTTAAGCGTCAGTAGTGCTCCCGGCACCACGCGCCGCCTAGTGGGCCGGCCCAACAACTTGCGAAAAAGTAGAAAACGTGAAGAGAAAAAGTTACTAGCAATGTTGCCGGAATGAGGAATCGAACTCAGCACAGTGACGCAGACGTACTGCCACATTAATGACTAGACTAACTTGGCCTTGATGTTTGTTATTAGGAATAAGTACCATTTGACCCTTTTATTACGGCATATAGCATATATTATATACCCAGAGTAAATTATTTCAAAAAAAACGAAAAACCTGAAAAAGAATTCACAAAAATAGGAAAACCCACAAACTTGAAAAAAGTTCAAACTTTGGAAAAACTTCATCATTTTTTTCAAAACTGTTCATCTATATTAAAAAATAGTTCATCATTTTTTGAAAGAACCATTCATTGGTTTCAAAATAAGTTTATCAATTTTGGAAAATGGTTCATTAATTTCAAAATATGTCCATTGATTTTGAAAAACAGTTCACTAATTTTTAAAAATGTTTGTGTATTCAAACTTTGTTCATAAATTCAAAAAAGGATCACATTTTTAAATATTGTTCGGAAATTTCTAAAAATGTTCCCATCCTCAAATTTTATTCAGAAAAAATCACATTTTTGAAAAGTGTTCGAACACTCCTTCAAAAATTGTCCCTGTTATTTTTAATTGTTTGCATTGAAAAATAACACTTTTTCAAAATATAATCGTGTTTGAGATTTTTAAAAAATTAGATTTCTCGCTGCTGATGGTTCAACATTGAAGCTCATCAGCTCATGTGGCTAGCGATGAGCAAACACCGCGGGAGGTCTAGGGTTCTATTATTTGGGTCCCACAGTTTGGGGAGGTTCTAGCTGGTTTTCTTTAATTTTTTCTGCTTTTTTAATCTTTTTTCTCATTTGTTTTTTCACTTTTTAATTCGTGATTTTTTTATTTCACAAACTTATTTATTAAATATGAATTTTTTGTAAATTCAAAAATATATTCAAGTTTAGAATCCTTTTCCTAATATTTCCAAAAAAATGAATTCATGTAATCTTTTTGAAATTCATGAATATATTTTTATATTCATGAACATTTGTACATTAATGGTCATTTCTCTAGTTAACGAACAATTTTGAATCGGCGACATTTTTGTAGATTTTCATGAAATTTTTGGAAATCACAAACAATTTTTAAATTCACGGAATTTTTTTTACTTCATGGGCATTTTTTTTATTATTGTGAATATTTTATAAAATCTTGAATATTTTCAAAATTGGCAAACATTTTCTCAATATAGAACATTTTTTAATTCATGATTTTTTTTAGTTCTTTAGCATTTTTTTCTAAAAACATGAACATTTTTTTGAATCACCAAATTTCTTAAATTCGTGAACAATTTTGAATTTTTATTTAAATACATAAATATCTGGGATGTTTTTTTCGTTTAGCCGGAGGGTGAGTGGGAGCTCCCTTAGTAAGGTATGAAGTACATGGGTCAAGGTTGCAACTTAGTTGGCCCAAATAAAGAAATAATTCATTCTCGATTCCGGCAATCTGATCCATCTGGGAGCTCGTTGGAGCTCAGGTACGCGTTGACATCGAGGCCATGTACGTGAAACCTGCAGGTACGATAAAATCATTGGCTATGGGTGAAATACACTCGATAAACTGTTTGCCAAGTTCTTATCACTGGGACACTCGGCAAAAGGCGACTAGGCTATCCCGGCAAAGTCAGTGTTATCAGGTTTTTTCCTCGAGTACTCGGTATGAAACTCGACAAATTAGAGGCATGGATGAAATGGAGCGGTAACGGTCGGTGTCACGTGTCGCATGTGTTGCGCTGACAAATGGTGCAAGGCTTTGTTGAGTGTTACACTCAACAAAACAGGGTGGACATGAACAAGAAGAGATACACCGGCGACCAAATCCAACCAATGCATGGCGCTACGATGGGATAACATAGAGGGCGAAACAACGTTGCATCGTCAACACCGGCCACCATGTTCTGGTCGCTGCATTGTGTGGCCCTGCAATGGAACGACAACGAGGAGGTCGTTTACGTTGGCGAGGAGGGATGCAGTAGCAGCTTGTGGCGGGGAGAGGATCGGGTTGACGATGATCCATTCACTTGATGTATAATAGGCGGGAGCACAAATTATTTTATAGATTTTTGGATTTGGCTTAGAACCGAATCATGGTTTCCTTTGGGATATTCCTTCGGTTTTTTGGGTCCAAGTTTAGGGCCTGTTTGATTCAGAGGATTTTCATAGGATTTTTGAAGGATTAGAATCCTTAGGAAATTTTCCTGCGTTGATCGTTTGATTCGCAGGATTGAATCCCATAGGATTTTTTCCTATGGATTCATTTGTACTACATTTATAGGAATTCTAGCATCCACTCCAACCTCTTGAAAGAAATCCTTTATTTTTTATGTGATACAATCAAACAAACTCAAATTCTATAGGACTCCAATGGGCATGTCATTTCAATCCTACGCTTTTTCTATTCCTGTGTTTTTGCACTCCTGCGAATCAAAGAGGCCCTTAGGCTAAGGAGAGCGAACGTTTCCTTTGGGATAGTCTTCGGTTTTTTCGTGCATGGCTTTTTGGTTCTAGACGCCGAAAACCAGGGACTGTATGTTTCGTCATGCAGGAATGGGGAGCGAACGTTCGCCCTACATTCGCATCCAAAACTTATACTAGTTTCTATCATTTTTATGGATTTTTTATGAATTTTTTTACAGCGCCCTTGATCTGTGACGTGGACGATGGGATGCGGCCGATCCGATCGATCTGACCCGTTGGTTTGAAAATGCTGCAGGAAGTGACCGGACCCCTTGGCGCATGTGCATCAGAGAGCACAGTACAGTGAGTAAACAAATTCAGAGCCCTGAATCCAAATGGAGGCGCGGCGTGGCTCAGCTGGCCCTGCTTGTCCTGTTTCTCGCGGCCGCCTACTTGTAATCCGCCCGCTGCCAGCCAAATCGCTAGCTCACTCCCTCCCTCCCTCCCTCCCTCGTCCGTCCGCCTCCGGCAGATCCTCCTCCTGCTCCTCCATACCGCCCGAAGCTCCGTCCTCCTCCTCCCGACACTTCGAGATCTCCGCCCCGGACCCGTTTCTTCCCCACCAAGGTCGGCGGCCTCGCTCGATCCCGCCCTGCTCGATTTCGATCCGGAGCAGCGAGTCTGAACCTCGCAAATTTTCTTGTTTTGTTTCGGGCAGGCCCAGCGCAGCCGCCCGGCCGGCCCTCCCTGCTGCAGCCGCCGCCGCCGCCATGTCCAAGTCGGGAGCCCTGGATCTCGCGTCGGGCCTTGGCGGGAAGATCGACAAGGAACAAGTCAAATCCGCGGTCGATGAGTACGTCTCTCTCTCTCTCTCTCCCTCCCTTGCCGTTGGCGTGATCCATTCCAGCAAAACTTCTTTTAATATTCCCCGGCGCTCGATGATGTTTTCTCTTTTTGAAATAAACAAGACACTCCCTGTGTGCCACGGACTTGGATACAGTGAGCCAGTCACCAGATCGGGGAGGGAATTTCGGTTGGGTTTCAATCAGGAGAAGGGGGGGACTGGGGATACAGTTAGCACCTACTCCAGAATACCGACTAGATCTTTCCTAGTAGTACACCAGATCCAACTGCTACACACCTTTACTCAATACACTCAGTGCTGCTGGGCTGTGACACTCACCCTGTCGTTTTTAAGTTTCCAAACCATCATTTCTGCGCCCCAAATCATATGAAATACAAACATTTTGCTCCAAATTTGGTTGGTTTGTATTGTAGGATTACCAGGAGCTGCTCTGCAATGCTCTGCTCTGAGAAAAACCGTGCTCTGTTTCTCTTCTCCCTCACCTCACATCACACGTCCTTTTCCAGTTGGCGGGCGGCTCTCATTAATCTACCTTTCGCGATCTGCGCCCATACTAGTACATGGGTTGGATGATAATTTTCCGCGCTTCTTGATGGGCTCGGAATTCCTGGCCTAAATTCCAACACTTAAGTCTTTGGTGGATTAAATGCACATCTCAAGATGTAGCTATCTGCCCCCTCGGTGTGCCAGTACTACAAGTCATCCAACTGTACCTAGTAGTAGCACTGTACCTAAGAACCATGCCATGTTTCTTTCAAGGCCTGAACCATGTCTTTTTTTTTAAAGGCCTGAACCATGTCATGGCTTTTTAAGGCCTGAATGTTAAACTCATCCTTTCACATGTGCACACTCTTTTAAGGGGCATCATAATGTCTGTGTTTTTGCCTCTGCGCGCGTTGTAGGATCTGCCGAGTGTAATCTTGTTAGCCGGGGTCTTTATTCCCTACACAGTTCTGTTTATGTTCATTCACTTCTTGAGTTATTTTTTCCTTGTCCTACTCCTAATTTTGGGACAATTGTTTTTCACAAGGTATGAGAAATATCATGGATATTACGGAGGGAAGGAGGAATCGAGGAAATCCAACTACACCGATATGGTAATAATTGTTATCTTATACGGGACATGGATAAACAGCACATTTATTAATTTTATATTTGTTTTGGAGGAATGGCTTTGTAAATTTCATGCTTCCCTACTCAACTTATTATTTTAGCCTGCGATGATCATTTTGTCATGAATGGATTGTTGTAGTGTAATTAGCTTCACCATACATAAATCAAATTGTTAGCCTGCAGCTCTGATAATCCAGTGTCATTAGAGGGTCAGTGTTCTTTCAAAGCTGATTTGGAATCTCCAAAACCTTTCTAAGTAGTCAGGAATTTCGGATGATGGTTGAAGTAACAAATACATATGCACCTTCTTAGTTTTTGCCATTTACAGTCCCTTTTTGATGTTAGATACATCCGCATCTAGACAAATCTAATCTAAGACAAGTAATTTGGGACGGAGGGAGTATTATCGAATAGTCACTTTCTTGTTTTTGTGGTAAATGAAATGAATAATGTTATGAATTGAGAATGCTCACATTTATTTTCTGTGCTGCATCACCCCATGGCCCATGTTAGTGTCCAACCTAATACTATGATGTTTACCAGGTTAATAAATACTATGATCTTGCTACTAGCTTCTATGAGTATGGCTGGGGTGAGTCCTTCCACTTTGCTCACAGGTGAGGACTCTTATCCAAAGAATACATGATTGATCTTTCATTTTTCATGAAAAATATATCATCTCGCTTTTAAAGAAAAAAATTATATGAAAAGATGTAGTAGAACATTGCTAACTGTAATTCCCCATCTCTCTTGGCATTTCAGGTGGAATGGAGAATCTTTAAGGGAAAGCATCAAACGGCACGAGCACTTTCTGGCTTTACAGCTTGAGTTGAAACCAGGGATGAAGGTCAGTTTTCTTATGAAGATAGAATAACCTATGACAGAATGTTTTCCCTTTTTAAGCTGCTCTTGCTGCAGCATAACATGATAATGGAACATACAATATCCTGATGTTTGCTAAACTTGTTTGCTGTAGGTTTTGGATGTCGGCTGTGGAATAGGCGGGCCATTAAGAGAAATTGCGAGATTTAGGTTTAATTCCTGTTTCACTATTTCACCTCTGTTCATATATGTGAATTGTGATCTGTTCGGGTTTAGACATTCTCGTATGCACGATTAATGCATCTGAAGTGATTCATGTTTTTATTACTTAGAACTGTAAACTTGTGCTAGCATGATTTTGGGGAGAAGATCTAGATATTATTTACCTTTCAATTATATTTATCATGATCTTTTTCTTTGGAGAAGTTGAAAACTGAGATGATCGTGTACATAGCACCAAAAATATTTTTAGTATCAGCCTTGATTTATTTGTTGTTAAATCACGGTAATCAGCCACTCAACAATTTAACTGCTTCCTCCATTCCAAAATCGGTGATGTTTTAGATATGGTAATGGTCTCCAGGATGCAACTTTGACTTTTGTTTTTATATTAAAATGTAATTTAAAAAAACTTGCATAATTATGAAATATTTTGATGAAAAGTCTAATGATATTATTTCCATTTCACCAATCTCAGTTATTTATACATCAACACTGTAGTTAAAGTTAGAGAAGTTTGACTTAACGCTTTCCAGGAAGTCATCAATATTTACTTTCATTTCACCAGTAGTACTAATACTTATTATCTCTTATGTTTGTAACCTAAGGAAGATGTATAACTGCATCTGTAAGTTAGAAAAGGACTATTGGCTTTGTCATCTTTCATTATCAGTAGTTTAGTACATTATACTTGCAGCCACTGATCAGGCAACCGTTATCTGCAGCTCCACCTCAGTTACTGGATTGAACAACAACGACTACCAGATAACTAGGGGAAAGGTTGTTCAATGCTCATTATTTTTTGGTTGATTCTGCTGTTGACGAGAAGGGGAGCCTTAGCGCAGTGGTAAAGCTGCTGCCTTGTGACCATGAGGTCACGGGTTCAAGTCCTGGAAACAGCCTCTTACAGAAATGTAGGGAAAGGCTGCGTACAATAGACTCAAAGTGGTCGGACCCTTCCCCAGACCCTGCGCAAGCGGGAGCTACATGCACTGGGGCTGCCCTTTTATTCTGCTGTTGACGATTAACAAATTCAGTTAAATGTGCACCATTAAGTGTACTTATCACATAACTCTTCTGTTAATAGTGATCTTTGTATTTCAGGCGCTTAATCGGTCGGTAGGACTTGGCGCAACTTGTGATTTTGTCAAGGTATTGTTTGCTTACCCACTAGATCACTTTGTTTTGTGTTTAGCTTTTTTTATCTGCTATTGTCCTCGGCTCCTCGCACTCTCTTTTTGTAGGCAATTTTTTTTTTGTATTTGCTTTGCTCACAGTTACAAAAAACGCTAGGCGGGTGATGGTGTGGCACCTGGTAGCCCCTAGGTGGGATAGGCGTCAGACTTTTAGAACAGTTGTGCTGCCATATAAACATGTGATCAACCTCCTTAATAAAGTAATCTTTATTTGATAAAGACACATATTAGTTGTGTAAAAATGTATAAGATCGATGCTTGTATGTAGTTCCTGGATATGGAAAAGATTTTAAATAACAGTACTTATATTTCCCACATATTGTTCTTAAATACAGGCAGACTTCATGAAGATGCCATTCTCTGATAACACTTTTGATGCTGTTTATGCCATCGAGGCAACATGCCACGCACCTGATCCGGTATGACCTCTGTCACTCTACAACTCTTTCGATGCTGTTTATGCCATTAAGGCAACATGTCTTCTCTTATAAAAGTGAATTGACCTTTTTGTTGCACAGGTTGGCTGCTACAAGGAGATCTACCGTGTATTAAAACCCGGGCAGTGTTTTGCTGTATATGAGTGGTGCATTACCGATCACTATGATCCAAACAATGCAACCCACAAGAGGATTAAGGATGAAATTGAGCTTGGGAATGGTCTGCCAGATATCAGAAGTACTCGGCAATGTCTTCAAGCTGTTAAAGATGCTGGGTTTGAGGTAAGACATAGCACTCTCTCTCTTTTCCTTTAATCTCCTAGGATTTACCTGGGTGGAAATCCCCACTCCTGCAACAGGAAATACTGCAAGTATTTCTTTTCTTCTCAATAGCATGGTGTTTCATCCGATCTATAATGAATATGAGTTGTTGTATTCATGAAGGTTATTTGGGACAAGGATCTTGCTGAAGATTCTCCGTTGCCTTGGTACTTGCCCTTGGACCCAAGTCGGTTTTCATTGAGTAGTTTCCGGTTGACTACCGTGGGACGAATAATTACTCGCAATATGGTGAGGCAATGAATTCTTTATTTTTGCTATCATTTCGTTCCGCCCAATCAAGTCAAATTGTTAATTTCTCTCTCTCTCTCTGGAGAGCAGATTTTGTGCAACTACCAACTAGTTGCCCATGCACCCCATATCCTCTCCTCTCCCCCCCCCCCCCCCCCCTATTTTCTGAGTTTCCAAAAAAATATGAAATAAATCATGGATGTAGATAATGCTATTAATGTGCATTTACAAAGTTTCATCCGAAAGTATGACTATTTGTGACCTAGAGAAAAAGGACAAGATATGAACTAGTTAAATAAAATCTGCTGTCAGTGCTACTTTCCTGCGCTGTATGGACCATAGTTTGACAACTACTCCCTCCGTCTGAAAATACTTGTCATCAAAATGGATAAAAAGAGATGTATCTAAAACTAAAATACGTTTAGATACATACCTTTTTATCCATTTTGATGACAAGTATTTCCGGACAGAGGGAGTATTTAACCAGTTCTACAAACCTCCTTGTGATTAGGATCCTGTCATGTGGTTTTAAATTCCTTTCATGAGAGGTATCATCCCAGTAAATTTGTATGAAATTGCATAGAAATTGGAAACCGTTCAGTTTCACCTCTTGCAGTGACAGCAAAGTTAGATTCTTAACTATAACTAGCATGGACACAAATACGTAGTTCCAGCTGCTTGGCCTTTGCCATTTGTATTGGTGCTGTTTGCATCTGACACATCAAGATTTTGAAACCCGGTAAAATTGATATTTTACCCAATATTTAAACGGCGATCTTGTTTATGGAAAATCTTAATATTGTACACACATACTTAAAGTGATTTGCTGTCCATGTAATGCACTGAGTTGCTTGACTAGGGAACTTAATCAAATTCAGTTCCTAATCCATAAAAGGATACAGGTAGTAACTACTCCATAAGACAGTTAACGCTCTACGGATCATCGTGTATGTTGTCCAATGTAGTATGTCATGACAGCCAAAACTGATTCCATCATGCCTTGATGCTTGGTTGGCGAAAAGTCGTAAACATGAGATTGAGATTCTCTTGTGATATTGTTCAGGTCAAGGTATTGGAATATGTTGGTCTGGCTCCGGAAGGCAGCCAGAGGGTCTCTAGTTTCTTAGAGAAGGCCGCGGAAGGTCTTGTCGAAGGTGGCAAGTAAGTTTATCATCTCTGAACCACGTTTCTGAAAGAGAAGAGTATAATTTGCTGAGAGCTTCAGTCGTAGTGCAACTTCAGGAGCCCACTCCTTTTATTCCCTCCACTTTAATGCTGTATATATATGAGTTGTAACATGCGCGAGATCTACAGGAAGGAGATCTTCACTCCGATGTACTTCTTTGTGGTTCGGAAGCCTCTTTCAGAATGAGCAACTTTCAGGTCCGGTAGACTAATCCTCTAAATCATCATGATATTTTCCCAGTTCATGTGTTCGCAAGTTCTTATCGTGTGTATCTTTGAAGCCAGGCAATGCAAAGATGCATTTTGAAGAAGCGGGCTCGACCGAGGAGTTTGGCTATGGCGATCCTCGGTTCTTATCTGTAGAAGAGATGTAGCGAAATGTGTTGCGTTTCTGTTTGTTTTGTATTTAATTAATGTTGAGCTTCTGTTTTGTTGTTTTGTCGTGCGAGCTTTTGATCCTCGTCGATTAACTGACTGTTTGACGCCATTGTGCTAAGCGATTAGTGGCATAAATAAGCTAGATGCAGTTTTCTTCCCCGTCAAGGTTTGCATAAGGCCGTTCCGATTTCTTGCCCAAACAAGTGTGTGTACTGTGTAGGATCCGGTGGTGCTGAAGTTTTGTAACCTAGCAACGAGAATTTCGCATGAATGATCGTTCTCAGTACTGGAATTTTCAAGTATGTTTGCCTTAAGAATAATAATTTGAGGGGTATGTTTGCCTTAATTTTATTGTATCACATGACTACCATTTCTCGTTGTGCCTCTACCGAACTTGAAGACATCTTCCCTTTATTATACTCCCTCCGTTTTTATTTACTCTGCATATTAGAGTTGACTGAAGTCAAACTTCGTAAAGTTTGACCAAATTTGTAGAAAATAATATAGACATTTATCATAATAAATCTATACGTTGTAAAAGTACATTCAACAATAAATCTAATGTTGTTGACTTGTTATTGTATATCTTAATATTTTTGTTTATAAACTTGGTCAAAGTTTGTAAAGCTTGACTTTGACCAAAGCTAATATACGAACTAAATAAAAACGGAGGGAGTACCAATTCTTATTACAAACTACTACTCCCTCTGTTCGTAAATATTTATCTGTTTAGAGATTTCAAATGGACTACCACATACGGATGTGTATAGACATATTCACTCATTTTGTTCCATATGTAGTCACTTGTTGAAATTTCTAGAAAAACAAATATTTAGCAATGGAGGGAGTAATTCGATACTTGGATAGTTGGTGATTCAGATTTAGGAAGAAGTTGTAGTAAGTTAAATTTTTCGACAAAGCGTAGTAAGTTAAATAACAGAGTATCAGTGTTTTTGTTCAACAAGGTAAAAATGACCAATAGATTTATGGTTCTATTTGAGTTTTTGCATGATGTCGAGATGGATTCATTCTCGATAAAGAACAACGATCTTTGTGGCCATGTCTGGTGTTGATAATTTATTCGCTGCTGATCTTATGTGAGCAGTGAGGAGCAGTAGCAGGGCGGTGGTGCCCGAAAGAATAACGGACAGAGATCAGGTGACATGAAAATACTGCAGGGCGGTGGTGCCCGAAAGAATAACAGACAGAGATCAGGTGACATGCATGTTTGCATGTCATCGTGTGCCTTGCGGCCTCCATTTAAAATTAAACATTGCAAAAAAATCTGAAAAAATCATGCATGTTCGCAGCACATATTAAGATAACCCCTAAAAAAATACAGATCAAAATTCAAAATATACATCGAGAAACAAAAAAGAGAAACTCAGATGTGAATAGTATATAAAGAACCATTCGTGAACTATTCATGATAGATTTTTCTTTTTTGTTTCTCGATATATGTTCCGAATTTTGATCTGAATTTTTTAGGGGTTATCTTAATATGTGCTGCGAACATGCATGATTTTTTCCAGATTTCTTTTTGCAATGTTTAAATTTGAATGGAGGCCGCAAGGCACACGGTGACATGCAAACGTGCATGTCACCTGATCTCTGTCCAAGAATAACGTCCAAGGCAATTGTAATCTTGGTCCACGTCTCCGAATGAGTAATAAGAAATCTACGTCCTACATATAAATGTATACTAAAAGCATCTTCAACCACGTACCTTTAATTCGACCCTCAAACGTTCGCGGACGCGCCCGGTCAGTGATCGGGCGTGTCCGTTTTGAGCCCCTATTTATCCATCCGCAAACACACTCCTCATTTTCTTTCTCATATGTCCGGTCATGTGCATGTGATTGGTGAAGATGAAGAGAGAGAAAAAAATGAATAAAGAAAGAGAAAAGGTGGTCCGGGTGGGGACGCGTCCTATATCTCCTATGTGGCGGACTGATCGGACGCGTCCGCGAGCCCTCATATCCTCCCTATATTTGGTATGGATATGAGGGTTCACGGATAGCCCGGGTGTATAAGGATGATATGAGGGCTTCAGTTGGGTCAACTTTTCTCTCTTGTCCGGTCAGTAGTCCTCGTGCCCGCCCGGTTAATTTAAGGTGCCCAGCTGTAGATACTCTAATAAGTGAAGAATACAAACTACCGTATTTGTATGGGATCAACCAAAACTAGATCTTGCAACAACGGTGATCTGAATGATTCGAGTCTTTGGCAAATGGTCTTTGAGACTAGGTCTTATGTCAGTCTTGCATCGTGGGATCCTCTTCTTGGCGCTCATTCCTTTTCTTTCCCAAATCCATCTTGCGTCGTATTCATAAAATTCAGACTCTGTCTACACTTCGAGCGTTGGAACGGTAAGAGCAACTCCAACGGGTCGATCTAAACGGACGGCGCTTTTATCCGCTTTTTTATCCGTTTGGATCGGCCCGGTGGACACAAACGTCCAGCGCTGTATTTGGGTCGGCGCTAGTGAAAGATCGAGGATGTCGCCTAGAGGAGAGGGGGGGGGGGGGGGGGGGTGAATAGGCGTTTTAAAATAATTACGGTTTAGACTTAAACAAATGCGAAATAAACCTAGCGGTTAATTTGTCAAGCACAAAACCTAAAACAACTATCCTCACTTATGTGCACCAACAACTTATGCTAAGCAAGATAAGTAACTATGTGATGGCAAGATATATGACAAAGAACAATATGGCTATCACAAAGTAAAGTGCATAAGTAAATGGCTCGGGTAAAAGATAACCAAGGCACGGGAGACGACGATGTATCCCGAAGTTCACACCCTTGCGGATGCTAATCTCCGTTTGGAGCAGTTTGGAGGCACAATGCTCCCCAAGAAGCCACTGCTGGAATTTAGTCTATTTGGGCAGCCCAATAACTATTTCAGAAATTCCTAATAAATCCTAGAGGCCCACTTAGCCCATTTGTGCAAGGCAAGGGATACTACTAATGTTTAGTCCCACATTGCTAGTTTAGAGGGAGTTGGACCTCTTTATAAGGGAGGCTCCTTTCCCACTTGTATGAGCATGAGAACAAGAGGAACATCCACGCACGCTCCTCCTCCGCCGCCCGCCTCGCCACGCCACGTCTCGTTTCACCTTCCGTTGCTGCCCTCTCGCCTCCTTCTCTTGCGCCTATAAAAGGGAGGTCGCTCCTCTTAGAGAGGTGCACCGCACGTCGGTACAGTAGGCCTCCGAGACGGCACCTTTTGAGTCCTGTACGGGAGAAGGGTGATAAGGTTTTTGGGGAGCGCTCAACGCGACTACTGGCTGCTTCATCACGGACGATCCGGTCACCGACGACTACTTCCCCGACGACGACTTCTTCCCCGACGTCCACGACCTCTTCGACGACATGGCAGGCGAGGACACCGACCCCAAGTCCAGCGCTTCCGCTGCTGCTGTCTCGTATGTGTTCTTCCCCTTTCTGTTAGAAGTCCTACTAGCGTTCTTGGCTCTAGTTTCTGCCCTACGTATGTTAGGTTCTATGTCGTATAAGCAACTTCGTATAGTGTCTGTTCTAGATGTGTTTAGCTCAGGTTCATATATGAACATGTTGTTTACCTTCTCTTTGTCAAATCACATGACTTATTTTATCACTGTTATACTAGCCATGTTTTATCTAGTATTTCTGTTAATAAAATCATTCGATAAATTGCTCATATTTCCAACAATCCAAAAACCTTATTATAGGCAATTTACCTCGAATGGTTTTGCTGCTTCCATGAGACCTCCTATGTTTGAGGGTATTCACTATAAGAGGTGGCGCGTGAGAGCAGTCTTATGGTTTCAAACCATTAGTTGCTATGTCGCCACTCTTGGCAAACCTGAAGGAGAGCAAGATGCCCAACAGGCACAAGCTTTTCAGAAAATGGATACTTTGTTTAAGGCTGCTCTCTTGAGTGTTCTTGGAGAGAACATAGTTGATGCTTATGCGTCAATTGACAATGGAAAAGATATGTGGGACGCACTCGAGGCCAAGTTTGGGGTCTCGAATGCCGGCACTGTGATGTACATCATGGAGCAATTCTATGATTACAGGATGACTGAAGAGCGCTCCGTGGTTGAGCAGGCTCATGAGATACAGTCATTTGCTAGAGAACTTGAGCACTTCAATTGTATCCTACCGGACAAGTTTGTTGCCGGGGGTATCATCAGTAGGCTTCCTCCTTCGTGGAGGAACTTTGCTACCTTACTAAAGCATAAGAGACAGGAGTGTTCCGTCCCGGATCTCATTGGTACTCATGATGTGGAAGAAAAGGCGAGAGCAAAGGACACACGTGCTCGAGGTATTGAGGGAGGATCTAGTGCCAATTTGGTACAGAAGAAAAACTTTCAGTCCCACAAGTTCAAGAACAAGGGCAAGCTTGATGGTAAAGCAAAGTTTGATGGGAAGAACAAGATTGTACAACACACGAACTTCAAGAAGAAGAGTGACAAGAAGAAAGGTGCTTGTCATGTGTGTGGAGATCCTAATCATTGGGCTCCTAGTTGCCCCAATCGCTATGACAAGCGTCATCCTAGGAAAGGCTGCAAGACCGCTAATGTTGTCATCGGAGACATTGACATGAAGGATGTTGGGTATGGTATATTTCCCACTACTCTTTCAGTATGTCATTCTCCTGATTGGTTGATTGACACGGGTGCTAATGTGCACGTATGCGGTGATATTTCCATGTTTTCGTTTTATCAGATCGCAGGGACTTCAACCGTGTTGATGGGCAACGGTTCAAGTGCTTATGTTCGTGGTGTTGGCACGGTCGATCTGAAGTTTACTTCGGAGAAGATCATGCGGCTGAAGAACGTGCATTATGTCCCCTCCGTCAATAAAAATCTTGTTAGCGGATCTCTTCTATGTAGAGATGGCTACAAGCTTGTCTTTGAGTCGAATAAATTTGTAATATCCAAGTATGGAACCTTTGTCGGTAAAGGCTATGAGTCAGGAGGCCTGTTTCGTTTATCTTTGTCAGACGTTTGCAATAAAGTTGTTAATCATATTTGCAACAATAGTGAATCAAATGTGCGGCATTCACGTCTTTGTCATGTTAACTTTGGTTGCATGTCGCGACTAGCGAAGTTGAACTTAATCCCTAGTTTCACCACTGTCAAGGGATCTAAGTGTCAAGTGTGCGTGCAAGCTAAGCAACCTCGTAAGTCTCACATGACTGCGAAGACGAGAAATCTTGCACCACTAGAACTTATACATTCAGATCTATGTGAAATGAATGGTGTTTTGACAAAAGGTGGAAAGAAATATTTCATGACGTTAATTGATTACTCCACTAGATACTACCGTGTGTATCTTCTGAAATCTAAGGATGAGGCTTTGAGGTTTTTCAAGATCTATAAAGCTGAAGTGGAAAACCAACTTGATCGAAAAATGAAGAGGCTTAGGTCCGACCGTGGTGGAGAGTATTTTTCCAATGAATTTGATGCTTTTTGTGCGGAACATGGTATAATCCATGAGAAGACGCCTCCCTACTCACCTCAGTCAAATGGGGTGGCCGAAAGAAAGAACCGTACTCTAACTGATTTGGTTAACGCCATGTTAGACACATCGGGTCTCTCCAAGGCATGATGGGGGGAGGCGATATTGACAGCATGTCATAACTCCATTCGAGGAATGGGAGAAGAAAAGATTAAAACTCTCTTATCTGCGAACATGGGGTTGTTTGGCGAAAGTAAATATTCCAATTCCAAAGAAGCGGAAGCTTGGACCAAAGACTGTGGATTGTGTTTTCATGAGATATGCTTTTCATAGCATTGGCTATAGATTCTTGGTTGTAAAATCTGAGGTACTTGACATGCATGTCGGTACAATCATGGAGTTGAATGATGCGACTTTCTTTAAAGATATCTTTCCCATGAAGGATATGGCTACCTCATCTAATCAGGACATGCCTAGTTCATCGAATCAGGAACCAGTTACAATTACCGAACCTGCCATTTCGATGGAACACTTTGAAAGTCCTGTGAAGGAGAACAATGAAGTTCCTATTAGGAGCAAGAGACAGAGGACCGCAAAGTCCTTTGGTGATGATTTTCTTGTGTATCTCATAGATGACACTCCCCGTTCTATTTCAGAGGCCTATGCATCTGAAGATGCTGACTACTGGAAGGAAGCGGTTCGTAGCGAGATGGATTCCATCTTGGCGAATGAAACCTGAGAGATAACTGATCGTCCTTGTGGATGCAAACCTATAGGATGCAAATGGGTATTCAAGAAGAAGCTTAGGCCTGATGGTACTATCGAAAAGTACAAGGCTCGGCTCGTGGCTAAAGGTTATACCCAAAAGGAAGGTGAAGATTTCTTTGATACTTACTCACCTGTGGCTCGACTGACCACTATTCGAGTTCTACTTTCACTAGCTGCCTCACATGGTCTTCTCGTTCATCAAATGGATGTTAAGACTGCTTTACTAAATGGAGAGTTGGATGCGGAAATTTATATGGAACAACCAGATGGGTTTGTAATAGATGGTCAGGAAGGGAAAGTGTGCAAGTTGCTGAAGTCTTTGTATGGACTCAAGCAAGCACCCAAACAGTGGCACGAGAAGTTCGAAAGAATTTTAACAGCTGCAGGCTTTGTTGTGAACGAAGCTGACAAATGTGTGTACTATCGCCAACGCACGTGTGCAACCGGGCGCACACAACACAAATGCATGCAGCGGGCCGGGCCGGGAGCATAGTCCGTAAGGCCGGCTCCAACGCACGGCCCAAATGGTCCGGCCGCGTCCGTTTTAAGTAAACGGACACAAAACGTGACCCAACGCGTGAGTGCAAACGGAAAAACATTTATTTTTCTTCCGCTCTCTGTTTATTTCCGACCCAAGTTTGGGCCGTGTTTGTGTCGAAGCAGACGGGCGGGACGCACGCCCTTGTCCCCTGGCCTGCCCGTCGGGGACACAACCCACTTTTCTCTTCCCCTGCCCTCCCTCCGCCTTCCGCCCCTCGCCACCACCCCGTATGTACCCCATTTCACGGCCGCGTCGCTTTCCTGCAAGGCCGTCCGAACCATGACCACGACATGCCATAACCGGCCCACGCCGCGTTTGGAGGAGCTTTTTGTCGGTGTTCGTGATTCTTTGTTGCCGGTGCGAGAGAAGCTACGTCCGCCGGCGCCGCCCATCAACCCCCGACAACTTCCGGCAGGCGCTGCATAGCCGCAGGGCGCCCCCCAACGCCAACCTTGCTTTGCTGCCTGCGAGGGGAGCTCGAGGTGCTCTTTCCTGCCGCGTCTCATCCACGACCACAAGGTGTTCGACGCTTTGCTCACAAGGTACCATGGATAGTGGGGATGAATATTTCTTTCACAACTTCATTTATTCACCGGAGAGCTTGTGAAAGGTGCCACTGTCATACTAGAAGAGGTGGCTTCACAAGATCTGTGGACATGGCATTCTTTATTCGGCATGACTGGTTCTCACAATGATGTCAATATGCTTCAGCGTTCT
This sequence comes from Triticum aestivum, assembly GCF_018294505.1. NCBI lineage: Eukaryota > Viridiplantae > Streptophyta > Magnoliopsida > Poales > Poaceae > Triticum > Triticum aestivum. The sequence continues at coordinate 632,729,718 of NC_057804.1, read as the reverse complement.
CCAGTGTTCGCAAGGCTTTAGAAGACCACTCCCAAGAGGTCAACTTTGAGATCAATGGCCACCATTACAACAAGGGATATTACCTAACCGATGGTAACTATGCTCGGTGGTCAACTCTTGTGTAGACAATACGCAATCCGCAAGGAGAGAAGAGACAGAGATCTCCCAAATGCAAGAGTGCTAGGAAGGATATGGAGTGTGGTTTTGGTGTGCTTCAGTCTTGATGGGGTATGGTTTGAAACCTGCATTGACATGAAGCACTCAGAAGCTTTGGGAGGTGATGACTGCTTGTGTGATTATGCACAATATGATCATGGAGGATGAGCATGGTGATAGCATCTATGACCAAGTGTTTGATTTTTAGGGTGAAAATATTGAGCTTGAGTACCAACAACCTGCAACCTTTGAACAGTTTGCCCAATTTTATCGTGAAATGCATGCGTGATTGATATACTCATATGCAGCTCCAGTATGACTTGTTTGAGCACATGTGGACTCACATTGACATCCAGTAGATATATCGCGTCATTTCTATTCAAGACAATTTCAATTGGGTTGTAGAACTACTCCCTCCGTAAACAAATATAAGAGTGTTTAGATCACTAAAGTAGTGATGTAAACGCTCTTATATTTCTTTACAGAGGGAGTATTTGATTGTGTTTTTATTTAGACATGAAACAATTCGTTTCGTAAAAACTATTTGCAATGTTTGATTTATTTGGTTATTTGCGTAGTTGCATAGGGCCTCCGGCCGGACGAGATGCAGCAAGGATGCGGCCGTGAGTTGGGCACACGCCTGTGCATCCAAGAAAACGGGTAGACGGCGCTTCCATCTACATCTCCAAACGGACAAAATCCGAACAAAACAGTTCACCTTTGGAACTGGCATGACGCAACGCGCTCTTCCCCGTCCGAGCTCCAAAGCTGGTGAGCCCGCAGTGAATCTGGCGTCGCGTCGCGCGATCGGAATATATGGTCGGCCGGATCGGAACCCACCAGATGTGCGGTACGACACCCACCCAGCATCGTACGCTACGCGCGCACGGCCGGAACCGCACCCATTATTCCCACGGGCGGCCACGCCACGGGGCCGGAATCGCCAGGTCGCGGCGTGTAGCGCTAAAGCGGGGACACCCGGAGCGCGGCGCAGATCACAGCCCGCTCGCCCTCCCTCCCTCCCTCCCTCCCGGCATTGGCCTTTCGGCTCCTCCGTCCGCCGCTACTTGCGACCTCGATCCATCCATCCATCACAAAGCTTCGGCGCCCTGTGCATGTGGCCGTGGTAGGGCAGCAGAGCTAGCGATTTGGCCTAGTTTGTGGAGGCCTACGACGGGCCGGAAGGAAGGGATAGACAGACAGATGGATTCTTCCTGCTGCTGCTGCTGCGGCCTCTGCCTCTGCAGCAAGCAGGCAGGTAGGCAGGCATTGGAGGAGCGTGGCGCATACATGAATGCCCTAAACTCTTTGGGGCTTTTCTTTCTCTCTTTTTGGGACTGATGGGCATTGCATTCCGTCTGGGTGGGTGCGCAGCACAGCACACACTTGTGCACCGGCCAGCAACCGGCCTTTCCGTCTCCTTTGTTCCTCGCTGCCCGCCTTGCTCTAACCTGTCAGAACCATATACCCTGCCTGCAGGGCCCTCTTCATCATGCATGTACTCTACTCTACTCCCCAAATGCTATTGCTAGCCGCTTTTGCTTGTCCTCTAATGTGCATCATTGTCCCGCTCATTTCTTCTCCGTTTTCAATCATCTGAGTACCCGTAGAAGCGATCTAGCCGCCGCCGCAAGGGCGACAAGATTTCCAACGGCTCCCCTTCACCGACGACCTCTTGGTCGATAGGTTTAGGGTTCTGTTAGTTTAGGTTTTGGTTGTTCGACAAAACTTGGCTTCAGCGGCAGCGACACAGAATAAACAAACTCCGGATCTTTCTTTGACCCCGTGTCTTGCTCTATGGTCGATGATAGATTCAGGAACTAGTCTGATCAAGCGGGGATAATGGCGTCGCGGCGGCATCCCTGCAGCAGACTTGTGTCCGCTAGCTGTTCACTCCAGCGCCGACGCGGAGCGAATGCAGATAGTGGTCTACATCGGCGGCATCTGAAAGACGATGGATTGGATCGTGTGCTGAGTTTGTGGTTAGCGGCTGACATGCATGGCTTCCTCCTGTAGTTTGATGGCGTGTCCAGGGTGCTGCCCCGGGCATATTCTTTCAACAGCAATGGCTTCGTCTTTAGCAAGCCACTTTGGAGGTCCGAAAAGCAGCATATTAGCGATGAAAACCACGACGAGCTTGGGTGAAAAGGTAATCTGTTATTTCCCTTTGGTGGCTGCTGCGATGGTGCCGGAGGCAAGCGGCATGCGTTGGTGTCAAGCTCAGCGGATTTATTGGCCTTGATTGTAATTTTCTTTCTTGACTGGTTGCCCACTGTGTAAAGGCTAGAGACATGTATAACAAAAACAGTCGTGCCTCTAGTATTTCATGTAAAAGAAAAGCCATCTGAGGACGGCACGTACTGCATTCGCAACAAGAAGAAGAAAAAAAGGAGAGGAGAGGACTGCACGTACTTGCAACCGGTAACCACTGGCACATTTGATTCGATCACGATCACGAGGCTAGATAGCAAGCTAGCTAGTTAGCTATTGACCATGCAAAGCTAGCTGAGCTGCTGTCCGGGGTGTGCACCGCGAAGGCGAACAAACAGGTGCCCGTCGTTTTTAGTTAGATGTCCGTGGCCGTGTCTAGGCTCCAAGTAGAAATCCTGTGATACGGACGCAACGCAAAACGATCGTGCAGCAGAATCCAAACCCTGTCCGTGCGGCGACACCTGTCGACCAGCCGTTGCATGCACGCGAATGGTACGTAGAGCACACAGCACTAGTGTGTACGAGATCGATGAGGGGACACGGCCGACCGGGCCCTGCTTGGCTGCCGTTGGATCGAGGTTGGTACGTGACCGCCGGCGTTGGCAGCAGCTGAGAATTTGTGCGCTGAGCCAAACCCAACCAAAGTTGGACCCTCTGGCTCTGGGTGTGGGTGTGGGTGTGCAGTGGTGAGATAGAAAGATCTCCGGCCCGGCCCCCGACCCGACGCGAGATCTTGATCGGAATCACCTGTCACGCGACCGAGTTCCCGATCGATCGATCCATGGATGCCCGATATGTTGGGATCCGGTACGTAAATCTCCTCACTCACGCTGCAGAGGCCGGAGCTAGCTAAGCTAAGCTAGAGACCTAGATCAGCCCGTACGATCGATCGATCGATCTCGAGGTTTCACGGTCGCCTTCCTTTAACCAGCTCGTGGCCGGGCGTGGTGTGGGTACAAGAAGAAAAGCGGCCGGCGGTGAAAGGAAAGCTAGCTAGGCATAGGCTCGTCCGTCGATCCTTAACCCTCAAGATACATATGTCGTCGAGCTACAGCTTACACTGGCTAGCTAGAGTAGCTACGTAGGTAGGTACGTAGGTAGACGGCTATGGGTAGGGTGACATGAGGTGACCCAAAGGGGACAGCCACTCGACCGGATTCTATTCGGCGAGAACTACATTGTCGACCCGCTAACTCCAACCTTTCCCACCCTCCGTCACGCGTAATCACAACAGTAATAATCAACTCAAACCCACTGTGCCCGGCCTTGGTTACTTACGTACGTACCATCATCCAGATTATCACTCCCTCTTTGGTCTTTTTTTTTTCGCCGACCTATTCGTATTCAATCATGGTAGTACAACGAACATTAGAAATAATAAAAATTTCATCCAGATCCGTAGACGACCTAGCGACGACTACAAGCACTGAAACGAGCCGAAGACGCGCCGCTGTCATCGCCCCTCCCTCCCTCCCTCTTTGGTGATCTATAAGACGTCTTATAGAGTATTTGTTTACATAGATAGTATCATATATTTAACCCTGTCCGAAATTAGTTATCTTAAAATTATTTGTCTAGATACGAGTGTACGTACCTGACACAAACACTAAAATGTGTCTCCATAGGTAGATTAACATCCTGACAGATAATCATTGAGCGCCAAAAGGTCGTACGCGCGCACCCATGACGACGCAAATCATTGGCAGTGCAAAAAAAGGTTCGAGCTCCGTGGAGCTCAGGGCCTATTTATGATCGAGACAGGGTTTAGCTACTAGTACTCACCTAATAGTAACCTCCGATGGTTAATTCAGTTGCGCTAGCTAGCTAAGCTAATGATATCAGCTTTAGTCGTTGATTGAGTTGGCCCGACCGACCAAATATGGGAGGCGGTTCCCCTATAAATGACGGGGCCGGCTCCGTCGCCATGGCTAGCTACCTGCCTAGCACGTACCTAGGCGACTCCCTTTTGACCCTTCTTCTTCTTCCTCCTCCTCCTCCCTCGGCTCCGCTATATATACACGCAGCAACCACCTCTCACTTCCCTAGCTATCTTCAATTCACCACTAGATTTCCACATCTCCAGCCCCTTCATAGCTCGGGAGCTAGCTGGGAGCTTGAGCGCGCACAAATGATGAAGATGTTCTTCGAGGAGGACGCGCCGCGGGCAGACGAGCAGCTATGCATTGTAAGTACACAAGCCCGGCCTCTTCAACCTTAATTTGCTCATCCGCTGAATGCTTCCATATATATGCAAGGAGATAGACGATGCATCTCGCTTGCGTTGCTTACTTTGCTTCGTTCAAATCTTACTTATAATTTTTTTGCATCGCTAACGGAACGTGTCTTCAACGAGAACTCAATAGAATGAAATTGAGCACATTATATATATTCTACGTACCATGAAAGATGAAACGCTTGTTTGGCTTCTTGATTTTTTTTTATCCATTACTTGAAAATTCTGATGCTTGTTTATAAGGACGAAGCAATCAAACGTACGTACCTCGAGAATTGCCATAGTACCACTTGCTGAAGATTCTGCATTCCAGATTGGAAACATGGGAATAAGTTCCTTCCTTTAGGCACCCACAGCTCTAGCCATGACCTGACGTCCTTTTCTTGCCTGGTAAAGCCTCTTCCAAAGTTTCGACAGTCCAAGCAGTAGGTGCACATCTACAATCCATGACATGTCAGACAGTAGCCAAACTACGCTCCCACTATGCATAGACAGGACGTCCACGGCGTATCTTGCACTTTGTTCGCCGGTATATATCTTTGATCACTCATCCGTCCGTGCATGACACAACCGACAGAATAGGATACTTCCAGATCAATCCAGATAATCACAGGATTAAGCGATCGCGCTTCCATTTCATCTGCAAATGACAATACAAATATCATTTATCAGTCATAAAGTAAAATCTCCGAGATAACAGATTGTACAAAGCCAACTATTTAAAGAATATACATACATATATATATGCATGTATCTCGTCCAAATTTATAAACATAGGTTTGCATGCATGGCAAGGGTCAGAGTGGTACGGTCAAATGGCTAATATCAGGAACCCGCCATGCGAAATGATCAGAGACGACCATATTACCATCCCAGCCGTTGATGCAGAAATAAGACACCCTGCGCAAGAATAGCATCTGCAGCACAGAAATTCCCGTCGTCTGATTTGCATGGACGCCACCCTATAAAAGGTCATTTCTGCATCTGCATGGAGAAACAGGCTTCTTCTTTCCTCCTCTTCCCGCAAGGCCATAACCCATCTTCCTCGTCGTATCGCGATTACATCTTTCACAGCTCCGTCCGGAACCATCTCTCCTCTGGGGAACCAACAGAACAGCTCCAAGGAATTTGCTCCAACAAGTTTGCAGCGCCGAGAGAATCCGGTCGTTGCTGTTGAGGACCGACTATGCTCCCCGACGACGATTGCATCACCGTAATTGATTCTCAGACACAGATCTTGCTTAATTCTTTTTCGTATGTAGAAACATGCTCCAGGACAAAAACCAAGCATTTTCAATTGCTCTGAAAATGTTTCATGATGTCATCTTCCTGGTACCTTGTCGATGCTTGTTCCTTGGGTGATAACTCAATGGCCATCTTAGGTGAATAACTGCATGTACGATACAATAATCTTAGGTGGAATCTTTCATTGCAGAAATCAGCATTCAAAAGCACCAAATCGGGATGAAATCTTTCAATTCTGAACCTGAGGAAGTACCAGAATATAATTACCAAAATCCCAGTGTTTCTGTTTCTTAGATCTTCCTTCTTATTCTTTATTTTTTAGAATAAAATTTCATCTTAATCTTCACAACCTTTTATGTCCACACTTTTGAGTTGCTTTTGCTCACAATATTCTTTGATGATTTCTCTTCAAACAGAACAGTAACTATATCCGGAAGAGGGCAGATGGGCATATATGATACAGTCTTTGATCCTCTCTTTATTCTTTTCGTTATTTTACAAATAGTACTGCTTTCTCGGTTAACTACATAAACAATATTTACGCCATAACGTCATGTATGCTTGTCAACCTTAGTACTCAAAGAACATACATGACTTTACTGATACAGAATGATGTTATCACAATATTTCTTATTAGAATGAAATTTGTGTGGTAAAATGTACTCACATGTTTTCTCACCTTCGAAATTTACAGGAGGGGATCTCAAGCCCCATAGCTGCTCACATACTTGATTTCTGCGATAACGGTCTGGGTGATAACCTCCTTGCCGCAGTGACCTCTACCTCCGGCCCATTTGCTGCCTCCTCTGAGGATGTTTCATCCTCCTCCACTGCCACCCCTCCTCTCTGCAGCTACAGCGATGACATCCCAGAAATGCCCTTCTCCCCGTTACCCTGCTTTGACTCCTCCACTCTCTCAGCCCTCCTCGAGGAAGAGCAAAATGCTTGCCCTGATACCAAGCTCATTCCCCCAATCAACGAGACACTTGCAGCACCAGGATACTATCAAGCTGCAAATGGAGAGGCCAGCATAGAGCAATTCGGCCAATCACAGCTTCCCCAGAGTATAGCTGAACCCTTGCTGGCGATCCAAATGAGCAGCACTGCACCTCTCTCGATGCCTCTTGCTCCAGGGTGTGATGAAGAGTGCCTCACGGCAGCACTAGCCAGAGGGTACATGAGCCTGGATGCTGCCCTGTATCAGCAAACAGGAGCAATGATCCCAAGTTACAACACAGAGGCATCAAAAGTAGGATTCTTCAATGGTAATAGTGCTAATAGCAATGGTATGGTGGTGTTAGATATGAGTGACATCAGTGAGTATCAGAGGATGATGGAAGGTGAAGGACTGACCAGAACATATAGCGATACAGATTCCATGAAGGGGGTCTACAACAACACTGCAGAGATGCAGGTAACATCCGGAACCTAACAATCAAGTAATATCATACTGCTTAACTGCGATAGTACCAAACTTCCATGCAGCGCCGGTAAAAGAAAAGTGCTTATCTATAAAATTAGCTTACAAATGATATTTGAAATCTCTCTGATCTCTAAACAGAATGGGGGGAACAACCAAGACATGGTAAATGGGTGCAACGGAAGCCCACCAACATTACCTCCAACAGAAATCTCAGGAATAGAAGATTCCACCTTCAAAGTTGTGCGTCTTTCAGCTGAACAGAGGAAGGAAAAGATCCACAGGTACATAAAGAAAAGGAATGAGAGGAACTTCAGCAAAAAAATAAAGGTAAAATATGGAGCGTCTCAGACAAAGCACTGCTTGCATAGGCATCTTACCAATTCAATTCTGATGACACGCAACAAAATGCAGTATGCTTGCAGAAAAACTTTAGCAGATAGCAGGCCCCGTGTCCGTGGAAGGTTTGCAAAGAACGAGGAACTTTGTGAAGCAACAAGATCAAGCTCCCAAAATCATGAACAGTATGGACAGATTGTAAGTCTTCTAGTATATTACACTGTCTTATCTTACCATAAACAGCCCAGTTTATTTAATGATCACGCATAAAATATGGTCATGTACTCATCAAGTCATCTTTTAATTGCTCCATGCAGTCAGTAATAAAAGATAATGCAATCGTGTAGTTTTCTAAACTAAGGTTCATGCTTGTATTTTCTCAGGCGGGTGCAGATGGAGAAGACATGCTTGACTCGTCCGATATTCTGGCACATTTGAGTGGGATAAACAACTACAGCTATAAGTATAATTGTACCATTGAATCATGGATATGACTACCACACCTGCACAAACTGAAGTCTGTGCTCTGCTTTCAGTTCTGCAACCATAATCCATAGTTTCCCCTTGATCCTAGTAAAATAAGGCTACAGCTTTACAGGTTCTGTCACAGGAGAAGTGCTTTTAGTTCAAGTTATTGTAGACTTGGTGTATTGTATCAATCTGTTCTCACCTTTTGCCGTTCTTAACAGTGAGTATGTTAGTTAGAGTCTCCAGAGCAGTGATTTGTAAAAATAGAATTGTGTCCTTGTCGTAATAAACAGTATCAAGAGTTACCCAAACTATTCGCCATTGTAAGGTCTCCCCACTTGGCGTGGAAGTAAGGCAACTTTGGACAATGTAAAAAGCTGAATAACACTCAGTACAGAGAATCCGTAATATCTGGTCGTATGTCAAGAAGATTGACAAATTAGAATCCAGTATGATATAGGAGTAACTAAAATGAGAGTTGCAGCTCAGAAACTTCTGCCATTTCAAGTATAATCATATATTTAATCAAATACTGAAAATGTGACTGGAAATGCACAAGACATTTGTTAACATGATCATATTATATTGCTGGTCATAAGCAATTAGTGCATCACAGACCATTTGTACGTGAAAGCTTATGCACATCACCATTGGATAGCAGAAATGCAGGACTCACATAATGCGGTTGGGTTCATTTGAATTATAAGCAAAAGGCAAAATGGGCTTATAACCAATTAAGCCAAGAACTCCATATTTTAGTTAGTGGCAAAAAGAGAGCAACTCTATCTTAAAAATAATTGCCCATCCATCAAGAGCACCGCAGAAAATGAGAAAAACAAACGGGACAGAAGAGATCCTCCTATAGAGGACTCTGAACTATTCTAGGCCGAACCCTTATAGATCGGGTCGGTTACAAGAGAGAACCCAAAAGCCTATCTAACACCAGGCCCATTGTACAGGCCCAAGATAAAGAAATAACAAACATTGCAGTTATAAACTTATAATTCATTTCAGATACATGTTGTACTTATTTAAAAAAAAGGGTTGTAGTAGAACTCAAAGGTGAAGTACACAGAACAATGGGCGCTATTTTTACATCATGTACTCAGTAATGCTAAGAGTGTTGTGAGAGGTTCTTGCCTTCTTGACAACAAAACATAAACATTTCAATTGATGGGTTTCAGCTTGCATTCAAGTTATCCAACAATAACCCACAATATAGAAAATCCGCAGTTGGTTAACAGGGAAAATCCTAATTTATACATTAATTTTTCATTCTTTCATTCTAAGGTTCCAGCAAAAGTTCCAACCTGACCATAATAAATAATTTAAACATCTCAAGTTAAACGGAAACACCCTCCCCTCCAGAAGTGAAACCGGAAGCATTGCCATATTGAAATTCTCTACATCAGCAAAACTATCATCAATACCAAATTCCCAAACTCAATATAAAACCCGAGAAGTAACAGCTAACTGAAAAGGTATATGATGGAGACAAGGAGTGAGCATAAACCACCGATTTTATTTACTTTTACTTGTTGGTTGAGGGGTGATGCACAAGGAGTGGCGACTAACTGAAGAACTGACACAGATGAGAGCTAGTACGAAGCAAGCATTGGATCAAAATTGAAAAGCGTACATGACTACATACAACATCTGATGATATAAGCAAATGTACACCAGTTGTGTGCTAATTGCAACTAACTCACTAATTTGGCCGTCTCAGGCAGGCAGGGGCACCGCGAGGCAGAGCAACAGGGAGGGGTCTGGGTCCTCCTCCAACCAGCACCCCTCGTCCTCCATCTCGACGGCAGTTCCAGGGTCGAAGAGCACAACCTGGGCTTCAGATTTTGCAGACCCGGCTAGGACAAGGCTGCCGGGCCTGGTGAAGCCGAGGAAGCGCACGCAGCGGCCGCGCCCATCGTCGTCGGCGCCCCAGAAGCGGCCGCCGACCCAGACGGCGACCTCGGAGGCGATGACGGCGACCTTGACAACGACCCCGAGCGCGTCGACGCCGTTGCGGAAGCCCTTGTGGACCTGGAGGCCGAGGAAGCCCTCGACGACCTTGGCGGAGTTCTTGGAGAGCTTGTACCCCGACTTGAGCAGCGCGAGCGCGAAGAGGGCGGTGGGGGAGGAGGGCGAGGAGGCGGCGGTTGGGAGGAGGAGGAGGGTCGGGGCGAGGCGGAGGAGGGAGGCGGCGGCGAAGGCGGCCTTGACGCGCTTGGAGGAGGGCAGCGAGGGGAGGCGCGCGGCCGGGTCGAGCGCGCGCGCCGCCTTGTAGGACTTGGAGGCGGCCTTGGAGGCGGCGAGGAGGGCGGCGAGCGGGGAGGAGGCGGCGGCGAGGAGCCGCGGCGCCCGGAGCGCGGCCGCGGCGGCGGAGGTGGTGGCGGCGAGCGGCTTGAGCGCGCGCGAGCGGGAGAGGAGGAGGAGCAGGCGCACCCCCAGCGCTACGCCGACGGCCGAGGTGGCGGCGGCCGTGGCCGCCGCGAGGGGGATGAGCGGGGCGGGCATGGGGAGTGGACGGCGGCAGCACAGGCCATAGGGGGGAGAGGCGGAGAGCGGTGGGTGGGACGCGACGGAAACGCCTGTCGTGGGGGATGGGGGGAAAGGTGGAGCCCGGGATGCTGCCGGGAGGAGCCACGTGGACGCGGCGGCGATCGCCCGTTGGGTTGGGTCGGGTCGGGTCGGGTCGGGTCGGGTGGAGTCGCGCCGGCCAGATTTTTCTAGGTTGACCGGTGTGTCCGGTCCGGCCGAGACGAGATGCCGATTCCGAAGAATAGCCGCCGCGGTGGGGGATATGCGGCGGCGGCGAGGTGCTGATTCCGGCGAGTGGCCGCGTGGGATATGCCGGAGTGGGAGTGGGAATCTGCCGCGACTCGGTTGCTTGCACTCCCTGGCGGTGCACGCGGTCGCCATACGCGCCCGTGCCGGTGAAATGCCGTGCTGCACGATCGGTCGGTGGTCGCAGCAGGGGCTGCATACCAAAAAATCAAACTTGAAGTTATAGACGAAAACTAAATCAAACTCTGAACTTTAAACCCCGGAAATTTGGATATCATACTACTCTCAAGCTTCAAAAAATGTTCGGAATTAGAACAGTTTTTTCACATGCTATAAAAATTGTTTCGGATTTTCAAAAATCATGTCACATTTTCTAAATAATGTTTTTGGAATTTAATAAATTATTTGTCTTGGGGAAAACTGGACAATTGTTTACAAATTTTTTAAGGAATTAGAACAGGTTACTGTGTTTTTTAAGGAAGTTTTTTTTAAGAAGTCTTTTAGGGAAGTTTAAAATATGTTACCGTGTATTAAAAAATATGTAGTTTAAGGAAGTTGTTTTAGGAAGTTTCAAAATATGATTTATTGTCATTAAGAAAATGTTTTTACCGTGTATTCAAAAAAGTGCTGAAAACATGTATTTTTTTAAATGTACATACTGTATTTGAAAAATATCCAAAGTGTAATAAAAAATATGTTAATATGGAAGTTTTTTTGGATGAAGTATTTTAGTGAACTATAAAAATATGTTTATTGTCATTAAGAAATGTACAATGTATATTTCCCAAAATTGCTAAAAACATGGATTTGAAAAATATATACATAATATATTTGAAAATTTTCCAAAGTTTATTGAAAAATATTACACGTGTGCGCTAAAAACGTACATTGTACACTGAAAAAAAGTAGACATGTGTCAAAAATAAAATAAAATAAAAATGGAAAATAAAAAATACATAGAAAATCAAGAAAGAAACAACAGAAAACCAAAAATATAACGAAGAAACAAAAAAAAACAGCGAAAACATAAGGTATAAAGGAGGAAAAAAATAAAACCGAAGGAAACTGTTGAAAAATCAAAGAAAATCTAAAGAAAAAACAAAAAACCAGAGGATAGAGAGCGAACATGCAGCTATGCATGATGAGCGCGAGCGACTGCACTAACGGGCCAGCCCAATTCAGCAAATACAGGCTAAACACTCTAAGGCTCAAAATAGACCGGGATTGATAAGTTCACAGAGCCAATTTCCGTGATTCAAAATTCTGGTTTTGAATAGATGTTGTCTACAAGTTTAAGGTTTGTTTTGAACTTTTTCCGGCTTCATGCACCAACGTCTGGAAATGCCGTTCGGGAAGCATGGGACTTGGGCCAGGCTTTTCCCGGCTGGCACGATGCGACCCAAAGCACGACATGACAAACCGGGCTGGGCTGGGCCTAAAATTTAAGAAAATGGGCGGCATGACCGGTGATGCGGGTCGTGCTTCGGGTGCGCTTGCGCCGTCCTGGCCTAATTGGGTTCGAAATCTTCAAAAGAAAAAAGTCATTTCGATTGTTTCGCACGCATACATCAATGTCAAAAAATCATTCAGTTATCGTTTGCCCAAGCACGGTATCGACCACAACTACATGCAATTAATTGACCATGTTGTTAATTACGTACTGTATGTTAATTAGCCAAACATTAATTTATGGAAAATATCATTGAGCGTTGGGTTATGAATCATTTATGAGAAAAATATCTTACTTAAAAGAAGGATCGCGTTAATAGTGAAAAGGTATCATCAAGCATTGGAAAGGGAGGATCATCCTAATTATAGAATGTAGCATCAATCATTGAATGGGAGGATCACGTTGATTATGAAAGATATCATGGCGTTGGATGGACGATCAATAGAATGTGTATGCCCCCATTGTAACACGTGGCAATTACCTAGCTAGTACTTCCTCCGTCCCATAATATAAGACGTTTTTTCAACACTACACTCGTGTCAAAAACCGTCTTATATTATAGGATGGAGGGAGTAAATGTGTACGTGTGCAATGCACTTTGATATTTTTCCCTCAACATTACTTTCTCCGTCTAGGTGTGTAAGTCATCTTACAGAAACCAAATAATCCTAAAACACTTAGGCACGGTGCATTAATTTCTACTTCGTTTCTTGTTTCTTAACATATCAACCAATAAGAGATGAGGGGTGTGCATGCTTTTAATGACTTGAGACTACTGACGCTCATTGTACTACTACCCCAAGCGTGAAGGGTATGGTAGACCACACCAAGTTGCCAACGGAGATCACGAGATGGATCCCGCATTGTTGCACCTAGTGCGCTATGTAAGTGCACTAGAGGCACTGTTCGACCAGATCACGATTGATCTGATCACAGCTCGAGGAGAGCTGGTTCGCCGAGCCCCGGCAAGCAGGGAAGCCGAGCCCGACGCCAGCAACCCAGTCGTGCTGTTCGGACACCCGATCGAGACCCTGAGGTCAGCTCCAACCAGCGGCCAAGGTGTCTTGATGACCCCAGAAGTGCTTCGTCACCTTTTGGGAGCACACTCCAGTGGGATTGTGGCCAACAATCCCCGCGATGGTCATCATCACTACCCCGACCCTGCAGTTCCTCCACCATCTCCGACTAATCCCGGCAGTGAGACACGTGGTGAAAACTCGACATCCACCAGACATGCCCGTTAAGACGTAAACGAGGTAGACTAAGCCGTACAAGTAGTACCGAGTCTCAGTGTAACCTCGTTTTGTAATCGTGTAGACTTGCTATAAACGCAGCCTGTTGTTGTGCCCCTGTTTTAATAGTAGCATTGCGTAGGTTGTCAACACATAGTTGCAAATTTTTCCGGGCACAACTACCAAAACCGACCCCGACGACACCACAGTAACACGCCTCTTTATGAGATATGTGTACCTCCGACACGGACCCCGATTCCTGAGGTGATCTGGCATATTTATTACCTTTTACCACCGTAAATAAATCAGCCCAGATGCTATATAAGAAGGCCACCTTGTGACCTTACCCAGCACACCACTCTAACAACCGTTCCTTGCCATGCCGAGCTCTAGTATTTATCGGAGAACCCCAGGTGCAACCCCGGGTAGCTTTGTCAAAATATTGTGGGACTTTACCTGCAGTACCATGGGTTCTACCCAGCCACCCCAGTACGAGCTGTTCAAATCGAGAATCACCCCTTCCACCTCGGAATATTGGGCAGCAGTACACATTCCTCCCGCAGACCCCAACCAAGATCCAACGGAGGTTTCCTTCGTGGGAAAATCTATGCCGACCCCACACTTGGCCATAGAAGCTGCTGCGAACGAAGCGATTGCTCGTCTTTGATCTGCAGTACCCTATACCCGCGAACGAGGATATTATTACTTTCCGAGCCGTGCAACGCCCGGAGGAGTAACATCTTTCCCCGGTGGGCGGATTGAGAGAGACCCTGTGCTAGCCAACCTTATCCAGTACATCATCGCTCAAGAACATTTGAACCAGCGAGTGATGGAAAACATGACATGCAGTGGTTAGTTCATTGCATGCAATGCTATTAATTAGCAAAAAAATATTAAGGTCTCTCGTTTTCCCCTCCTCCTTGATCACTCACCTAGACGGAGGGAGTAGTACAGACACATGTGCTCATATATAAAAGAGCTGCTATTAACTGCACGCAAAACATGTTAAATACTCATCACATCATCGAACGTTTATATCTACTCCCTCCGTTTCGAATTACTTGTCGTCCGTATGGATGTATCTAGATGTATTTTAGTTCTAGATATATCCATTTCAGCGACAAATAATTTGAAACGGAGGGAGTTGGATTGAAATGGTTCAATGACCCGAAGCCCAGTGAGTTTGGTTCGCGCAAGCTAGCACAGCCCGGACCAAGTCCCAGGTTTACTGTTCGGAAACCACCCAGAGGCAACGGTTGACTGTTTTGTTTTGGCAACCGAGTAAACGTTGCATCCGTCTCGAATCGACCCGGAGAGATGGAGGGAGACATCGAGGAAGTCGTAGCATGCTCTGGCAACTGCAGGCAGCAGGATTGGCCAGGTGAAAATGACAGGGCACAACTAAGGCCGCAAGTGTCCGGTTGATTCGAGAGTACACGAGTCGTTTCAGTGGGCAGCAAGCAGCGTTCAGATTTCATTTCAGAACATGTGGGAATTCATCTAAATCCAACCCGTGATAAGCACCTGAAAATCACGTGGAAACGTGTTCCCCAATGCCAACGTCCTTTTTTCTCCTCTTCCAAGACACGTGGGCCCATTCTGAATTTTTGACGGCCTCTTGCTTCAGACTAGCCACAGTGAGAGTAACTTCAAGTCCAACTCAACAAATTTGTCTATGTGGCAATGAGTTAATGAAGAGAGAGGTGGTTCTAGTAATTTAGCTAGTTACTGTAACATCACACATATCAAGGCAAGATGAGTCTATAGCATAATAAATGAAGTATTGCATGTTACTACCTCCGTCCGGGATTACTAGTCCGGCCGACCGAATCCGCAGGACCAAGGCAAAACAAACACGCATGCAAACTCCTCGATTCACGTTGTTATTAATTACTGCATGCATCTGTTGGCTTCTACGCATATCCCTTGCATTGGCTAGCTTCACGCATGCAGCGGGCAGAGTACTAGGCCCGAGACAAATGCGTGCATGCAGCCAGCCTCCTTCGCATGCAGCGGCTAGGAATTAATTTTCTTTAATCAGTTGAACAGCAACTGAGAGAAGCGGCCTAGTAAAAATAGGACGCGGCTGTGCTGCTGAACGGCCTTGTAAACCCGTACGGAGGTAGTACCACATACTCCCTCCGCTCCTAAATAATTGTCTTTCTAAAGATTTCAACAAGTGACTACATACGGAGCAAAATGAGTAGATCTACACTCTAAAACATGTCTACATACATCCGTATGTTGTAGTCCATTTGAGATGGCTAGAAAGACAATTATTTGGGAACGGAGGGAGTATATGTTGCTTCCCACTATAGAGGTAGTAACTACTACCCATTGTGGCTAGTCTCATGGTTCAGAGAAGAGACCCAAACAATGCATGGCATCTCTCTGCCACGCGGTTACGTGGCACGACCGGACAGGGACAGGGACAGGCCGCCCCGGGAATTGAGGTCGATCGTCGCCCGATGGGTCGGATGCAACGTTTTCTTTCCACACCGAGCACCAGCCATACGTACCAGCACGGGAGTGGGCGAGTACAGTAGCCCTTGAAGAGCCTGCAAGCAAGTGAATGACGTCCTCTGAATCAACTCCTCGTAACAGTATATCGACCCCTACCATCCACTTCATGCCAACTGTTGTTGTGCAGGAATAGTAGTGCTGAATGAGTGTATCACGGCGTCCTCCATCGGGCCTGTGTCACCGGAGCTAGCTAAGCTAGGATTATTACAAATTAAAATGGCAGGACGGCGCCAAGAGATAACGATGGTGGATTACCGAGGTGCACTACGGTAGCACGCTTCTTTGACAGACACGCACAGCATTACCATCCTCCCCGTCTCATAATGTGAGCTCACATTTTTCGACACTACTACACTAGTTCGATGCATACACTAGTTCAAACTTAATACTATCCTTCCGTCCGTCCCCATTGCCGGGTTAAACTAGTCAGTTGCTTTGGCCGGAGATCGACGAACTGCATGCATGCATGCGCGGCCTAGGCTGAAAAATTCTCCCATCCACCAACATTACAAACGATGTACTATGTCACGGTCACGTCCCGTCTGGATTCGGTTGCTGAACCCCAGATCTGGAATCGTACATACGTATACGTATGCAACCATGATTAGGTGCTCACCTTTTTTTTTTTTGAGCAATATGATTAGGTGCTCACCTAACGCAAACTGCCATGTGCTAGCTAGCTAGGGATCTACTGAAGATGAAGAGATCGATTAGGCAGGCCGGCCGGTGAACGGCCCAAGCTGCCAAGATTTTAATTGCGTCATGAATAATAGAATTAGTATATGCACAAGAAGAGATAGTGAATCGATATTTTTGTTTGTCGGAAAATGAGCACGTCGATTAAGAACAGAGACGTGGATGACAGCAGAATTAGCCGGCAACCGCACCAGGTGAAAATGACTCGGTAACTCGCACCACCACCACACACACACAGCTTCATGGTCGAAAGGAAATCCCTTGGTCGTCACGTCGATAATGCTCACCGACCATGATCCTCCACTCGTGAAGGAGATGTGTCCGTCCAGAATTTCACACTCAGATGAAGGCGATAGCCACGGATGGTCACTAGCGTAAAAAAACGCTCTTGTATTACACAACGGAGGGGTAGTAATTTGCTTTGCAAAACCATGGAGCTCATCGCCTCACCGCATCCCCGTCCATGCCAGTCCCTATCAATCTGCCACCGCAGCCGCAGGGGCGTGCGCACGCTCACACCGCACTCAGCCAGTCACCAGTCAGTGAACAAAAATGCTACACGTACGGATTTGTTTTACAATGATTTACAGACCAACCCTCCTCCCCTCACTAATCTCTCCCCCCCTGAGTTTCAAGGTGGGGCCCGCCTCATCTAATTACCAATTAAACCAGCCCACCTCAGCATTGCCTGTAAAAGTCCTGTAAAGCCTCCGTATGTCTAGCATTGCTCGTCAGTGAACGTTGGGAGCTTCTCTATTTTTGAATCCTTGCAGGTCATGGCACCCCATCCCCTGTACGTAGGACGAGGAGAAGAAAAAGTGGGTGTATGGCTACCTACCGCGTTCACCTCACCACGTTTTGAGGCGAAATTTTGGTGTCTTTCTAAATAACTAATCGTAGATCATTTGATCCATATTACTTTTTGCTTAAATAAAATTATATATAACATTAAAATATGTCCAGATACATCCGTGTTATAGGTTTAAGTTAAGCCCAAACAACTTAGTTTTCACTTCTCTTCTAACTCCCTTCAATCCATATTACTTGTCGCTCAAATGAATATGTAGCACCGAAATACGTCTGAATACATTCGTTGTAGCGATAAATAATATGGATTTAAGGAGCATCTAGTACTAGTACCACTAAAATCACTTCCACGGGATTGTCCCTGCGGCCAAAAATGAGATAAATGAAAACCATTAAACGGGGATCAAACCTTTAAATCCACTTTGAAGAGCATAACATTTTGTTTTTTTGTATGAATAGTGTCTATGGCTTCATGTAAAACGAGAACACCCTCCATGTTGTATGTTCCCTTAATGATGGCAGTCTAGACATGGGAAATCAATGTTCCAACCACCTCACTCAACCTATTCAGAAAAATCTTGGTAAAAAAATTAAAAGCTAACATTCAACAGACATATAAGTCTAAATTTTTGTATTTGTTTGGTATAACTAGTTTTGAGGACCTAGTAATTTTTATATTACTCTTACATGAATCATCCAGTGTTGCTTTTAGATCCCATTTCACTGAACGCCAATATCTGTGACAAAATTCAATGAAAAAACTATCAGATCTAGAGCTCTTATTATCTTCACCTGCGTACGCCAGTAGTCCGAAAATGTTGTTCGGGAACCATCGGGAAGCAATGCTTCACCAGACCACATTTATGTTTTGTTTTGGTAAAAGAGCAACCTTTCTATCAAAGTCTGAATCAGGGCATGTACCATGGAGGCAGCAGCAATGTGATGCCTCAACAATTACACGTGGATCTATGGTAGTGAAGCTGTCGTCTGAAATACAAGTACCCAATACAATGGTAGCCTCAACGGACCCACCTTCTCCCTCTTCATGTACATCTCTCTTGCTTTACTGAATCCCAACTAATCCAACGGGCTAGAGCTCACGCCGTGTTGCTCATCACGACGTGGAGGGGAGAAAGGGATTCGGGGAATGTACTCCCTCCGTTTCTATTTACTTCCTGTATTAGCTTTGTCTCGAGTAATACTTTGTAAATTTTGGCCACATTCACACAAAAAATATTAACATCCATAATACTAAATTAATACAATAGAATCATCTTTCAATATATTTTCTTATTATATATATATTTGTTATTGTAAAAGTTTAGATTGTTTTTTATAAACCTGATCAAACTTTAAAAAGCTTGGCTAATATGCGAAGCAAATAAAAAGGGAGGAGTATAGGATCTGCCAGCTGCACGCACCACAGTAGGCCAATTGAAGATGACAGGGCGCAGTTTCAAGAAGACACGTCGATCGATCTGCTTCGTGGTTCAGGAACCCGAATGGTAATGCATCGCTTCAACTTGCAGCGACGCGGTTGCGTGGCTCGACCGGACAAGCTAGCCCAGAAATTGAGGTCGATCGTCCATCGATCGGTCGGGTGCCAACGTTTCTTTCCGAACACCAGCCATACGTACGTACGCTATACCAACACGGCCACGGGCATGCGCCTACGGAAATCCCCGGTGAACACGCGAGGCTCGACCATCCACGTGCTTACGCAAAGACCGGCCAAGATAGCGATTGTGTCGTCCAGGTAGCAACAAAAACGCATTAACTAGTGTGCAATCCATACGTACGACGTTAAGCTCCTCTCGGACAAGTTGCATGATCAATCAATCAGACCTGCGGTTGCGGATAGTGATGGATGGATGGATGCCAACTCAACTGATTAATGGCATGTATGTACTCCTACGTGCCGATTGGTTTGACCTAATCATCATCAATAAAGCATTCCTAACAAGAGCATGCGTCCGGAAAAGTAGGATCTAGGCGATCAAGGAGGCGAAGAGGGATCCCTTGCGTGCCGCCGGTGACTCCGTCGGTTCCCTCTCTCTCCGTCGGCCGCTCCGGCAGCGGGAGGGAGGGGGAACCTCGGGTCTGTTCACTTGGTGGGTGTGTGGTAGGGTTAGGGTTGAGGGAGACGTTGCCGGGGCCGTTGCGGTGGTGTCGCATCGAAATAAGTTTCTCCGGGCTCCATTCGCGGTCAGGCGAGGCTTTTGCCTTCGTCTAGGAGCCAGCGGTGTTGGGGATCACCGGATCTCGTCGAGGTCGCGGGCTATGGTGGTTGAAGGTCCATCGGCACTGGCCATTTGGATCCTCAGATGGGAGATGGAGGCAAGGAGACAAAGACCTTTCTTCTTCCTTATCGGTATGACTTGTTGCTGTTGTTCTTCTCCTTCCTCTGCGCTGATGCTGGTGGGAGATCCTGCTTTGTCCGGGCGGATGGCCCGGCCGCGGTGCTGGACCGGTAGGATGACTCGAGTTCTCTTCCTTCCGGAAGGGACACTTTTCGCGGTACTCAAAGTCAAAGATGGCGACGGCTGTTGCAGGTGTGTTGGATTGATGTCCATGCCCTCTCAGCGCTGGTGTCAAGAAAGGAGGAAGCAGCGTGGCGGCAATTGTACCGTGGTCGAAGATGATGACCTGTTTGCGACTGGTTGCAGATCCTTCTGCTGCAGGGGTCTTCTCTCAAGATTCAGGAATGATGAAACAGGGCTCCGGAGATCTTCTTGTGTTATGGTTGTCTTAGGGTACTCTAGGTGTTCATGGTCTTTTGTGTTTGTGTTTCAGTGTGCTTGTAAGGGTCAACTACTTTGTACTTATTCGTGATTTGAATGAAAAAAATTCTCAAAAAAACAAGAACATGCGAGTACTCCCTCCGTTCCACAGTGTAGCGTATATAATTATATTTTTAAGTCAAATTTTATAAACTTTAACCAAATTTGTAGAGAAAAACATATACATTTAGAATATCAAATACATATGCTTAAATATTTTACAAGACATACTTTCATATTGTATATATTTGGTATTGTAGATATAAATAACTTTTCCTATTAAGTTGATCAAAGTTTATAAAATTTAACATTGAAAAATCTATATGCACTACATTATAATGAAACGGAGGGAGTACTATTTGGTCGCGGGGCTGCACGTGGCATCTTATTTATCATAGTACAACCGTTGGCACGCACGTAAACGAAAGGCAAAATTAAGCAACCCTTCCCGGTACAATGCAGTTGCCTGCTTGGTTTCTGCCCCTTGGGGACCGTGTCGGCTACGTCCGCTCTAGCCAAGTCTACTCCCTAAAATTTCTTTCTTTAGAGCATCTACAGTCGGGCGCCTCAAATCATCCTCAAACGTTTTGGCGGGCCGCTCGGTCACTGACCTGTCATGATTTTTTAATTCAGACGTACGCCTCAAACGGGCCTCAAACGTTCAGGCTGACCGGCACCCCTCATATCCAACCCAAATATGGGGCGGATATTGGGCGCCCGGGCATGTCCGGCACGTCGGACTGACGAAGGGGTCCCAGCCGGAAACACCCTGAAACCCGTTGGTCTGAAGTTTGTCTTCTTCGTCGGACCGGTGGCGTCATGTGCTACAATTCCGGCGAGCCGCATAGTGCCTAGCCCGGCTATTTAGGTTGAATGGTGGCACTGAAACCCTACCATTCATCCACATGTTTCCCCTCCTGTCCGCCGCCTTCCACACCACCCGTCCGCCTAGTAGCCATGTCCCCACACCGTCGGGTGAGGAGCATGTCATTTCTGACGCCGAAGCACCGGCTCGAGCTCCTTGAGCAGATCCGGGCTAGGCGCGAAGCCCGGGTCACCGCGGGGCTACCTCCGGATGCAGTTGACCCGGAAGATGAGTTGGAGGAGGAGGAGGAGGTGGTGGTGGAGGAGGAGGAGGAGGAGAACGACGAGGAGGAGGACGTTGAGGAGGAGGAGGAGGATGAGCCGGAGAAGGATGTGGGGGACGCGGGCGACGGAAATCTGCTAGCGGAGCAGCAAGCCATCCTCGATTCCCTCCAATTAGAGTTGGTTGCAGAGGCGAGACGCGATCGCCGACAGGAGATGGAGGCGCAACAGGCCGTGGAGGAGGCGAAGATGCTCGCCTACATGGATGAGGTCGAACAGGAGGAGGATGAGTCGGAGCCCTCCTACCCACCCATCCAGTTGGCGCCCGGCACCGTCGTCGTGGACATCTCCGACGACCAAAGGTAGTTAGGATAGTAAGTAGGATTTTTTGCGTACTTTGTAGGATTTAGGGGATGAAATATGAGAGAAACCGATGCAAAATGACTAATTTGAGGCGTGACCGGTCAGCCAGCATTTGAAGAGCCGAATTTGCAAAGTCCGGCTGTAGATGCTCTTAGTTCATGGTCTATGCTCTCTAGTACTAGGATTTAGAAAAACTAGATGACCCGTTGCGCCAATGGCGCAAAGGCCGGCAGCAAGCCAAGTATTCTAAGAGTCGTGATAGAAAAACTCAAGTCACAGATCGAAATAATGAGTACTTACTGCTGGTTACTGTCTCTGTTCATGATTACTATTTCTCCTGGAACAGTCTATGCTAAATGATAGTGCTATATCCCTTGGGTGGAAGGTGGACGCTGGCACGTAGGGCATGCCTCTTCCTTGCTTAGCATTTGTTGTTGCTGGTGAGTACTCGATGTTTGGAACATAGAAAGTAGTAAAAACAGATAATTATAGATAAGGGTGGCATTATGCATATTAATAGTTCGATGAGGAACAACAGCAGAGGTTATATAGGTAAAAGCATAGGTGGTAGCTGTTCAAAAGCAGCAGATAGCATCGGCGAAAAACAGATGAAGGTTTCATCCTATTACAGAGCTTGATTAGTAGTCCTTAGAATGCTAGATGATATTTAGATACGACCTTCATTGCTGTCGATGGTTCATCTAAAGACAATGCACGATGAGAACCAGGCGCTGCTTTGTGGTGACCTTGAAACGAAAGGCACCTTGAAAAGAACCATGAGAATATGAGATGCGGCCAACAAACTTCCCTATTGCAAACATCAGTTCATGCTCAGAGCCTCAGACCCTACATTACACATGAACTTTCACTATACTGTATGTAGAACTAATTCTTTGAAACATGTCATAGGACTTCATATCAACACACAATCCAATAAAAAACTAAATTCCAAACTACATCTCCATAAAAAGCAATAGGAAAATGTATAAAATCCCACGCAAAAGATACTTAAAAACGGTATGAAGACAATGGTATTACATTCAACGAAAGCAAGACAAAATATTGATCTTGGATGCACATTACACCTGCCTTGGTACGATCTGCTACCAAATCTTTGATTACAACTCCAAAATGACCTGAAAGAAGGAAAGAGTAGACCACTTCATGCTCAGGCTGTATCTTACACATGAACCACTTTACTGTAGCCTAAGTAGTAATCAGACTAATGCTTTCAAATATGCCATGGGATTTCATATCAACTCATAATCCATTGCAAAGAAAAACAAAAAGCCAAACTACAACACCCTGCGCCACTTTACGCTGACGTACCTGATTCAGCTGCAGGAGAAGTAATTAGAGAGAGGAAAGAGCTGACTTGAGTTGAAGAGAGAGAGGATTAACGGGAGAGCTCAGCATGTATGGGCAGAAAATTCATGGGAGGACACAAGCTGAGCTGGGCTCGCAAAAAAATTGGTCAACAACCAAACTGCAGCCTAAAGCGATAGTTGAAGCTGATTATCAATATTCTACGGAAAATGATGTTAGGTTGCTCTTGCTTTCAGCCTACTGATCTCCTCTATAGTATCTCGACCATGCTAATATTGGTTTTTTCTTGCCAAAAATTCTTTCAGATCCCCACACTCTAATTTCCACAAATCCTTCAAGTAATCTCCGACTGATAAAATTTTGTACTAAAATCATGCTTTAGATACACCTGGTTGCGGAAGCATTGAAAGAAATAAAATAAAAGTCTGCAGAAATGAATAGCATACATGAGAACCTTTGAGAGGGTTTGATACCTCGTTCATGTGAGTTCCTAAGCCCCCTAATTCTTGTGACCTAACGTACAATCAGCAAATAGAAGGACGTCCATCTCATAAGATAATACATGTAAGCCAGCTGCAGGCACAGATATATAGAAGCAAAGAAAATTCATACGTATATAGATGGCATCCCTGAAGCACAAGATTTGGAGGGTGCAGGGAGATAGAGTTGACTTTGTAGCAAGGAATGAACCACAGAAATATGGAAGATAAATACCATTGTCTTCATAAGTAATGAGCAATAAAATTTTGTAAACATTTTTATGCTTGCTATATTTTTTCCGTTCCTTTATCTGGAGCGTTTGGTTCCAGAACTCCAGCGAGATGGTATGCAAGCAGTGGCGGAGCTACACACACATCACTGGGCGGGCCAAAAAGGGCTAGATTAAGATATGCGCCTGAAAATTTGCACCCAGGGGCCAAAATGAGCTCCACTCTACACTGAACTCTTGTTTGGCTGGGCGGGCCATGGCCATGTTTGGCCCTGCTGTAGCTCCGCCACTGTATGCAAGGTTGTATTCATTCCGTGTCCATTGGACACTCGAACTCGCAGTCTTTTGTTTTGTGCAAAACGTTTGAAACTTCAGAATGATTAGTGTATGGATGGAATTACTGGCAAAATGCATGAAAGAGCAAACTAACAAAACATGCAGCGGTCCATTTCAAAACTACACACAGACGTAGCCACGGCAGAGGCACTGTAAATGGCCAAAATCTACACCAACAACTATCATCAAAGGTCCAAAACATGTCAATGTCCTAGGAACAGCACCCAAACACACAACAGTTTCGAACAGGTTGAAGGAAAGGGGGCCAAACTCACCTGACGGGTGACGAGGTCGTCCCTAACTTGTATTGGCTCACACATCAGCGGCTTCATGGCCGGCCCTCGGCGGCGGCGGCGATGTCTTTGGGGCAACGCCTCGGCATCCAAGAGTGGCACGTCAGCGGTGTCATGGACGGCCTCCATGCCATCTAGGGGCGATGTGAGCCAGCCAGCATGCAGGGGGCGCAAAGGTCACGACCAGGATGCGGATCCATGGCGGCCCCGCCGCGAAACCCCCCCTACACACCTCTTTCTTGACGACGTATCCATGGTGCCGCCCCCGCGGAACTCCCCTGCACACCTCCCCCTTGACGCCGTACGCCACACCACAGCGCCTCCACACCGTCCTCTGCTACGCCGCCTTGAGCACCTCGTGCTCCCCCTTTGTCTCTGTCCTCTCACCTTCCCGAGCAGATCCATCCCATGCCACCAACCCTTGTCCTCCCTTTTCGGGCCATCGAGATCACCCTCTCCTTCTCTATCATCCTGCGCCGGCATCGAGGGCTGGGTGTCTGAATCGGGAGGCGGAGATGAGGCAGGAGCGGAGGCGTCGACGAGGAGAGAAACGAGGAGGAGGTGGTGTGCGGGGCTCGAGGACTTTGAGAAGAGCAATGCTAGACGTACGGGGAGGTTACAGGGGGTTTACGGGGCTGAGGGGGTGTGATTGGCAGCGATTTAATTAGGAGGGCGGGCCCACTAGTGAAAATCAGGGGGGGTGGGGGGGGGGGGGGCAATTAGATGAGGCCATGTTCCCTCCCTGTAACTCTTTGTATGAATATCATGTACGTGTAGTATTATTGCTTTGAGAAGGCGATGCCGCTGGCTAAGCGGGTAGCGTAGCTGGTTTTATATGTCCCATGCCAGGCCCGCGCCAAGAGAAAAAGGTGGCGATGGATTACCGGCGTACTACTCTGCTTGACAGACAGAGATGCCTGCACATCTATTCAGAGCATAACGTGGATACGTTTGGTTGAATCTGCACGCATACTCACTCCGTTTGACAGTTCCGCATGGCCTTATCTCGTCTCTGCCGGCCGGGAATCACGCAATCACGCACGAGCTTGTCGCGGGTACGCATTGTCATTGGTCGACGGCGATGGCCGAGCATGCGAAGCTTCTCCATCACCATTAGGCGGGCGACCTGCCGAAGCTGCCACGAGTTTAACCACGTCACGCACAGTGATCAGTTGACAACAGACACGGTCGACAGCGGAGTTTCCACGAGGCTGTGCCTGTGCGATTGATTAACCACCAACCGCACCAGCACCAGGTGAAAAAAAGACGCGGTAACAACTCGCACCACCACCGCTGCATTCTTATCTTCTTGGTGGTGGTAAATGGTCGAAATCCCTTGGTGGTCACGTCGACGGCAATGCCTGTCACCCTCCTCGCCTCTCTTAATCCTAATCTAATCCGACCGATCGATCCACTCGCCACGACGTGTCCGTCCGCCCGGGATTTCCCACTCGGACGTGGGATGCCACTGCCATGGAGATTTCGTTTCGGTCACTCGGCCGTCAACTTGGAGCGTAATTAATGAGTATTGCCCCTGCCTTTTCAAAGGGAAACCACCTTGGAGCTCATCGCCTCATCACGCCCCCATCATCCATGCTAGCTACGCGATGCCACCGCGAGGACGCACCACCACCTTTCGACACGCACACACCCCAGTCAAATTAGTGAACGTTGTATGGGCCGGAGCTTCTCCATTTCTTTTATGAATCTTATCCGGGCCAAGATGTTTGAAGAGGGTGAAGACGCACGACGAGGGAAAAAAACTGATGAACTGCACTGCATGCGCTGCCCGCCGTTCACCTCGTCACGTTGATCTAAAAAAAAACGTCGTCACGTTATGAGGATTTTGTTGTTGTTGTTGTTTTCCACCTTAAATAAAATAAATAAGCAAATCACATCCACCAGAACAGAAGGCCATTTATCTCCACGGAAAACCAGTGCGTCTGCTACAGTACTTGCATCCCCGTTTACAAAACCAGACGAGATCGAGATGCACGGCACGGCACGGCACAGACCAAGGATGTCTGTACTGCATACGGTCGTACCACCACAGCACTACTACAGTCTACTAGCACAGCGTCATCGGTGCATCACCCACGACCTGGTCCACTGTTACCATCGTGCCCATCGACAAGGAAACAGCAGAACAAAAAAGGATCCACACGTACGTGTGTGACCCCGTCTCACGACCAAGACACGGGCTGGCAGTGACCCGTGTGAGGCCGGCCACACAGCAGCTACAGAGCGGAACATGGCTCTGCGTGGCATCCGGTGGCCGTTTGCGTCGCGTTGGTCCGCGCGCTGCGCCGCGCCGAGCAAGTGACCAGTGACCAGACGCACCGTGCAACCGCGCCACGTCTCGCTCTGTCTCTCTTCTTCTCCGGCACATTCCCCGCGTGGACCCTGCACTTGTTACTTGTGAGGAACGGACGGGGCTTGCCTGCTCCCGCCTCCGTGCTCCCAGCTGTGCTCCGCATTGTTGGTTTGGCATCCCACGGTCCCAGTATTTTATCTCCTCACGATTTTTCTACTGCCAAGAAAAAACCTACGGGCAGCCCGTATTCTGTTTCTTTCCATATCTGTATCCCGTATTAAATCCATCTTTTATGATATCCCGTTCAGCCAAGCCGCGCCGGCTCGACGGTCTGATCGTTGTGGCTCCGGCAGCCACGCCATTCCCCGTCCAGACTTCGTTCTTGTTCAGGGAGCCGGCGGTGGATCTGTGCAGCGGATGTTCGACCACAACAGCATGAACACAAGGATCGCGGCTGGAGCGTGGTTGCTAGAAGCCTCGAACGACAGTGGGAGCGTCGGCGGTGGTCGATGGGATGGGTCCGGCCCGACGGCGAGGATGGGCAGCATCTGGCTGAGCTGACATCCGTGGATAGGATGGTCTCCTACGCCTCCAAGTCCCGCAGCCGCATGATGAGCGGGAACGCCTAGGCATCCACGAGCTGCACGATGGTGGCCTCCACAAATATGGCCTGCCTGCGGCAGCATGGCGAGCTCGCCGCATGGGGCGGAGAGGCGATTCTGGACGGCAGGGAGCGTGCCGTCGGCCGGGACAATGTTCATGGTTAGACGCGCTCTGCACGTCCATATGATGGTCTGTTGCAGCTTGTAGCTTTGCCCGGGAGTGTGACCGATGCCGGCGACACGAGCATGGCCGATGCGGACAAGACTCTAAGCCATTCACGTGTATTACGGGTGGATGAGGATTAGACCGGTATTCTTAATCATTGTTTAGAAATGAAAAAAAAGGCAAGGAAAGAAAATTACTGCAACCGTGCGATGCCAAATGAAGGGCGCGGAGCACGGAGCCGGGAGCAGGCAAGCCCCACCCGTGAGGAACGTGATCCAGTCAATTCAAAAGGGAGCCGACGGGCTGACGGGAGCGTCGTGGACGGCGACACGTTGCGGACACATGGACGGCAAAGGATGCCGACGAGTTGCTCAAGTGAGGTGATAGCCCTTTGTGTCGTTGTCAAGGTAGCCGAGAGCATAGGGTGATGTAGCCGTGATCGAGGTAGCCGTGCGAAGACACCGTGGTCCATGTCAAGTCGGGGTGACTGGTGTCGAGAAAGTCGCAGTGAAGCTACGGGCGCAAGGAGGTGCCGAGTTAGTCGTGGGCGTAGTGCTGTCGAAGTAGTTGTGCACCGGGAAGAAGACGTTGTTGACAAGGCGTCGCGCCGGATTGACAAATTCGGGGACACATCATGGACGAAGGCACGCATCAATGTTGCCAGTACTAGGCATGCGTAGACGGAAGAAGTCGATGTTGACTATGCGTCGCTCCAAACTTCTCAGGCCTGGGAAGACATCGGGGACGAAGGCACGTGTCGGTGTTGCCAGCACCGGACATGCGTAGATGTGGACCTGCATGAGTTGTACGTCATGTTGGATGAGGCAAAGGGGCCAGCAGACGAAGACTCGACGTCGGTCGCGGCACCAATCGGCATGGGCCAGTGTCGCCGACGGTGGTCGGAGTAGACGAAGTGGTCAGGGAAGTGTATGGCGACGCTGGCAATGAGCTGGTGCTGGACGAAGACGAAGAGGGTGGACGAGCGGTGCGGCTCGGGTGAACGAGTAGCAGCGGCGCTGAGGAAGCAAAGCGGCGGAGGTGGTGACGGCGGCTAGGTTAGGAGCACGACGGCGGTGCTCGAAGTAGGCGAGAAAAACCCAACAACGTGATGAAGACCGACGTGGGCGGCGGCGTTCCCACGCCAAAGGAGGCGGCACGGCGCATACCACGTGGAAGTCCACGCGCGGGCACGGCAGAGTGGACAGCATGCCACAATGCTACGACCCGAAGGGGCGACGCAGCGGCAGCTTGTGGGTCGGGGTGGCGGCAGGAAGACCTCGGGGCGGCGCAGCAGCGGTGCGCGAGTCCATGCAGCCACGGGGACGAGGTTGGATGGCGGTGTGGACCGCGTGTTGCGGCGCTACGACCTGAAGGGGCGACACAACGGCGGCGCATGAGCCAGTACAACCTTAGGGAGAACCACGGGCCGGCGACGCTGTGGCCCGATGAGACGACGCAGCAGCATCCTGATGCTCGGTCAATAAAGGGGAGGTTGCACTCAGAAAAGTCTTCACGGGACATGCGGAGGCATGCGCAATCGACGGACCAGATCGGTCGCACGACATAGATGAGACAAATCTCATAAGATCAGGTGATCAGTCCAAACATTTGCGAAGTCGAAGAGTCCGCTCCTCGGTGTGCATTGTCGTCTGACGTAGCAGCACAAGGCGAACGGCCAGGGGCACACATTGTGCGAAGCCACAAGCCCAAGCATCAGGTGTGACCGGGCCAACTAGACGATCAAGTGATATGCTAACGGAATGGGTCAAGTCAATCACATCATTCTCTAATGATGTGATCCCGTTAATCAAATGACAACTCATGTCTATGGCTAGGAAACTTAACCATCTTTGATTCAATGAGCTAGTCAAGTAGAGGCATACTAGTGACACTCTCTTACCGGGGAATGTCTCCTAGTGCTTCCACTGAGCCTTGGTAGCTTGCTACTGCTCCGGAACACTTAGGTTGGCCGGCATGTGTCCTTCTTCGTTCCTGTGTCTGTCCCTTCGGGGAAATGTCACACGGTGTCTACCGGAGTCCTGTTAGCCTGCTACAGCCTGGTTTACCGGAGTCCTGCTAGCCCAGTTGCTACAGCCCGGATTCACTCGCTGATGACCGACACGTTCGTTGCTGGGTCATGTATGCCTGTCCCTGTAAGTTAGTGCCACTTTGGGTTTACGACTAGCCATGTCAGCCCGAGCTCCTTGTCATATGGATGCTAGCGACACTATTGTAAGGGCATATTTATCCCCAATATGTTTTGGTGATTGATGACAATGCTTGTGCGGACTGATCGTGTGCGTTTAGTTCTTTCAGAGATTCATCCATTGGCACGAGACGATTTCCTCCCCTCGGTGTTTTAATTCAAGACGGTGTAGCTCCTTCGTTTCGTTGTTGGTGGACTAGTTTCGTAGGAGTCACCGTACTATCAAGAGGGGATCCGCTTTGGTAAGACTTGGGTGGAATCACACGTACACATCCTTTTCACACCCGTCGCCTTTCCTTCCGCATCTCTGGAGCTGCCATTTTCCCCTTGCTATGCTTTGCTCTACCCTAGCGGTAGTACCGCGACCACAGCGGTAGTACCGCCGAAGCTCCCCAGCGGTAGTACCGATCTCCGAGCGGTAGTACCGCTTGGGACTTTCGGCCGTAGTACCGCTGTGCGTGTGGGCTACTTCCGCCTCGATTCTCGAATGAAGTTTTTCGTGTCGGGTTTTGCGGCACTAAGGGAGGTAGTAGGAGCGGTAGTACCGCCCTAAGCGGTAGTACCGCTCTTCCCTAGCGGTAGTACCGCCCTGGGGTCAGGGCCCTGGGCAGCCCGCGGCAGTACCGCTGGGTCGAAGCGGTAGTACCGCTCTTCCCTAGCGGTAGTACCGCCCTGGGCTCAGGGCCCCGGGCAGCGCGGCAGTACCGCCGGGTCGAGCGGTAGTACCGCCCGGAGCGGTAGTACCGCCCTTCCCTAGCGGTAGTACCGCTCTGTGCGGGGCTGGTGAGTGGGATAACGGTTGGTTTGTTCCTCCCACTATATAAAGGGGTCTTCTTCCCCAAAGTTGACCTACATCTTTCCCCCAAAGCTTCATTGTTGCTCCAAGCTCCATTTTCGCCCGATCTCTCTCCCTAGCCAATCAAACTTGTTGATTTGCTCGGGATTGGTTGAGAAGGCCCAGATCTACACTTCCACCAAGAGAAATTTGATTCCCCCCACTTATCCCTAGCGGATCTTGTTACTCTTGGGTGTTGAGCACCCTAGACGGTTGAGGTCACCTCGAAGCCATACTCCATTGTGGTGAAGCTTCGTGGTGTTGTTGGGAGCCTCCAAGTGTTGTGGAGATAGCCCCAATCTTGTTTGTAAAGGTCCGGTTGCCGCCTTCAAGGGCTCCAATAGTGGAATCACGGCATCTCGCATTGTGTGAGGGCGTGAGGAGATTACGGTGGCCCTAGTGGCTTCTTGGGGAGCATTGTGCCTCCACACCGCTCTAACGGAGACGTACTTCCCCTTAAAAGGAAGGAACTTCGGTAACACATCCTCGTCTCCACCGGCTCCACTCTTGGTTATCTTGTCCCTTTACTTTTGCAAGCTTACTTGAGTTATATCCATTGCTTGCTTGTGTGCTTATTGTCTTTGCATCATATAGGTTGTCCACGTAGTTGCACATCTAGACAACCTATTTCATTGCAAGTTTTAATTTGTTAAAGAAAAGTCTAAAAATTGTTAGTTGCCTATTCCCCCCCTCTAGTCAACCATATCGATCCTTTCAATTGGTATCAGAGCCTCGTCTCTTTATTAAGGACTTTGCCGTCCGAAGAGTATGGTTGACACCCACGACGGTGCGGAGGAGCACTCCGGTGTGAATCCCATCTCGTCCACGGCCGAAGGGGGAGCCTCGGTCTCTCGTGAGGAATTCAATGTGGCTTTAGACACATTGAAAACCTCCATGACGGCCGAGGTTAAAAGCATGTTTTCTGATTTCTTAGACGGACTTAAACTATCTACCTTGCCGATGAAAGTGGGTGATCCCACTAACAAGGTGACGGATGCTACCTCCGACAAAGGGGAAGCTAACACTGAAAAGAGTCCGTCTACTAGTGGTAGAAATGGCACCGGCATTTTTGCCAATGTGGAACCCCCAGTGTATAGAGGACCGATCCCCTCTACTCATTTGAATCATGCCGGTCCTCCTCCTAAATATGTGAAAAATGAAGATTTTGATGCTTGGCTCTATCGCTTCAAGCGTCACTTAAAACATGTGAACACTAACCTTTGGAGAATTATTGAAGAAGGTTTCTATCCTCATGATCCAAGCAACTTCACCCCTTGAGAAGAAGTGGACAATCAATTCAATGAAAGTGCTCTCTTCATCATCCAAGATGCAATCCTTCCCGAAGATCTCCCTCATCTTCGACCTCATGCCATGGCTAAAGAAGCATGGAAATGTGTCGAGCGTCTCTATCGAGGAAGTGCTAGCATTCAACGCTCCAACTATGAAGTGGTGCAAGATGAAGCCGATGAGTTTGCAATGAAAGAGGATGAAGAACCTCGTGAGCTCTTTCGAAGAGTGACCAAACTCGCGGTCGCACTCCGAGATCATGGGAGCAAGGACACGGATGACAACTGGATCAAGCGCAAGTTCCTCAAGGCCATGATGCCCTACAACAAGGCCATGTCCTCCGTCATTCGCCAAAGACCGGACTTCCACTCCATGACCTCTAGTGAAGTGTTGGATGAGTTTGTTGCAATGAGCATCTTGGACAAGACTGCCGACAATGTGGTGCTCCGTTCCCAAAGGGCAAAGAAGCCCAATCTTGCCTTGAAGGCCAAGGTTAGTGTGGAAGAAGAAGAAGAAGAGGAAGATGAGGAGAGCAACCCCGAGGACACGAAGTATGATTATCATGAGCACATGGCTCTTGCCTCAAGACAGTTTTGGAGTAAGAAGAATACAAGACCCAACTTCAACAAGAACAACTCAAGTGGCCTCAAGGGGAAGCAACGAGTTAGAACCTGTTTCAACTGTGGCAATGTTAGCCATTTCGTTGCGGATTGTCCCTACGAGAAGCGGGAAGACAATGGTGGCAAGTTCATCCGAAAAGACAAAGCCAAGTCCTTCCCAAACAAGAACAACTTCACCAAGAAGACTCCGTCTCGCGGGTTGGTGGTTCAAGAAGAATACCGTGAGGATGACGATGATGATGAAGATGGTGAAACAATGGCCATGGCATCCGTTGCCATTGTCACAACTCCCCGGGTGTCTCTCTTCGATGCACCTAACGAGAACATCACCGCCAAGTGCCTCATGGCTAAGGCCACCAACAAGGTAACCTCCAACATCAAAACCACCATTATTCCTAACCCTCCTTCAACGGATGATTTTGATAATGGTAAGGGGTCTAATGAGGAGATCAATGAATTTGAGTCCTTCATGAGTAAGCTCAAGGGCAAATCCAAGAAGCACTTTGTTGCTCTCTTGGAACAACTTGGTGAAGCCAATGACATGATCGAGGCTCACGAAGAAACCATCTCTAAGATGGAAAGTCATAGTCGTGACTATGCCGATGAGATATCGGATCTCTCTAATGCTCTTGAGGAAGAGCGTGAGCATCGTTTGGCTCTTGAGGAGTCACACAACGATGGTCATGCTAAACTAAAGAAAGATCTTGATCATGCTCTTGTTGTGTCTCGTGTTCTAGCTTCCGAGAAGGCTAAACTTGGGGTTGATCATGTTAGACTCACGGAGGAGTTTGATGTACTTGACAAGGCCCACAAGGTCTTGAAAGGTGCTCATGCTACCCTCAAGGAGTCTCATGCTCAACTCCAAGTTAAGCTAACCAAGGAAAAGGCCACATTTCCTCACATGGTCTTAATTGATAATGCAAATGCTACTAACCCTTGTTGTGAGCATGTGCATCTTGTGGAGGAGAATGCCAAGTTGAAGGAACAACTCGAGAAAGGTCTTGTGTCATGCATACAAGGCGAGAAGAACCTAAATGACCTTTTGAGCAATCAAAAGGAAGTTGTGGGCAAGGAGGGAGTTGGGTTCTCACCCAAGTCCAAGAACAAGAAGAAGAACAAGGAGAAGAAGAGCAAGACCGATCGACCTCCTCCGCTCACGCAAACCTTTGTGAGGGAGGGAGAAGGTGCTCCTAAGGAGAAGAAGAACAATGGGAAGAGTGGTGATGCCAAAGAGCGCAAAGCCATCTCTCCCAACAAAGCCGGCGACTTTAACCCATCTTATGTGTTGTGCCGTGCTAGTGATGGGCATGTTTATGCTAAATTTGTTGGTTCTCCTTATGAGTACATTGAATGGTCTATTTGGGTTCCTAAGACCCTTGTTACTAACATCAAAGGACCCATTACTCAATGGGTACCTAAAACCAAGCATTGATCTCTTGTAGGTGTTTGCTTCCGGTGGGGGATCATGGTTGCTCGATAGTGGAGCAACAAATCATATGACCGGGAGCAAGGACTTGGTGGTGGACGTGCACAAGATCCCATCTATGCCCACCAATGTCGAATGGGGTGATGCCTCACATTCTAAGGTATTGGGTCTTGGCAAGGTTGTCATTTCTCATGATCTAACGATCGAGAAAGTCATGCTTGTTGAGTCCCTTGCGTTCAATTTACTTTCCGTTCGTCAACTCGCACTCATGGGCTTTGCCACCTTCTTTGATATTGATACTGTGGCCCTCTTGTGGAGCAAGACTCTTAAAGTAGCCTTTGTTGGGCATGTCGAGAACGGTCTCTATGTGATTAACTTTTCGGAGCAACCCACTAAGACCGCGACATGCCTAATGGCTAAAGTTGATGTGGGATGGCTTTGGCATCGCCGTTTAGCCCACGTCAATATGAGATCTTTGCAAAGTCTTCTCAAGGGGGACCATGTTCATGGACTAACAAATGTTAGTTTTGCCAAAGATCGTGTTTGCAGTGCTTGCATCGAAGGAAAGCTTCATGAGACGGCTCACCCTCCCACGACAATCATCTACTCGAAGAGACCCTTGGAGCTCCTGCACATGGACCTCTTCGGGCCTCCATCCTTTGACAGTCTTGGGGGTAGAAAGTATTGCTTGGTGATTGTGGATGATTATTCAAGATACACTTGGGTATACTTCTTCAAGAGGAAGAGTGAGACTCAACAAACCGTCATCGACTTTGCAAATGAAGCTCAACGTCAACATAATGCAAAGATTCTGAC
Source organism: Triticum aestivum (assembly GCF_018294505.1). NCBI lineage: Eukaryota > Viridiplantae > Streptophyta > Magnoliopsida > Poales > Poaceae > Triticum > Triticum aestivum. Next base: position 632,694,992 of record NC_057804.1, on the reverse strand, counting down.
AATAAGAAGTGACAACGGCACCGAGTTCAAGAACTACACCTTGGATGAGTTTCTTAGTGATGAAGGGATCAAGCATCAATATTCTGCACCATATACCCCTCAACAAAATGGTGTTGCGGAGAGGAAGAACCGGACGTTGATGGATGCGGCAAGGACCATGATGGCGGAGTTCAAGTCTCCATACAACTTTTGGGCCGAAGCCATCAACACAGCTTGTCATGCATCCAATCGGCTCTATCTCCGCAAAGGCTTGAACAAGACTCCGTATGAGATACTCACCGGGAACAAGCCCAATCTCAAGTACTTCCGGGTGTTCGGGTGTAAGTGTTTCATTCTCAAGAAAGGTGTTCGTTTGTCTAAATTCGAGGCTAGAGCTCATGAGGGCATATTTGTTGGTTATGCTACAAACTCTCATGCTTACCGTGTTCTCAACAAGTCCAACGGACTCATTGAGGAGACGTGTAACGTAGAGTTTGATGAAAATAACGGCTCCCAAGTGGAGCAAAGTGGTACTTGTGATGTAGGTGATGAAATTCCTCCCCAAGCCATAAGAAGAATGGGTATTGGTCATATCCTACCCATTGAGGAACCCCTTGTGGCCGAAGGAGAAGGACAATGCTCCACCTCGGTGGAGCCTTCACCTACTCAAGACCCACACGCTTCCGAAGAACAAAGTGAAGGCCCTCAACCTAGGGAACAAGACCAAGGGCAAGATCAATCACAAGATGGTGGTGAATCTCCACATGATGCCCAAGGTCAAGTTCTTCCCCTCGAGCAAGTTCAAGATCATGAGCAAGCTCAAGATCAAGAACAAGCTCATGACGACGCTCAAGATGATCAAGTGAACCCTCCTCCTTCGACATCCGAGGAGGAATTGGAGCGTCGTGCCGCGAAGATTGCTTCCAAACTCACCACCAAAGGTCATCTCATGGAGAATGTGGTTGGAAGCCTAAGAAAGGGGGTAAGCACTCGTAGACAATTAGCAAACTATTGTGAACATCACGCGTTTGTCTCTTGTGTTGAACCCCATAAGGTCTATGAGGCGCTCGAAGACTCGGATTGGCTCAATGCCATGCATGAAGAACTCAACAACTTCGAGTACAACAAGGTGTGGAGATTGGTGCCAAGGCCTTCCGGGAACCATAACATCATTGGAACCAAGTGGATCTTCAAGAACAAGCAAGATGCTCATGGGAACATCATTCGCAACAAGGCAAGATTGGTAGCACAAGGCTACTCCCAAGTCGAGGGTATCGACTACGGTGAAACCTTTGCTCCCGTTGCTCGCCTTGAATCCATTCGTTTGTTGATTGCTTATGCTTCCCATCACAACTTTAAGTTGCAACAAATGGATGTTAAAAGTGCTTTTCTTAATGGTCCTATTAATGAGTTGGTCTATGTCAAGCAACCCCCCGGGTTCGAGGATCCCTTCTTCCCGGATCATGTGTATCAACTCGATAAGGCGCTCTATGGCCTTAAACAAGCCCCACGTGCGTGGTATGACCACCTTACCGAGTTGTTACAAGATCGTGGATTTGAAGTGGGGCTAATCGATCCCACTCTTTTTACTAAGAAGGTCAAAGGGGAGTTGTTTGTATGCCAACTATATGTTGATGACATTATCTTTGGTTCCCCTAACAAAGCTTTCAATGAAGAATTTGCCGCTCTCATGACCTCTAAGTTCAAGATGTCTTCGATGGGAGAGTTGAAGTTCTTCCTTGGTTTTGATATCAAACAAAGAAGAGAAGGTACCTTCATCAACCAAGCCAAATACACTCAAGACATGCTCAAGAGATTCAAGTTAAGTGATGTCAAGCCGGCCTCTACTCCAATGCCCACCAAGTGCCAACTTGACATTGATCCCAATGGTAAAGCGGTGGATCAAAAGGTATATCGCTCCATGATTGGCTCCTTGCTTTACCTTTGTGCATCTAGACCGGATATCATGTTGAGTGTGGGGATGTGTGCACGGTTTCAAGCTGCACCAAAGGAAAGTCACTATGTGGCGGTCAAGCGAATCTTTCGATATTTGGCTCATACCCCAAACTTTGGCTTATGGTACCCAAGAGGGGCAAACTTCAAGCTTGAAGGATTTACGGATTCCGATTGGGCGGGAGACAAAGTGGATAGGAAGTCCACTTCCGGAGGGTGCCAGTTTCTTGGGTGCTCTTTGGTGAGTTGGTCTTCCAAAAAGCAAAGTTGTGTATCTCTCTCGTCCACCGAAGCTGAATATGTGGCGGCCGGTAGTTGTTGTGCACAACTCCTATGGATGAGGCAAACTTTAAAGGAATACGGTGTCATTTGTGACAAAGTGCCTCTTTGGTGTGACAACGAAAGTGCCATCAAGATTTCTCTCAACCCGGTGCAACACTTCAAGACGAAGCACATTGAGATTCGGTATCATTTCATCCGGGATCACATTAGGCGAGGAGAGATCGAGCTCAAGTATGTCAACACTCATGATAACCTTGCAGATATTTTCACGAAGCCCTTGGATGAAGCAAGATTTCGCGAGTTAAGGCATGAGCTAAATATCATTGATTCAAGCAATGTGACTTGAACCCTTGCACACCCCACCCCACTCATCTTGGTATCTAGCTTAGATGTAGGCATGGACATAGGGGGAGTGTTGTTCTCTCAATGAACTTTCCCTCCCCCCATTATGCATAAAATGATCAACTCTTTCACAATAGCCATTTCTGATGGTACTTGTGCTTCAAAGATGAGTTTTGGTCATGGGCCCAAGGATAATTCTTCGCGGTGCCATACCAATTGACTCAAACATAGGTGGCTCCGGCCACCGCCCTCTCCTGAGAGAGGCCAGAGCTTGCCCTGTTTCATGTGGTTGTTTGTGTTTGAGTTGTTTTTGTTCTATTGTGTGTGTGTGTGTTGCCGCGTCGGTCCTCTCGTTCTTTTGGCCTTGCTTTCCGTTTCTTTTTGAGCGTTTGCCGTTGGTCTAGAAGCCGTGTGGTTGCTGAAGCGGTACTACCGATGGTGGCGAGCGGTACTACCGCTCTTAGCGGTACTACCGCCCTCCAGCGCGGTACTACCGCTCCTAGCGGTACTACCGCTCCTAGCGGTACTACCGCCCTCCAATGCGGTACTACTGCTGTGAGGCGCGGGCTGGGGGTTATATCGGGGGCAGGGGGAGTTTCTTCTCCCCCATACCCATTCGCTCGCCCCCTTCGCCCTGTTCGTCTCTCTCTTCAGCAACCGGCGCCGCGGGAGGGCTTCGGCGGATCTCCCTCTCCGGGGCGCTCCTCTCCGTTTCCTTCGGTGGAATCGATCCCCACCTTGTCCTCTTGCCATGGATGCCGGTATTGCCCCCGTTCCCTGCTTCCTTTTGTCTAGATTTCCAATCTAGCTTTCTAGGGGCAATAACAGTTGCATCTCTAGATTTTTGTCCAGATCTAGGCTTGAGTAGGATGGAGAATGCTTCTAGACTGTTTGGATTAGTGTTTGGTTGGAGTATTTTTGAATTTGGTAGGATGGTAGTACCGGATCTGACCACGGTAGTAGGAAACTGTTGTTTCCCCGCCTTGAGCGGTACTACCGCTCTCCCAGAGCGGTACTACCGCTGAGAGCGGTACTACCGCTCTCTCCAGAGTGGTACTACCGCTTGGATCGGTACTACCGCTCAAGGGTCACGGTACTACCGCCTTCTACCAGGTTCCATCATACTCCTACCTCTTAGTGATCCTCTTTGTTCGTGTTTGTGGCTTACGCTCATTCTTTCTGGTTGTTTGCGTGTTTGTGTGTGTGGTTCCAGGTGATGAGGTTCCTGAGCATCAGGCTCATCGTGTCAACCCCGGTCGTGCCTCGTCCAAGCGCTACCGCACCACTGAGCCCACTGAGCCTGCCGAAGGATCTTCTAGTGCTCCACCTCCTCCTCAACTGCAGAAGAAGCCTGGGGTCAAGCCAAAGTCAAGAAAAACCGTGCCAGAAATGCCGCCCAAGGAGTTCTGGGCAAGGCGCCGCCGCAACCCATATGAGGTCGACCAAGATCCCACTTTGGTCAACCGTCCGTTCTGGAACAGGTTCCAGTTTGCCATCTACTTTGATGTTCTCAAAGCCAAGAAGAATCTCTATGTCAACGTGCACTCCATCGACACCGAGCATATGGAGAACGATCCTGACTACTTTGGTGAAGCTCTTCAGATGTGCACTCAGCTGAACATTCTCGGGATCATGCAATTCAACAAGGACTATGATGCTGATATTGTGGCCCAATTCTATGCCACGGTTCACCTTGGGACCGATGAGGACAGGACTCTGACTTGGATGACAAATGGCAAGTTGCTGTCAGTCAAGTGGAAAGCTTTCATGCAGTTGATTGGGGTGGAAGATCTAGGTCTTGAGTCTTCTGTCGGCTTTCGCCCCCACCGTCGCGCCAATGCCACTCACAAGCAAGCTCTGTGGCCCTACTGCACTCTGAGGATCAACCCTGAGACGAAGAAGGAGACCTATGAGCTGCCTGCCTATCTGGATATTCTTCACCGTATCTTCAGAGAGACTCTTTTCCCTCGCATCGGGAATCTGGACCAGGTTCACTCTTATCTCGTGGACATGCTTCTCTTCTGTCAGCGGGAGAAGGTGCAGAGCACCGGAGAGTCCTTGGATATCTCTCATGTTATGTGGTCTGAGCTGGTTTCTGCTATCTCCGAGCGCAAGTGCCCGATTTATGGTCCGTTCATTATGCTGCTCATTGAGAAGGCCTGGGATCGTGTCTATCCCAAGGTGGTGCTGGAGATTGGAGAGTTGGTTTCTCACGATGTCAAGCGTCTGAGGAAGAAGGATAACTGGGGCACTCAGGCCCCTAGGACTGGAGTTCCTTCATCTGCTGCTGCCATGGAGACTGAGGAGGAGATTGGGGCTGAGGCTGAGGATGAAGATGATGACTACGTGCCTTCTGAGGCAGAGCCCTCTTGGGCCAAGAAGCTCAAGATCAAGGTGAAGAAGCTGTTTTGCATGGAGTCTCACGGTCAGTACATGACTCATGTGGCTGAGAAGAAGGCCCGAGGTCGCCACAAGGAGCTCATGCGTCAGATGGGTGCTATTGTGATTAGTGGTTCTGAGGATCAGCTTACCGAGGAGGAGGAGTGGATTCAGCAGCACTGCCCTTGGACTGATTCTGATGCTGAGCACTTCCCGGCTGACGATGGTAGCGCAGATGATCCCTCTGAGATCTGATGGGTGTCCCTCGTTTGCCTTCACCTGGAGCCGTAGCAACACTCCCTCTCCTTTTTGGTGTCTCGATGCCAAAGGGGGAGAGAGTTTAGGGATTTGCGCTTTGTGTCTTCCGTCTTTTGTGTTTGTGCTTTCGCTTGTTGCTTTATTTGGTTTGTGTCAGTGAGACCTAAGTTCTGGTTCTGTCAGTAAGACCTAAGCTCGAGTCATATGGTGTGAGACATATGCTACCTTACCTTTCCGTATCATTATCTATGTCTATCTAGCTTATGAGTTCCATGCTTATCCTGTTATATATATGTTGCTCTCATATCTTGCTTAGGTAGTTGGTCTCTAAAATGTAGGGGGAGCATTGATCCTGGCATCTGTGCCGTGCAGTCCAAAGCACTTTTCTAGGTAGCACACATCCAGGGGGAGCCCTTCTACATTTTAGGACGGTTGTGCTTTTGCGCTTATCCTATATCTATCATATTGCACAAATCCCGTATTGTCATCAATCCACCAAAAAGGGGGAGATTGTAAGGGCATATTTATCCCCAATATGTTTTGGTGATTGATGACAATGCTTGTGCGGACTAATCGTGTGCGTTTAGTTCTTTCAGAGATTCATCCATTGGCACGAGACGATTTCCTCCCCTCGGTGTTGTAATTCAAGATGGTGTAGCTCCTTCGTTTCGTTGTTGGTGGACTAGTTTCGTAGGAGTCACCGTACTATCAAGAGGGGATCCGCTTTGGTAAGACTTGGGTGGAATCACACGCACACATCCTTTTCACACCCGTCGTCTTTCCTTCCGCATCTCTGGAGCTGCCGTTTCCCCCTTGCTATGCTTTGCTCTGCCCTAGCGGTAGTACCGCGACCACAGCGGTAGTACCGCCGAAGCTCACCAGCGGTAGTACCGCTCTCCGAGCGGTAGTACCGCTCTCCGAGCGGTAGTACCGCTTGGGATTTTCGGCCGTAGTACCGCTGTGCGTGTGGGCTACTTCCGCCTCGATTCTCGAATGAAGTTTTTCGTGTCGGGTTTTGCGGGACTAAGAGAGGTAGTAGGAGCGGTAGTACCGCCCTAAGTGGTAGTACCGCTCTTCCCTAGCGGTAGTACCGCCCTGGGGTCAGGGCCCTGGGCAGCGCGGCAGTACCGCTGGGTCGAAGCGGTAGTACCGCCCGGAGCGATAGTACCGCTCTTCCCTAGCGGTAGTACCACCCTGGGTTCAGGGCCCTGGGCAGCGCGGCAGTACCGCTGGGTCGAGAGGTAGTACCGCCCGGAGCGGTAGTACCGCCCTTCCCTAGTGGTAGTACCGCTCTGTGCGGGGCTGGTGAGTGGGATAACGGTTGGTTTGTTCCTCCCACTATATAAAGGGGTCTTCTTCCCCAAAGTTGACCTACCTCTTTCCACCAAAGCTCCATTGTTGCTCCAAACTCCATTTTTGCCCGATCTCTCTCCCTAGCCAATCAAACTTGTTGATTTGCTCGGGGTTGGTTGAGAAGGCCCAGACCTACACTTCCACCAAGAGAAATTTGATTCCCCCCACTTACCCCTAGCGGATATTGTTACTCTTGGGTGTTGAGCACCCTAGACGGTTGAGGTCACCTCGAAGCCATACTCGATTGTGGTGAAGCTTCGTGGTGTTGTTAGGAGCCTCCAAGTGTTGTGGAGATAGCCCCAATCTTGTTTGTAAAGGTCCGGTTGCCGCCTTCAAGGGCTCCAATAGTGGAATGACGGCATCTCGCATTGTGTGAGGGCGTGAGGACATTACGGTGGCCCTAGTGGCTTCTTGGGGAGCATTGTGCCTCCACACCGCTCTAACGGAGACGTACTTCCCCTTAAAAGGAAGGAACTTCGGTAACACATCCTCGTCTCCACCGGCTCCACTCTTGGTTATCTTGTCCCTTTACTTTTGCAAGCTTACTTGAGTTATATCCATTGCTTGCTTGTGTGCTTATTGTCTTTGCATCATATAGGTTGTCCACGTAGTTGCACATCTAGACAACCTATTTCATTGCAAGTTCTAATTTGTTAAAGAAAAGTCTAAAAATTGTTAGTTGCCTATTCACCCCCCCTCTAGTCAACCATATCGATCCTTTCAACTATCATATACGTGTGCCAAAAGGCGCAAACGGTCCCGGACAAGGTAAGGCGACACCCGTGGGAATACCGTGCGTGAGGCCACAAAGTGATATGAGGTGTTACATGCTAGATCGCTGTGGCTTGAGTAAGGGTCCTGACAGAAAGGGGGCGCCGCCCCCCTTCCTTGTCCAATTCAGACTAGAGGGGGAGGGGGCGCGCGCCCCTGCCTTGGCCGCCCCTCCTCTTCTCCAATAAGGCCCATGAGGCCCATTATACTCCCCGGGGGTTCCGGTAACCCCCCGGTACTCCGGTATATGCCCGAACTTGCCCGGAATACTTCCTAAGTCCAAACATAGTCATCCAATATATCGATCCTTATGTCTCGACCATTTCGAGATTCCTCGTTATGTCGGTGATCATATCTGGGACTCCGAACTACCTTCGGTACATCAAAACACATAAACTCATAATACCGATCGTCACCGAACGTTAAGCGTGCGGACCCTACGGGTTCGAGAACTATGTAGACATGACCGAGACACGTCTCCGGTCAATAATCAATAGCGGAACCTGGATGCTCATATTAGCTCCTACATATTCTACGAAGATCTTAATCGGTCAACCGCATAACAACATACGTTGTTCCCTTTGTCATCGGTATGTTACTTGTCCGAGATTCGATCGTCGGTATCTCAATACCTAGTTCAATCTCGTTACCAGCAAGTCTCTTTACTCATTCCGTAATACATCATCCCGCAACTAACTCATTAGTCACATTGCTTGCAAGGCTTATAGTGATGTGCATTACCGAGAGGGCCCAAGATACCTATCCAACAATCGGAGTGACAAATCCTAATCTTGATCTATGCCAACTCAAAAAGTACCATCAGGGACACCTGTAGAGCACCTTTATAATCAACCAGTTACGTTTTGAAGTTTGGTAGCACACAAAGTGTTCCTCCGCTACTCAAGAGTTGCATAATCTCATAGTCATAGGAACATGTATAAGTCATGAAGAAAGCAATATCAACATACTAAACGATCAAGTGCTATGCTAACGGAATGGTCAAGTCAATCACATCACTCTCTAATGATGTGATCCCGTTAATCAAATGACAACTCATGTCTATGGCTAGGAAACTTAACCATCTTTGATTCAACGAGCTAGTCAAGTAGAGGCATACTAGTGACACTCTGTTTGTCTATGTATTCACACATGTACTAAGTTTCCGGTTAATACAATTCTAGCATGAATAATAAACATTTATCATGAAATAAGGAAATAAATAATAACTTTATTATTGCCTCTAGGGCATATTTCCTTCATTGAAAGTGGGTTTTGTAAGAGTGTCAACTTTAGGTAAAAATAATCCCACACATTTGAAGAGTGTTCAATTTTGTGACATTTTTGATAAATGTGGGTTTGGAGAGGTCATGACTTTAGTTGATGTTAATCCCACTATCTTGGAAGATTGTAAAACTTTTATGCATGTGAATCATGGAGAGAAAATTTTATATGATAGATATATTGTTGAATTTGATTATGATCATACATGTAATAATTATAGAGATTTTCATGTTGCTAAATTACCTCTCGCTATGTTGAGCTCGTCAATGTTTTATTCCCCTTCTTTGCATATACTAGATATTTCTTGTCTTGATAATTTGCTTACTTATAAAATGCTTATGCATAGAAAGTATGTTAAACTTAAATGTGTTTGTCATATGTGTTATGATGCACTTTTTGTGTTTCAATTATTATCTTTCATGTGAGCATCGATAAAATCTCATGCATATCATAATGACTATACAGAAAGAGTTGTTAGGAGACAACCCAATAGTTATAATTTATAGTTTTTTTGTGTGCACACAATTATGATACTGTTATGATTGTGTTTTTGTGTTGGAACTAGCGTTTGTGAAAAGTAAAGCATTTGAAATGATTTTAACTGAGCCCTAAGCCAGTCCGATTACTTTTTTTTTGCTTCTGTAGTGGTGTGTGAGTAGTGAGCTGCATTTCAAACTGGCTAAAGATGAGGAAAACAGCTAGCGAGGATCATGAATGCCAGATAGAAGAAGAGGGTGATGATTATGAATTGAGTGTGGTTAGGTATCAGTCGACTAAGGCCCGTTCGGTGCCCATCCGCTCCACTGCTCCGTTCCGGGAGCTGCAGTGAAAAGTCTTGGAGGGCGAAACGATGCTCCGCAGATCCGCGGATTTCAAGGAGCCGACGCATTTCTGAATGGGGCCTAAGATTCAAGTGACATAACATGAAAGCGAGAAAAAGAGGAAAAAGCTGGAAAGAAAAAATTACATGGATCTTAATATAAGGTCTCACATGCATGCGAAGGCGACTCCACCAACAGTTCCTTCGGTCGCCTTCGCCGGGAATCACGGACGAACTCGCCGGCATCGACGGCGTTGGCAGAGCATGCGCGGCTTCTCCAGGCGCCTGGACTAACAGTTGCTTTGAGCGGAGATGGACGAGCTGCGTGCATGCGGAGCCTGGGCTGAAAACTCTCCAATCCAATCGAGCAAGATTACAGAGTAGACCATGTACTAGTACGTCATATGGTCACGTCCCGTTTGGATCTTGTCGCTGAGCCCAGATTCGGAATCGTACGTGCGTACGTACGCAACCATGATTAGATGCTCAACTAACGCAAACTGCCATATACTACTAGCTAGCTAGTTAGCTAGAGATCTACTGAAGCTAACAGTAACAGGCAGGCAGATATAGTTAGGCAGGCGAGCGGCCGAAGCTGCCAATAGTAGTTTAATTCGTCACGGATAGTAGAAATATAGTACGTAGTAGCACACGAAGAGAGAGTAGGTCAATATATTTGTTTACGTCGAATGAGAAACTGACACAGATGACAGCATAATTAACCAACATGTGGTTGGATGGTTGGATGGACAGTGGTATCCACAGTTTACCACGGTTCAAGTCCTGGTGTTCGCATTATTTTTGGATTTATTTCAGAATTGTTGCCGATGCGTTTTTAGTGGGAGAAGACGTCCCGTCGACATGAGGCACCTACGGTCCCTTCGTGAATCTCAAGATGATATGCCGGCTCAGTCTCTCAAAGATGTTCATAGGGGTAGGGTGTGCGTGTGTGCGTTCATAGAAGTGAGTATATGCGCGTATGTATGAACGCTTGCATCTGTACTGTGTTAAATAAACCCGCCAACCGCACTGCGGAGTTAAATCCACGAAACCATCACATTCGTCTAACGATTAGCGAAAAATTAATCATCATTTTATGATTCATGACATCTTACACTGTATCGAAAAATTAATAGTTACAAAAAACATCGATGATAGATGTTAAGCGTTTGGATGACGTCATTATTCGGCCAGGCCCCCTTGTCAAACAGAGTTGGAAGGAAAAATGTCACTTAAACATTTGGACATGGCCTTCTTCTTCTTGTTTTTGGCATTTTATCAAACACCTTGTGTGCAGAGGAGGAGGAGCTGCAACCCCGTGTACCTTGTTGAAATATGAGATGGGTCTAGAGCCCATATGACAATTTCAGATTTAATCTCTAAGGGCCCATGTAGGTGGCATGGCAAGGTGGTGGGTAGTTTAGTCCCACCATGCTAGTGGAAGGAGAGTTGAAGTGGTTTATAAGGGATTCTCTCCCTTGAGTTATTGGAGCTTGAGAAGAAAAGAAGCCCTCGCGCACTCCTCCTCCTCCGCTCGCCACGCCACGCCTCGCCACGCCACGCCGCGGGTTGCGGGATTGAGCCGAGCTCACTCCTATGCGCTTCTTTTTGCCGGTCAGGAACGGAGAGTCTTTCACAAGATCATGGGCTACCGACTTGGACATGGGTTCAGCCCACGTCTCTCCACGCGCGGCCGCACATATATATGTGGGGCGCTGCCAACCCTAGCCGTCGCGAAACAGAACACATCTACGCCTCCACGCCCACGTCGTTCCTCTGCTGCTGCTGCCGCCGGCGACTCCATCCCGTTCACCGCATACACGGTTGATGGGAGAGCAGGCCTCCGAAACCCCGCCTCTCCGGATCCTGTAGGGGAGAGGGGCGATTAGGTTTTTGGGTAGCGACTACGCGACTGCTCGCTTCTGTTCATATACGTACGCATCACCTTCGTCATCACCATGTCGACCGACGCCGACCGTGCCGCCGCTGAGAAGGCCGAGGCCGACAAGAAGGCCGCCGAGGATGCCGCGGCTGCTGCCAACGTCACCGCCACCGCGTGGCCGATTGGAGGGTATACATCGCTTATCCCTCTCGTGTTTCTTTCTGTTGTAGCAGTAGTAGCGATATGCGTAGATGTTTCTACTATGTGCGTAGTACATGCTTTGTTAGATCGTAATCAGTGTGTTATCAATGCTGTCCATGTCATGCTCATGATTTATTCATGGATTAATTTAATCGAAAAACTGCCTATTTACTCAACAATCCAAAAACCTAATGTGTGTAGGAGTTTTTCGAATTCTGGATTTGCTGCTGCACTGAAACCATCCCCGTTTACGGGGACGTACTTTAAGCGTTGGCAGACTAAAACCACCTTATGGCTCACGGCCATGAACGTGTTCTGAGTCGCCGGTGTGACTCCCACAGGAACGATCGCTCCTGAACAGGAGAAGGCGTTCAAGGATGCCACTGTCGTGTTCCTCGGGGCAGTTCTGAGCATGATTGGAGATAAGCTGGTTGACGCATATTTGCATATGCGGTCTGCCAATGACTTGTGGGAGGTGCTCGAATCTAAGTTCGGGGCTGCCGATGCAGGGAGCGAGATGCATATTATAGAGCAGTTCCACGATTACAAGATGGTTGAAAACCGTCCTGTATTGGAGCAGGCTCATGAGATAATATGCATTGTTAAGGAGCTTGAGCTTCTTAAGTGCGAGCTACCGGGCAAGTTTGTCACGGGCTGCATAATCGCTAAGCTCCCCAATTCCTGGAGGAACTTTGCCACCACTCTGAAACATCAGAGGCGTGAATTCTCTGTGGAGGATGTCATTGGCTATCTGAGTGTTGAGCAGAATTCAAGGGCAAAGGACTCGCACGGAAAAGGGGTCGAAGGAACTTCTGTGGCCAATATGGTACATCAGAAGAACTCCAATTCCCACAAGCCCAAGGGAAAGAACGGTGTCCAACAAAATGCCGACTTTAAGAAGAAGGGTAAGAAGACCTTCAAGAAGAACAAGAAGGATGAGGGTTGCTTTACTTGTGGTTCGGTTGAACATTGGGCCAACAAGTGCCCAAACAAATACAAGAAGCAAGGGAAGGACTCCAAGTCTGTCAATATGATTGTGAGCAACAATGAGAGTGGTGATCTGGGTACGGTAATTTATTTGCTGTATTTTCAGTTTGGCCGTCCACCGATTGGTGGGTCAACACATGTGCAGGTGTTCATGTGTGTGCTGACATTTCACTGTTTTCTTCTTACCAGGCCACAGGTCATGGGTCCGTACTGATGGGGAATGGCGCGAGTGCTTCTGTTCTTAGTGTTGGCACGGTCGATCTAAAGTTTACTTCGGGAAGGATCGTGCAGCCGAAGAACGTGCAGCATGTCCCCGCCATCAAGAAGAACCTCATTAGTGGCTCCCTTCTATGTAGAGAAGGGTTTAAGTTGGTATTCGAGTCTAATAAATTAGTTGTTACGAAATATGGACTATTTGTTGGAAAGGGTTATGAATGCGGAGGCATGTTCCGCCTTTCTTTTGCAGATCTATGTAATAAAGTCGTGAACAATATTCATTTGAGTGTTAATGAATCTGAAGTCTGGCATTCACGTCTTTGTCACATTAGTTTCGGTGTTATGACGCGACTAGCAAAATCAAATTTAATCCCGAGTTTCACTTTAGCCAAAGGTTCTAAGTGCCATTCGTGTGTGCAATCTAAGCAACCTCGCAAGCCTCACAAGGCAGCAGAGGAGAGACACTTGGCGCCACTTGAACTCATACATTCTGATCTTTGTGAGATGAATGGTGTGTTGACTAAAGGTGGAAAGAAATATTTCATGACTTTGATAGATGATTCCACTAGATATTGCTATGTGTATCTGTTAAATACCAAAGATGAGGCTCTACACTACTTTAAAATCTATAAGGCAGAAGTTGAGAATCAACTCGAAAAGAAAATTAAACGAGTCCGGTCAGATCGTGGTGGAGAGTACTTCTCGAAAGAGTTTGATGCCTTCTGTGCGGAACATGGTATTATTCACGAGAGGACGCCTCCCTACTCACCCCAGTCAAACGGGGTTGCCGAGCGGAAAAACCATACTCTAACTGATTTGGTTAACGCCATGTTAGATACGTCGGGTTTATCCAAGGCATGGTGGGGGGAGGCTATAATGACATCATGTCATGTCCTGAATAAAGTTCCGACAAAGGATAACGAGATCACTCCTTATGAGAAGTGGACCAAGAGAAGGACAACACTCTCGTATTTATGAACTTGGGGCTGCTTGGCGAAAGTAAATATGCCGATCCCCAAAAAGCGTAAGCTTGGACCAAAGACTATGGACTGTGTTAATTTGGCCAACGCTATGAATAGTGTTGGCTATAGATTTCTAGTAGTGAAATCTGAGGTACCTGACATGAAAGTCGGTACAATTATGGAGTCTAAGGATGCTACATTCTTTGAGGACATTTTCCCCATGAGAGATGTACAAAGCACTTCTAGACAGGAATCTAAGGAGACTCCTGAACCTGCCATTCCGATGGAATATTATAAAGAAACACATGATGAAAATCCTGAGGAGGCTAATGAGGAAACCCTTGGTAGGGGCAAGAGACAAAGGACTGTAAAGACCTTTGGTGATGATTTCTTCATATACCTCATGGAGGATAGTCCTACTTCTATTTCAGAAGTGTATGCATCTCCAGAAGCTGACTACTGGAAGGATGCGATCTGTAGCGAGATGGATTCCATCATGGCTAACGGGACTTGGGAGCTTACTGAACGTCCTTATGGTTGCAAACCATTGGGATGCAAGTGGGTGTTCAAGAAGAAGCTTAGGCCCGACGGTACGATAGAAAAGTACAAGGCTAGGCTTGTGGCCAAGGGCTACGCCCAGAAAGAAGAAGAAGATTTCTTCGACACTTATTCACCTGTGGCCAGACTGACCACCATTTGAGTATTACTCTCGTTGGCGGCCTCGCATGGTCTTCTCATTCATCAGATGGATGTTAAGACGGCTTTCGTGAACGGAGAGCTAAAGGAGGAAATCTATATGCAACAGCCTGATGGCTTTGTGATAGATGGTCAGGAAGGAAAGGTGTGTAAGTTGGTGAAATCTTTATATGGCCTGAGACAAGCGCCTAAGCAATGGCATGACAAGTTTAATAAAACGTTGACATCTGTTGGCTTTGTTGTTACTGAGGCCGACAAATGTGTATACTATCGCTATGGTGGGGGCGAAGGAGTTATACTGTGTTTGTATGTTGTTGACATATTGATATTTGGAACTAATCTCAAGTTGATCGAGGAGGTTAAGTCTTTCCTATCTCAGAAGTTTGAGATGAAGGACCTTGGTGTGGCTGATGTTATCTTGAACATCAAGCTATTGAGAGATGATGGGGGTGGGATTACGCTCCTGCAATCCCATTATGTTGAGAAGGTGTTGAGTCGCTTTGGATATTCGGACTGCAAACCATCTCAAACACCATATGATCCTAGTGTGTTGGTCCGAAAGTTCGAAGGCACAACTAAGGATCAACTGAGATACTCTCAAATCATTGGTTCACTCATGTACCTAGCAAGGGCAACGAGGCCTGACATCGCGTTTGTTGTGAGCAAGCTGAGCCGGTTTGTTTCCAATCCGGGTGATGTACATTGGCATGCTATTGAGAGAGTTATGCGCTATCTGAAGGGTACTATGAACTATGGACTTCACTATACCGGATACCCGTCGGTACTAGAAGGGTATAGTGATGCGAATTGGATCTCTGATGCTGATGAGATGAAGGCCCGCAACAGGGTATATGTTTACTCTTGGAGGTGGTGCTGTTTCCTGGAAGTCTTGCAAGCAAACGATCTGAACAAGATCGACAATGGAAGCAGAACTAATAGCATTAGACACATCGGGTGGCGAAGCAGAATGGCTTTGAGATCTGTTGATGGACTTGCTAGTGGTTGAGAAGCCGGTTCCGGCCATCCTTATGAACTGTAACAATCAAACAGTTATTGTCAAAGTGAAGAGTTCAAAGGACAACATGAAGTCCAACAAACACATAAGAATGAGATTGAAAGGTGTCAGAAAATTGAGAAACTCCGCAGTGATAGCATTGGATTATATCCAAACGGCTAAGAATCTGGCAGATCCCTTTACTAAAGGGCTATCACGTGTTGTGATAGATAGCGCATCAAGGGAGATGGGTATGAGAACCACATGAGTTGCCATGTTAGTAACCCAACCTATGTGATCGAAGATCCCGTGAAGTAGGACCTGGGAAAACAAGTCAGTGGTGAACTGAGGAGAGTAACCTGTTGGGGAACATAGTAATTTCAAAAAATTTCCTACGTACACGCAAGATCATGGTGATGACATAGCAACGAGAGGGGAGAGTGTTGTCGACGTACCCTCGTAGACCGTAAGCGAAAGCGTTAGCACAACACGGTTGATGTAGTCGTACGTCTTCACGATCCGACCGATCCAAGCACCGAACGTACGGCACCTCCGAGTTCAGCACACGTTCAGCTCGATGACGATCCCCTGGCTCCGATCCAGCAAAGCTTCGGGGATGAGTTCCGTCAGCACGACGGCGTGGTGACGATGATGATGTTCTACCGGCGCAGGGCTTCGCCTAAACTCCGCGATGATATGACCGAGGTGGAATATGGTGGAGGGGGGCACCGCACACGGCTAAGGAACGATCCGTAGATCAACTTATGTGTCTTGGGGTGCCCCCTGCCCCCGTATATAAAGGAGCAAGGGGGGAGGAGGTCGGCCCTAGGAGGGGGCGCGCCAAGTGTGGAGTCCTACTAGGACTCCCTAGTCCTAGTAGGATTCCACCTCCCTTGTTGGAGTAGGAGAAGGGGATCCTAGTCCTAGTAGGATTCCACCTCCCTTGTTGGAGTAGGAGAACGGGAAAGAGGGGGAAAGGAAGAAGGAAAGGGGGGCTGCGCCCCTTGTCCAATTCGGACCAGAGGGGGGGCGCAGGCCTCCTTCCTTTTGGCCTCTCTCCTCTATTCCCGTATGGCCTAATAAGGCCCATATACTCCCCGGCGAATTCCCGTAACTCTCCGGTACTCCGAAAAATACCCGAATCACTCAGAACCTTTCCGAACTCCGAATATAGTCGTCCAATATATTGATCTTTACGTCTCGACCATTTCGAGACTCCTCGTCATGTCACCGCTCTCATCCGGGACTCCAAACTCCTTCGGTACATCAAAACTCATAAACTCATAATATAACTGTCATCAAAACCTTAAGCGTGTGGACCCTATGGGTTCGAGAACAATGTAGACATGACCTAGAACTATTCTTGGTCAATAACCAATAGCGGAACCTGGATGCCCATATTGGCTCCCACATATTCTACGAAGATCTTTATCGGTCAAACCGCATAACAACATACTTTGTTCCCTTTATCATCGGTATGTTACTTGCCCGAGATTCAATCGTCGGTATCCAATACCTAGTTCAATCTCGTTACCGGCAAGTCTCTTTACTCGTTACGTAATGCATCATTCCATAACTAACTCATTAGCCACATTGCTTGCAAGGCTTATAGTGATGTGCATTACCGAGAGGGCCCAGAGATACCTCTCCGACAATCGGAGTGACAAAACATAATCTCGAAATACGCCAACCCAACATGTACCTTTGGAGACACCTGTAGTACTCCTTTATAATCACCCAATTACGTTGTGACGTTTGGTAGCACCCAAAGTGTTCCTCCGGTAAACGGGAGTTGCATAATCTCATAGTTACAGGAACATGTATAAGTCATGAAGAAAGCAATAGCAACATACTAAACGATCAAGTGCTAGGCTAACATAATGGGTCATGTCAATCACATCATTCTCCTAATGATGTGATCCCGTTAATCAAATGACAACTCTTTTGTCCATGGCTAGGAAACATAACCATCTTTGATAAACGAGCTAGTCAAGTAGAGGCATACTAGTGACACTATGTTTGTCTATGTATTCACACATGTATTATGTTTCCGGTTAATACAATTCTAGCATGAATAATAAACATTTATCATGATATAAGGAAATAAATAATAACTTTATTATTGCCTCTAGGGCATATTTCCTTCAGTCTCCCACTTGCACTAGAGTCAATAATCTAGTTCACATCGCCATGTGATTTAATACCAATATTCATATCTGTATATGATTAACACCCATAGTTCACATCTTTATGTGACCAACACCCAAAGGGTTTACTAGAGTCAATATTCTAGTTCACATTGCTATGTGATTAACACCCAAAGAGTACAAATGTATGATCATGTTTTGCTCGTGAGAGAAGTTTAGTCAACGAGTCTGTCACATTCAGAGTCGTATGTATTTTTGCAAATATTCTATGTCTTCAATGCTATGCATGGAGCTACTCTAGCTAATTGCTCTCACTTTCAATATGTATCCAGATTGAGACTTAGAGTCATCTAGATTGGTGTAAAAGCTTGCATCGATGTAACTCTTTACGACGAACTCTTTTATCACCTCCATAATTGAGAAACATATCCTTATTCTACTAAGGATAATTTTGACCAATGTCTAGTGATCTACTCCTAGATCACTATTGTACTCCCTTA
Organism: Triticum aestivum; assembly: GCF_018294505.1. Lineage (NCBI taxonomy): Eukaryota > Viridiplantae > Streptophyta > Magnoliopsida > Poales > Poaceae > Triticum > Triticum aestivum. The sequence continues at coordinate 632,676,989 of NC_057804.1, read as the reverse complement.
CCAAACCAGGGAAGAATATACAATAGGTCTGGTCCATAGCATGGCATAGTTTTATAGAACCTATGACTGAAGCATAGGGAATGCCTTTCATTCTCTTTCTATTTTCTGCCGTGGTCGGGTCTTGAGTCTTATTCAATTTCACACCTTTGCAACACATGCAAGAACTCTTTCTTTGACTGTTCCATTTTGAACTATTTCAAAATCTTGACAAGGTATGTACTTATTGAAAAACCTATCAAGCGTCTTGATCTATCTCAATAGATCTTGATGCTCAATATGTAAGCAGCTTCACTGAGGTCTTTCATTGAAAAACTTTTTATTCAAGTATCCTTTTATGCTATCCAGAAATTCTATATCATTTACAATCAACAATATGTCTTGCACATATAATATCAGAAATGCTACAGAGCTCCCACTCACTTTCTTGTAAATACAGGCCTTTCCAAAAGTCTGTATAAAACCATATGCTTTGATCAACTCATCAAAGCGTATATTCCAACTCCGAGATGCTTGCACCAGTCCATTGATGGATAGTTGGAGCTTGCACATTTTGTTAGTACCTTTAGGATTAACAAAGCCTTCTAGTTTCATCATATACAACTCTTCTTTAATAAATCCATTAAAGAATGTAGTTTTGACATCCATTTGCCAGATTTCAAAAAATGTGGCAATTGCTAACATGATTCTGACAGACTTAAGCATCGTTACGAGTGAGAAAATCTCATCATATTCAACACCTTGAACTTGTCGAAAACCTTTCGCAACAAGTCGAGCTTAATAGATAGTAACACTACTATCAGTGTCCGTCTTCCTCTTGAAGATCCATTTATTTAACTTGACTTGCTGATCATCGAGCATGTCAACCAAAGTCCACACTTTGTTCTTATATATTGTCCTATCTCAGATTTTATGGCCTCAAGCCATTTTGCGGAATCTGGGCTCATCATCGCTTCCTCATAGTTCGTAGGTTCATCATGGTCTAGTAACATGACTTCTAGAACAGGATTACCGTACCACTTTTGTGCGGATCTTATTCTGGAAGACCTACGAGGTTCGGTAGTAACTTGATCTGAAGCTTCATGATCATCATCATTAGCTTCCTCACTAATTGGTGTAGGAATCACAGGAACTGATTTCTGTGATGAACTACTTTCCAATTCGGGAGAAGGTACAATTACCTTATCAAGCTCTACTTTCCTCCCACTCACTTCTTTCGAGAGAAACTTCTTCTCTAGAAAGGATCCATCTTAGCAACGAATAACTTGCCTTCGGATCTGTGATAGAAGGTGTACCCAATAGTTACCTTTGGGTATTCTATGAAGACGCACTTCTTCGATTTGGGTTCGAGCTTATCAGGTTGAAAACCTTTTTTCATATAAGCATCGCAACTCCAAGCTTTAAGAAACGACAGCTTAGGTTTACTGCTAAACCATAGTTCATACGATGTTGTCTCAATGGATTTAGATGGTGCCCTATTAAACGTGAATGCAGCTGTCTCTAATGCATAACCCCAAAAAAATAGTGGTAAACCAATAAGAGACATCATAGATCGCACCATATCTAGTAAAGTACGATTACGACGTTCGGACACACCATTACATTGTGGTGTTCCAGATGGCGTGAGTTGCGAAACTATTTCACAGTGTTTCAAATGAAGACCAAACTCATAACTCAAATATTCGTCTCCACAATCAGATCGTAGAAACTTTATTTTTCTTGTTATGATGATTTTTCCACTTCACTCTGAAATTCTTTGAACTTTTCAACTATTTCAGACTTATGTTTCATCAAGTAGATATACCCATATCTGCTCAAATCATTTGTGAAGGTTAGAGAATAACGATACTTGCCACGAGCCTTAACACTCATCGGATCGCATAAATCGGTATGTATTATTTCCAATGAGTCAGTAGCTCGTTTCATTGTTCCGGAGAATGGAGTTTTAGTCATCTTGCCCAAAAGGCACAGTTCGCAAGCATCAAATGATTCATAACCAAGTGATTCCAAAAGTCCATCTTTTATGGAGTTACTTCATGCGCTTTACACCGATATGACCCAAACGGCAGTGCCACAAATAAGTTGCACTATCATTATTAACTTTGCATCTTTTGGCATCAATATTATGAATATGTGTATCACTACGATCGAGATCCAACAAACTATTTTCATTGGGTGTATGACCATTGAAGGTTTTATTCATGTAAACAGAACAACAATTATTCTTTGACTTTAAATGAATAACCGTATCGCAATAAACATGATCAAATCATATTCATGTTCAACGCAAATGCCAAATAACATTTATTTAGGTTTAACACTAATCCCAAAAGTATAGGGAGTGTGCGATGATGATCATATCAGTCTTGGAACCACTTCCAACACACATTGTCACTTCACCCTCAACTAGTTTCTGTTTATTCTGTAACTCCTGTTTCGAGTTACTAATCTTAGCAACCGAACAAGTATCAAATACTCAGGGGTTACTATAAACACTAGTAAGGTACACATCAATAACCTGTATATCAAATATACCCTTGTTCAGTTTGTCATCCTTCTTATTCACCAAATATTCAGGGTATTTCTGTTTCCAGTGACCATTTCCTTTGCAGTGTAAGCACTCAGTTTCAGGCTTTGGTTCAGCTTTGGGCTTCTTTGTGGGAGTGACAACTTGCTTGTCATTCTAGTTGAAGTTCCCTTTCTTTCCCTTTGCCCTTTTCTTGAAACTAGTGGTCTTGTCAATCATCAACACTTGATGCTCTTTTCTTGATTTCTACCTTCATCAATTTCAGCATCACGAAGAGCTCGGGAATTGTTTTCGTCATCCCTTGCATTATAGTTCATCACGAAGTTCCAGTAACTTGGTAATGGTGACTAGAGAATTCTGCCAATCACTTTATCTAGAAGATTAACTTCCACTTGATTCAAGTGATTGTAGTACTCAGACAATTTAAGTACTTGCTCACTAGTTGAGCAATTCTCCTCCATCTTTTAGGCGAAGTATTTGTCAAAGGTCTCACACCTCTTGACACGGGCATGAGTCTGAAATACCAATTTCATCTCTTGAAACATCTTATATGTTCCATGACGTTTCAAAAATGTTTTGTAGTCCCGGTTCTAAGCCATAAAGCATGGTGCACAAAACTATCAAGTAGTCATCATATTGAGCTAGCCAAACGTTTATAACGTCTGCACCTGCTCCTGCAATAGGTCTGTCACCTAGTGGTGCATCAAGGACATAATTCTTCTGTGCAGCAATGAGGATAAACCTTAGATCACGGACCAAGTCCGCATCATTGCTACTAACATCTTTTCAACTTAGTTTTTCTCTAGGAACACATAAAAAAACATATGAAAGCAACAATGCAAGCTATTGATCTACAACATAATTTGCAAAATACTACCAGGACTAAGTTCATGATAAATTTAAGTTCAATTAATCATATTACTTAAGAACTCCCACTCAGACATACATCTCTCTAGTCATCTAAGCGATCACGTGATCCAAATCAACTAAACCATAACCGATCATCACGTGAGATGGTGTAGTTTTCAATGGTGAATATCATTATGTTGATCATATCTACTATATGATTCACGCTCGACCTTTCGGTCTCCGTGTTCCGAGGCCATATCTGCATATGCTAGGCTCGTCAAGTTTAACCTGAGTATTCTGCGTGTGCAAAACTGGCTTGCACCCGTTGTAGATGGACGTAGAGCTTATCACACCCGATCATCACGTGGTGTCTGGGCACGACGAACTTTGGCAACGGTGCATACTCAGGGAGAACACTTCTTGATAATTTTAGTGAGAGATCATCTTAAAATGCTACCGTCAATCAAAGCAAGATAAGATGCATAAAGGATAAACATCACATGCAATCAATATAAGTGATATGATATGGCCATCATCATCTTGTGCTTGTGATCTCCATCTCCGAAGCACCATCGTGATCACCATCGTCACCGGCACGACACCTTGATCTTCATCGTAGCATCGTTGTCGTTTACGCCATCTATTGCTTCTACGACTATCGCTACCGCTTAGTGATAAAGTAAAGCAATTACAGGGCGTTTGCACTTCATACAATAAAGCGACAACCATATGGCTCTTGCCAGTTGCCGATAACTTCGGTTACAAAACATGATCATCTCATACAATAAAATATAGCATCACGTCTTGACCATATCAAATCACAACATGCCCTGCAAAAACAAGTTAGACGTCCTCTACTTTGTTGTTGCAAGTTTTACGTGGCTGCTACGGGCTTAGCAAGAACCGTTCTTACCTACGCATCAAAACCACAATGATAGTTCGTCAAGTTAGTGCTGTTTTAACCTTCGCAAGGACTGGGCGTAGCCACACTCGGTTCAACTAAAGTGAGAGAGACAGACACCCGCCAGCCACCTTTAAGCACGAGTGCTCGTAACGGTGAAACCAGTCTCGCGTAAGCGTACGCGTAATGTCAGTCCGGGCCGCTTCATCTCACCATACCGCCGAACCAAAGTATGACATGCTGGTAAGCAGTATGACTTGTATCGCCCACAACTCACTTGTGTTCTACTCGTGCATATAACATCAACGCATAAAACCTGGCTCTGATACCATTGTTGGGGAATGTAGTAATTTCAAAAAATTTCCTACGTACACGCAAGATCATGGTGATGACATAGCAACGAGAGGGGAGAGTGTTGTCCACATACCCTCGTAGACCGTAAGCGGAAGCGTTAGCACGACGCGGTTGATGTAGTCGTACATCTTCACGATCCGACCGATCCAAGCACCGAACGTACGACACCTCCGAGTTCAGCACACGTTCAGCTCGATGACGATTCCCGGGCTCCGATCCAGCAAAGCTTCGGGGATGAGTTCCGTCAGCACGACGGCGTGGTGACGATGATGATATTCTACCGGCGCAGGGCTTCGCCTAAACTCCGCGACGATATGACCGAGGTGGAATATGGTGGAGGGGGGCACCGCACACGGCTAAGGAACGATCCGTAGATCAACTTGTGTGTCTTGGGATGCCCCCTGCCCCCGTATATAAAGGAGCAAGGGGGAAGGAGGTCGGCCCTAGGAGGGGGCGCGCCAAATGTGGAGTCCTACTAGGACTCCCTAGTCCTAGTAGGATTCCACCTCCCTTGTTGGAGTAGGAGAAGGGGAAAGAGGGTGATAGGAAGAAGGAAAGGGGGGCTGCGCCCCTTGTCCAATTCGGACCAGGGGGGGTGCAGGCCTCCTTCCTTTTGGCCTCTCTCCTCTATTCCCGTATTGCCCAATAAGGCCCATATACTCCCCGACGAATTCCCGTAACTCTCCGGTACTCCGAAAAATACCCGAATCACTCGGAACCTTTCCGAACTCCGAATATAGTCGTCCAATATATCGATCTTTACATCTCGACCATTTCGAGACTTCTCGTCATGTCCCCGATCTCATCCGGGACTCCGAACTCCTTCGGTACATCAAAACTCATAAACTCATAATGTAACTGTCATCGAAACCTTAAGCGTGCGGACCCTATGGGTTCGAGAACACTGTAGACATGACCTAGAACTATTCTTGGTCAATAACCAATAGCGGAACCTGGATGCCCATATTGGCTCCCACATATTCTATGAAGATCTTTATCGGTCAAACCGCATAACAACATACTTTGTTCCCTTTATCATCGGTATGTTACTTGCCCGAGATTCGATCATCGGTATCCAATACCTAGTTCAATCTCGTTACCGGCAAGTCTCTTTACTCGTTACGTAATGCATCATTCCGTAACTAACTCATTAGCCACATTGCTTGCAAGGCTTATAGTGATGTGCATTACCGAGAGGGCCCAGAGATACCTCTCCGACAATCGGAGTGACAAAACATAATCTCGAAATACGCCAACCCAACATGTATCTTTGGAGACACCTGTAGTACTCCTTTATAATCACCCAGTTACGTTGTGACGTTTGGTAGCACCCAAAGTGTTCCTCCGGTAAACGGGAGTTGCATAATCTCATAGTTACAGGAACATGTATAAGTCATGAAGAAAGCAATAACAACATACTAAACGATCAAGTGCTAGGCTAACAGAATGGGTCATGTCAATCACATCATTCTCCTAATGATATGATCCCGTTAATCAAATGACAACTCTTTTGTCCATGGCTAGGAAACATAACCATTTTTGATAAACGAGCTAGTCAAGTAGAGGCATACTAGTGACACTATGTTTGTCTATATATTCACACATGTATTATGTTTCCGGTTAATACAATTCTAGCATGAATAATAAACATTTATAATGATATAAGGAAATAAATAATAACTTTATTATTGCCTCTAGGGCATATTTCCTTCATAACCTTACTAACCCACTCCATTGGAGATGCAATACTCTCAGAAACTGTATGGAAGGATGACTACCGTCTTAATATGTTCCAAGGCTTATATGTATAAGCAAGATGCTATCCTACAGAGCCATCTTTGAAGGAATACACCTATATGAGCCCGACTGCTGGTCACAGTCTATGAGATTGGGGTGATCTCTAGCAAGCTCATGAACAGGCCAGGAGTGTGACTAATATGCTCCACCCGAGGGGTCGGCCTTCGGCAGCCTCGTATCAGTGAGACTTGTGGTGAAACTTCTTGACGCCAAGCTGACAATTCAAAGCGTAGTCCATTGTTCAATTGTGAAGGAGTGTAACTACTTAGTCTAGGTGGAGCTCAACCTTAATCGGTCTCCACTGAGATGTTGGTATATCAAAACAACGTTTGGAACAAAGGACAAAGTGGGCCTTTGAGATCTGGTGGGGGATTGTTGGAATATGAGATGGGCCTAGAGCCAATATGACAATTTCAGATTTAATCTCTAAGGGTCCATGTAGGTGGCATGACAAGGTGGTGGGAAGTTTAGTCCCACTATGCTAGTGGAAGGAGAGTTGGAGTGGTTTATAAGGGATTCTCTCCCTTGAGCTATTGGAGCTTGAGAAGAAAAGAAGCCCTCGCGCACTCCTCCTCCTCCGCTCGCCTCGCTACGCCTCGTCACGACGCGCCGCGCCGCGCCGCGGGTTGCGGGATTGAGCCGAGCCGAGCTCACTCCTATGCGCTTCTTTTTGCCGGTCAGGAACTGAGAGTCTTTGACAGGTAGGGCCACGATCTGAGACGTCGGATCATGGGCTATCGACTTGGACGTGGGTTCAGCCCACGTCTCTCCACGCGCGGCCGCACATATATATGTGGGGCGCTACCAACCCTAGCCGCCGCGAAACAGAACGCATCTACGCCTCCACGTCCACATCGTTCCTTTGCTGCTGCTGCCGCCGGCGACTCCATCCCGTTCACCGCGTACACGGTTGACGGGAGAGCAGGCCTCCGAAACCCCGCCTCTCCGGATCCTGTACGGGAGAGGGGCGATTAGGTTTTTGGGTAGCGACTACGCGACTGCTCGCTTCTGTTCATCTACGTCCGCATCACCTTCGTCATCACCATGTCGACCGACGCCGACCGTGCCGCCGCTAAGAAGGCCGAGGCCAGCAAGAAGGCTGCCGAGGATGCCGCGGCTGCTGCCACCGTCACCGCCGCCGCGTGGCCGATTGGAGGGTATACATCGCTTATCCCTCTCGTGTTTCTTCTGTTGTAGCAGTACTAGTGATATGCGTAGATGTTTTTACTATGTGCGTAGTACATGCCTTGTTAGATCGTAATCAGTGTGTTATCAATGCTGTCCAGGTCATGCTCATGATTTATTTATGGATTAATTTAATCAAAAAATTGCCTATTTACTCAACATACCTCACGACAGAACAATCGATGCCGCTTCCTTCATCCGCAACAAGGCTTGATGTACTTTGCCGCCATCTAACATGTCCTCCCCGCTCTACCACCCTCTGCTGCTGCTTCTGCGTTTTCGAGTGGGGACAGGCGGAGGGAATGGTTGTTTCTTCCCCGTCTTCGGTTGAACTATGCCACGCCCCGACCTCTCTCCTCGAATTCCATGGTTCTGCACGGGCATCCCGAAGACGCCGGCACCTTCCTCGTCGAGCTCCGTAATCGTCTCCCCTGGCTCCTCCTCCCTGCCTCGCCTCGCCTGACGCCGTCGTGGTAGTTCGTCGAGATGAGCAGGACGCGGGTCGCGCTCCGAATCGAGCTCCTGCGCGGCCCGGTAGCGCGGCAGCCAAGGGCCGCCGCAGCTGGCCTACCGTCGTTAGTGACCGGGAGCTCGGATGCAACCGGCGATGGCGGCCTCCCATCCCCAGATCCGTGGTGTGCGGGAGATGGTTCAGGGTGCACTGCCGCCGGTGTCGCCATCCGGCCGTGGAGCCCAGGGAGCGCCGGTGGCCTTGGGTTGCTTCCTCCGCCGCCTCCTCCGGTCCCATCCCATCCATGCTAACGCTATGCTCCTACTAGTCTCTAATATCAATCTGCCACCGCAAGGACGCACGCGCTGCCTTTCGAACGTTGGGACTTTTGAACCCCCTGTTTGACAAGGAGACGCACGATGAGAGGAAGGAAAATGGGATGATGCACTCCTCACTGTTTAGAGAGAATTCCTTATTTGACACTCCTTTAAAATCATATTCCTTATTTGACACTAAAAAAAATTCTTTCCTATATGACATATAGTCTTAATTTCTTTCCCTATATGACACTCTAGTTCATTTTGTAGAAGTGAAAAGACCTTTTTACCCATGTACATAATGTGATCATAAATATGTGGCATTGAGCCTAATTAGGGGAAATTCGTTTATGAGAGTGAGCACAGCTGAACATGTCCATCTCGCCCGCCACCACCTTCAATGCCGGAATTGCTAGGGCACAGTCTTGCAGCGCGGCGCACAGCCGAACAGCGTGCGAGGCAGCCAAACAGGCGAGCTAGGCGAGCGAACCAACCAGCAGGCTCGAGATCGATCTGACTACCCTAGTGTGGCCCATGTAAAGAAATTAATGGATGGCCCTTAGGCGTTTTGGTTTGGCGTGAGTAAGCCCGCAAAACAACGCCCAAACTAGGTAAATTGACCAAGCTGTTATATTTTTGCGCGTATATCGTACGTATTCAGCGATTGTGACTCCGGCCAGCCGAAAAATCTGCAGCGCTCGAGCCCGGGCACGTGCCCAGGGTGCCCGGACGGTGAAATCGCCCCTGTTTCTTGAGGTCAAATGTTTACGTGACCTTGCCCGTACGCACCTACGTATGTACGGTGCTCCTCGTGTTGCACAGTTGCATGAAGATACATGCTGACGTGCTTCCATATTTAATAAAATGTAGCATGGATCATTTCCACAGATATGCTACTGCAGGTATACAATCTAACCGGAACAATAGCAAATCGACTGGCATGACAATACGACATATATGATGTCATATATGGATAACTCGACTGATTTTTTTTCCGAACAACTATTACCTTCTACATATTTGTGGTCACATTATACATATGGATAAAATGGTCTTTTCACGTGTATAAAATGCACTAGAGTGTCATATAAGGAAAAAAATTAAGACAAGAGATCATATAGAGAAGAATTTATTTTTCAGTGTTAAATAAGGAACACAATTTTAAGAGAGTGTCAAATAAGGAATTCTCTCCACTGTTTAGCTAGCTAGCCAGACCCCACTGCATGCGCTACCTACCGGCCGGCGGCGTTCAGCTCGCCACGTTTTGAGGCAAACTTTGGCGCCTTTCGCCTTCACAATAAATCATCCTATCCACCGCAAGCCAAATGGCCGGCCGCTTTCACAAGATTATCCCCGGCCGCGACCGGAAAACCATCCTGTGCAGTGCAGTGCACACGACTTCCTGATGAAGGAAGACTTTTTTTTTTTGCGGTAGTGATGAAGGAAGAATTCATGTCTGCACACATGATCATCATGCCATGTACTCCTACTCTGCTTCAGTTCTGCGCTGGTCGATCCATCGTTACTCAAGAAGAAAAAAGGAAACGACAACGGGGAGACAGCAGAGTGTGCGGCAAATTTGACAATTTTAACCTCGGGACGAAATCAATTCATAGAATGAACTGCCCGTGAAACTATTTCACGCCGATGACCTTCCTGTGTAGCGTCCGTCGCGCAGGCGCCACACCCTACGGTGCAGCGCCTACCTTTGGGGCGTTGCACGCCAATCCACCGTGACAGCCCCTGGACTCGCACCCAGCAGTGCAACGCCTGCGAGCTAGGCGCCACACATTTAAAGTGCAGCGCCTTGCGATCGGGTTCAATATTACTAACAACACTCCAAGTTCAACGACATAACAAGTTCCACATTACTAAGAGCTACCACAACTTCAAATTTAACATAGAGCTACCACCACTCCAAGTTCAACGACATAATAAGTTCCACATTACTAAGAGCTACCACCACTCCAAGTTCAACATTACAAATAAAGGACGATGAGTAGTTCCTTGAGCGCTTTCTGGCTCCTCCCCCCCTCTTGACGGAGATCTTCTTCACCTTCCTAGGAAGAGAAACCCACTCCGGCTCCGGCTCTGGTTCCTCCATGTCATCCACATCGTCATCCAAATAGTCATCCAAAGCCGCCATCCGCGAGGTGTCGACCGTCCTTTTGCCTCTTTGGGTGAAGTCTTCAGGTGTGTATTTGTTGATTCCCTTCCTAGGCTTTAACTGGTATGCAGACCGAACCTGGTACGTCCCCAAGGTCATATCATCAGCAACCTATGCATCAACAAAAGATATGGAAAGATCGTGTATGAGGATATAGTTAGCAATGCATCAACAATTGGATATATGCTCATGCCATACCTCTTGGGTGACCACACCCACATCCTCATCCTCCAAAGGATCACCATGGCCCTGGCCCGAAGTGGGATCTGATGGCGTCGCCAACCTAGACCGTTCTGGTGATACATACTCGGGGTCACGACAACCGAAAAGGTTTGATAGCCGCCTTAACTTTTAGAACGTAGCAAAACATGTTAAGTGCTAGTTTGAAGGAGATGTGAACCTTAATGAATGCTCGAAGTGCACCTTCCCCGTCACTTTTGCCAGCCGGGGTTGTTTCCAGAATAGTCTCGGTCTCATCAGCTGCTTTCTTGATCTGGGCACGCTATGAACGGAAATGTTATTAACGTGTTAGGCAAGCGAAGATGAGAATAGTGCGAATGGAAAAGCAAAAAGGGCAAATACCACAAAGTTCATCATTGGAGCTGAAGGGATCACTGAGTTGCCTTTCCTGACTAATGCGTTGTATAGGTGTTGGGCTAGCTCATCAAAAACAGTGGGATCTTCCAAAATCTCCTCAGCATACGCCGGCTTGCATACCTCCACACGGGTACTTCCAAGAAACCATGTGAGATAGTTGTTGAACGCGATCGGGCAGTGTCATGAAACTGGGATCATTTTCCAGCCCTAGCTTGCTCCACACTAAGCGCGAACTATACGACATACTTCCTGTGATGCTTGGCCCAATCCTTGATCTTCCGCTGCTTTTTTCTATCCAACCTGCAAGTTAGAAACAGAATATTACCACCATCGAAACGGCCGAGAAGCCGCTAAGTGCTCAAGGTTAATTATATCTTACGCGTGTAGCAACTTGTCGGTGTCCTCGCACTCCGGCGGGTGTGGCTGGAACAAACCAAACTGGCGGAACACCCGATGTGGCAGGTGAAGCTCAACCGCCCAGTTGCATATGAGTGGGCACCGCATATGCCAGAGATCCCTATCCCTAGTGCATATCGGATTCAATCTGAACTCTATAGGGTTACCAAAACTCTCTCCTTTTCCATACAGCTCCCATTCCACCTGTAAAATGGGATAGAATGCAAAATTGATATCTAGTTACGATAGAAGCATGATAATCACTTATGCAATGTCGATTCACCTGCTCAGGCGTGATCGCGTCCAGCTCGGTCTTGTACAACTTGTACATGACCGAGGGATCATCCGTCGTCTCATTTAACACATCCCACTTGTAAGCCCAAGTGGGGAGCCATAGTGGGTCGTCTTTGTCGTCCCAATCCTCGTACTTCACGGTCTTCGGTCGTCCAACCGGCAAACGCTCCCAGCTCCATATGGAAAATGCGAGCATACAACCACCAATACCTCCAGATGGCTTACAACAAGCTTCGTCCAACTGCACATAAAAGAGAACATGGTTGAATTAACAGCAAGATCGCATTGATAATGTAGCAATGAAATGAAAAAGAAACAACTTCATACCTGTCTATACAAGTAAGCCAGTGTCGCCGAACCCCAACTCCATTTGCTATCGAAGACGGTCAACGCCTTCAGCCACATCCATGGAGCATTCTTGCCTGTGCCATCAGCAAACATAGTCCTGGATATCACGTACCACATGTAGACACGAGCATATGTCTTGAATGTGTCCTCATTAGCTTCCTCAGGGAAAGTACCAAAGTGCAATGCAATCCACGTGAAAGGAGCACCAGCTGCGACTCTTTCCTTCTTCTTGTCTTCTGCTTCTGGTTCCCGAGGCTCCGGAGGAACCATACCGATAAGGGCATGCATCTGCACGCGCCACCCATCAGAATCGGTGTTCATACATAGAGGATTCCCATTGATAGGAAGACCGGTGATCATAGCACTATCCTGGAGCGTCACGGTCATATCCCCCGCCCGAAGATGGAAACTGTGTGTCTCCGGCCTCCAATGATCAATAAGCGCGGTGAGTGCTGCAGCATTGTTGGGTGGCGTCGACCGGCTGACCAACAGAATGAAAGGGAGAAGTCATGTCTCCCTTACATACGGTGTGTATCGCTCATCATAGCGCATCCACCCAAGGGTGACCCCGTGAGACCGAAGCTTCAGAGGTGCAAGCTCCTACAAACAAACAAATCATAAAATTACATATGGGACATTTGTGTTTGAAATAAACACGAAATTCATAACACCGGCCACTTTCATTATTACCCGCTGCTCCACCGACATAGCGTACGACCGGTGTTGTTTGTCCCAGTGATCATCGAGAAGCCAAACCATCCTAACAATTAAAAAAAAGCTTTCTTGTCAGCTGTGCATATCTTTTGAATACAAATAAACTAAAGTACACTTACTAGATGCAAAATTCAAAGCATATCTATCCAAAGCATTCTTATCAATACAAATATAAGTTCAACACAAATAAACTAAACTAGGCCTACTTCATGCAAGATTAAATACAAATCTCTTTTCCATATAAATACTTCATGCAAGATTAAATACAAATCTCTTTTCCATATAAATACTTCATGCAAGATTAAATACAAAGCATATGTATGCAAACCATATCTTTTCAATAAAATAAACTAAACTAGGGTTGCAAAATTAGGTACATGCAAGATTGTAATACATGCAACATTCAAATCTCATCAAATCAATGAAGGGTTCCTTAAATCTTCAAAACAGCATACATTATATGGGTAGAAAGAAGGGGATCGGAGGAGGGTACTCTAGGATGGATTGGTGAAGGAATCCACGGACCAAATCATCCGATCTGATGGATTTGGGAGAGGGGATTGAGAGGGGGAGAGGAGAGGGCCGCCGCCGCGGCTTCTTCTGGTTTTGTAACTGGTGGCAATGGGGTGGGTGGGGGAGGAGACGGCCGCCACGGCTGGCATCTAAGTCATAGTGCAGCGCCCGGGGGCTAGGCGCTGCACTTTGCATGTGTGGCGCCTAGCACGGAGGCGCTACACTGCTGGGTGCGGGGCCCAGGCCTGCCACGATGAACAAATGTGCAACGCCCCAGCGCTAGGCGCTACACCATAGAGTGTGGCGCCGGCGTGGTGGGTGTCGGTGTCAAAACCGGCAGATCTCGGGTAGGGGGTCCCGAACTGTGCGTCTAAGGCTAATGGTAACAGGAGGCTGGGGACACGATGTTTACCCAGGTTCGGGCCCTCTCGATGGAGGTAATACCCTACTTCATGCTTGATTGATCTTGATGATATGAGTATTACAAGAGTTGATCTACCACGAGATTGTAGAGGCTAAACCCTAGAAGCTAGCCTATGATTATTATTGTTCTCGTCCTAACGACTAAACCCTCCGGTTTATATAGACACCGGAGGGGGCTAGGGTTACTCAGAGTCGGTTACAGAGAAGGAGATCTACACATCTGAATCGCCAAGCTTGCCTTCCACGCAAAGGAGAGTCCCATCCGGACACGGGACAAAGTCTTCAATCTTGTATCGTCATAGTCCAACAGTCCGGCCAAATATATAGTCCGGCTGTCCGAGTACCCCCTAATCATGGACTCCCTCAGTAGCCCCTGAACCAAGCTTCAATGACGATGAGTCCGACGCGCAGATTATCTTCGGCATTGTAAGGAGGGTTCCATCTCCAAATACTCCAAGGTAAATTTCGAACACATGAATCGTGTCTGGCTCTGCAAAACAAATTGCACATACAACCGTAGAGAGCATAATTTCTCACAAATCTAATCTTCTGACAATTTTTCACGACATGGTATCATACCACAGCCTGGTCATTATTCAGACCATTTTTCTCAACCAACTATTGCGCATATTGCGAGGCGGTTTTCTTTGGCATGTCTTGTCGAAGTAGAGATCGTGTCCCCTTATCACGGGATTCTCATCAATACGGGTATGGGTAACCCAACCACGCCATCAATCGTGGCGCTTGGGGAACAAGCGAGTTTTCCCAGGCAAGTGGGGAGTCACACAGTTTCTACCGCCTCTATAAAGAGATAAGAACTCTTCTCTTTTACCCACGCCTTCTTCTCCCTCTGCTCATCTTTCCTTTCCGCTCGAGCTCTAGCACCCAAGCGTTCGTCTTCTCCACCCAAAGAGGTCCTCCGGAAATGTCCGGATCTGGAGCAGGAGGCAAATGGATGGCCTCCACCGTCCAGGAGAAGGATATCAAAAAGCTTCAGGAGGCCGGGTACTTGGCCAAGAAAATCGGCCACCGTCTTCCGACGGCGGGACAAATTGTCCCCACTCCAGAACCCAACGAGAGGGTTGTATTCCTCCCTCATTTTGTCCGTGGGCTAGGGTTTCCCCTTCACCTATTTGTTCGCGGCATCATGTATTATTATGGGATCGATTTTCATGATCTATCCCCCAATTCCTTCCTCAATATATCGACGTTCATCATCGTGTGTGAGGCCTTTCTCCGCATCTCACCACACTTCGGTTTATGGCTGAAGATTTTCAATGTGAAGCCCAAGGTAGTGAACGGCGAGCATGCCGAGTGCGGAGGCGCCATGGTGAGCAAGATGCCCAAGGTCACATGGCCAACAGGCACTTTCAATGATTCCGTCAAGGAGTGGCAGCAGCAGTGGTTTTACATCACTGAGCCACGCGGCAAAAAGTGGGCCGCTGCTCCCGAATTCCGATCCAGAGCCCCCCCTTGCGGCTTACGTCCTGGCCCAAGAAGGGCCTGAACTGGTCTTCATCCGACGAACTGTTGGTACTCCAGACACGCGTCAAAGGTATGGAAGACAAGAACATCAAGCTCGTCAATGTGGTCCAGGTGATGTTAGTTCGCCGGATTCTTCCTTGTCAGCACCGGGCTTGCAATTTATGGGAATACGACCCGGCCGAGCACCAGACCCTGCAGGCGCTCTATGCTTCCTCGCATGAGGACTTCTGGAAGGTGCTCTTTAAGTCCGACAAATCATGGTCGGACTCTGTCGAGGACCGTGGGTACAAACTATCCCGCCCTGCAAGTCCCGTAAGACATCGCCATGTCTGGTAATTCTTATGCTTCATTCGCATATCCTGAGAAAGATGCTAAATGTGCTTTCCATAGTTCTCCTAGGGCTGGATGAAGAAGGCGGGACGGATCCACTGTCCGGCCCCACTGCCGGAAGAACCGGTCGGCCCACTTCTGACAAAGATGCTGGTCCCGGCGCCTTACAAGGCGCCGAAGAGTAAGGCCGAGAAGGTGGCCAAGGAGACCAGCGGCGGCCTTCGTCGTTGTGGCGCTTCGGACGCAAAATCCGAAGACTCCAATGCCCATCCTTCCTCCGAAGAGGAGGAGGAGGAAGAAGATGAAGCCCCCGTGAAGGGAAGAAAGAAAAGGACAGCCTCCTCATCCTTGGAGGCCGAATCGCCTAAGAGGGGAAAAACCTCACTTCCAGAGGCATCCACCACCGCTGCCGATAGCAGCCCGGAGTGGGATCCCAAGGCCCAGCCCCTGGTGAACTCGTGAGTATACAAAGCCCGAACACGCCTATACGTCCAGGCTCATTATGGCATAATATTTTAATCTGAGCCATACTTTTTGAAGTCCGGCGAGGTCCCGCACCGAACAATCCTCGCCGGAGGATTCGCTGAGCTCCGATGCCATAGAGAGCGAGACACCCCTGAAGGCCCCTTCCCCTAAACATAGGAATGACACCGAGGTGTTATCCTAGAAGGACCCAGACCAGGGAGGGGGGAAGACCGTAAAAGCAGCGCCAAGAGGCCAAACTTCAGGGGCCGGATACGTGGGAGCAAAGGCTCCCATGAGCGTCGACGGTGGGGGCGATCTCGAATTCGGCCCTCCGCCGGACACAGTCCCGGAGACCTTTAAGGCTCCAAAATTGGGCAGGCAGGCCCGCTCGGTTGGAGGGGGCATGCCTGCTCCGCCGACAACCTCTATCCATCCAGAGGTGCGGGACAGTTTATCGACAATGCTAAAAAGTGCTTCCATGATCGATGAACACCGCGCCCTTATGGGTGCGGTGATTGAGAAGATTCAGTCCGCTGAGAGTGGACTGAATGAATCCTGCATCAGCCTTATAAAAGGCTTTGAGGTATGTTGTGTGAGGTTTTGAAGAATGTCATAGTATAGATAGTAGCCCTTGATACACTGTCCAGTGAAATAGAGAACCGGATAGAGGATCAAATTTATGTACACAGGAGACTCCGTTGATGACATCTACATCTCCCTCTTTTATTTTATAAGCAGGCGTCTGTGACGACTACTACCTCTCAAACTGCTGAAGTATCCAGACTGAAGCAGAGTCTGGAGCGGTCTGAAGAAGAACTTGACTGAGTAAAGAAGCAGTTGGAGGATAACCAAGGTATGCAAAAACCTTTGTTTCATGTAGCACAAATGAATAAGTGTGCTTAATTAATATATTTTTATTGTATGCTCCAGGGGCGATGGCCGAAGTTGGGGCTCTTAAGAAGGCTGTGGCCGAAGCCGACAAGAAGGCAGCTGCGGAGCAGGCTCTTCGCGAAAAGCACGAGGCCAGGGTCATTCAAGTGGAACGAGAGCTTCTAGATGCCGTGAAGAAAAGCGATACTTTGGAGCAGAGGTTATCAGGGAAAGAATCCGAACTCGCCCAAGCTCTCCAAGCCGCAAATGATGCTCGGGAAGAAGCCCAAGATGCTCTAAAGGAAATTCAGGAGGCGAGGAAGATTGCGGCTGGTAAGGCTTTTGCTTATACAAAGAGGTCTTTATTTTGTGAAAGGAGAGAATCAAGTTGATAAATTGAATTCTGATTTCTCCAGGGGTGTTTGCGGAGCTGCCACGCAACATATTTGATGTCGCCCAATTCTACCGAGCCGAGGAAAAGAAGACTGCGGAGAAGCTCTTCTGGTCGCAGTATTTGGTGCCAAATTATCCGGTGCCATTTACCGATCAGCTGAAGCAGCTGATCGAACTGCACAAGGAGGCCGAACTAGCCATGAAGGATCTAATTGTCTGGCTATGGCCTGCCGAGCCAATTCCAAGCAGTTATTTCGATCTCGTGAAGCGGCTGGTGAGTGCCTGCCCTCGACTCAAAGTCATCAAGCGGTCGGTCTATATGGAGGGTGCATGGACGGCCTTCGCCCGTGCAAAAGTGCACTGGGGAAAGCTAGATGCAGAAAAGTTGATGACCGAGGGACCGCCGGAGGAGAAGGAGCACTACAAGCCCAAATTATATTATGATAGTGCCCTGAAAGGAGCTCGCCTTGTGGCGGAAAAATGCACCAAGAACATTGTATTTCCATGAGTATAGTCATGCTGTCCTTTGTAGTGCTAAACAAGGTCATTTATATTATTTATTGCCTGTTTATGTGAAAGTTTTTCATCCCGTGCAGCCGTTTGAAATATATTAATCCTGAGAGTTGTCCAGTCGTCGGCTTCTGCCCCCACGTAGGAAGTACGTGGGTGTTTGGGATAAACCTGAGCACTCTTTCTCCCATTTTTGGGTCCTTGAAGGAGGTGTTCAGCACAACGAACCAGGCAATCAGACTATAGGGCTTTATCACTCTCACTTAGCCATACGATTTTGTCAAAAGTATGGTAGGCGCAACCCCTGGTGTTCGGAAGACCGTACGAGGGGCTCTATAAGCACCTGATCGGGAGAAAACCCGATCCATCGCATGCCGCATTTGTTATGGCATTATGCAGAATAAATCTTTAAAGATTTTACAACCTCTCGAACAGCTGACCAGCTCTCGCCATATCATGACAGTCAGTTTTTGGCTTTCTCTACTGAGGTGCTCGTCCGGAAGAACCGGGACACAATCGCAGTAGTTCTCCCAACGCTACTTAGCCGATATAGCGGAACGTAAGGTACCAAAACATGGGAGCCGGGCAAACCCAACTATTGACCCAAGACATGATTCAGAGCTGATGCATATAATGCTATAAGTTCGGGGTGCCGAACGACCGAGAAGGTGGTCGGACTTTAGTGCCATGTTATGGGTATAATGAAGCCCCTGGCGTATTAAGGCATGACACGATATACGGATGCCGTTATGCCAAAAGGTACCAATAAGAAATGATAGCAGAGAAGCGTCATATAAATCCACATGTTGTATAATACGTCTATGCGTATGAGTACAAGTGAGTTTGCAAAAAGAAGTATGACGTTGGAACCTACTAAGACCAGGCGGGAAGGAGCTGTGTGCGGATCCGGAGTGTATCCTGATTGTGGCCCTTCCCAGCTTTTGCCGGAGTTTTTAATTGAGCTATGGTAGAGCCGAGCTATCATGTCATGCAGTAATTAGGACTCCTTTATCGGTGTCCGGGAGCTTGGCCGTCGATTCAAGGTTCGATTGGTAGTGCCCCTCGCTACTTCTGTCGGTAAAGCGGCGGTATACTCTTCAGCACCGAGGTGGGGTTCAGCTTTGCCTTTAATTTTGATGACGCCACGCGGGCTGGGCATCTTAAGTTTGTCGTAGGCATAGTGTGGTACCGCGTTGAATCATGCAAACGCGGTTTGCCCCAGTAGTGCATGATAATTACTGCGGAAAGGGACGATGTTGAAGACTAACTCTTCGGTACGATAATTGTTTGGTGATCCGAAGACTACCTCCAGAGTGATGGAGCCTGTACAACTGGCCGCCGCACCTGGTATGACACCGTTAAACGATGTTTTGGTGGGTTTGATCATCGAATGATCGATGCCCATCTGGCATGCTGTGTCCTAGTATAGCAGGTTTAGACTGCTGCATCCGTCCATAAGGACTCGAGTGAGGTGAAACCCGCAAATTATTGGGTCGAGGATAGTCGGAATTGCCCTGGTTGGTATTGGTCGGACGATCTGTATGATCGTAAGTGATCGGCCATGGTTTGTAATGTGGGGCGACTTGCTTCGTTGAGTCGTCATCCCGAAGAATGCACGTCTGTTCCCGTTTGGGGATGTGGATGGCGTTTATCATGTTCACCGTCTTGATTTGTTGAGGAAATTGCTTTTGCCCTCTTTTGTTCGGTGATCGGTACTCCTCGTCGTCTTCATCGCTTTGAGACCCCTTCTCCTTGTTTTCAATGCCTGACCTGCCAGCTTGCTTGAAGACCCAGCATTCTCTGTTGGTATGATTGGCTGCCGTTCCTGGGATACCATGAATTTGGCATGGGCGGTCGAGTATGCGGTCCAGGCCGGATGGGCCCGAATTATTCTTTTGAAGTGGCTTTTTCCGCTGATCGGACTTAGAGCCACGGAATCCAACATTGACTGCTGTGGCGTCATTTTTTTTGTGATGCTTATGTTTGTTGCGTCGAGGTTTGCAGTTGCTATCTCTGGCCTCGGATGTGCCAGGATTGCTTGTTGTGTTGTTGCTACGAGCCAACCAGCTATCTTCGCTCGCACAAAATCGGGTCATGAGTGTCATGAGGGCTGCCATGGATTTCGGCTTCTCTTGGCCGAGGTGTCGGGCGAGCCACTCGTCACGGATGTTATGCTTAAAGGCCGCTAGGGCCTCGGCATCTGGACAATCGACGATTTGGTTCTTTTTATTTAGGAACCGAGTCCAGAATTTCCTGGCTGACTCTCCGGGCTGTTGTGTTATGTGACTTAAGTCATCAGCGTCCGGTGGTCGCACATAAGTGCCCTGGAAGTTGTCAAGGAATGTGTTTTCCAGGTTCTCCCAACTGCTAATGGGGTTTGTCGGCAGGCTATTCAGCCAATGCCGCGCCGGTCCCCTAAGCTAAAGTGGGAGATACTTGATGGCATGTAGGCCATGTGAATGTGGAGATGGAAATCTTCGATCCATACTGCAGGGTCTGTTATACCATCATATGATTCAATGTTTACGGGTTTAAACCCTTCTGGGAATTCATGATCCATTACTTTGTTGGTGAAGCATAGGCAGTGTGCGGCGCCTCTGTGCCGGGCTATGTCTCGACACAGTTCGAATGAGTCTGGTCTGTTGTATTCGGCCTGTCCAGACTTGGTTTTAGTGTATCCGGCGTGACGATTATCTTCACGCATTGTGGCGCGCCCCCGCGATCCGTAGATCGATCTTGACTATCCTGCTTTGTTTCCCAATACGTCTCGTAGGTCTTGTGTGTAGCCCTGGGCGTTAGTGTTTTTATTTGACTGGCGGCGGGGTGCAGGTGGTTGTTCGGGCTGATACGCCGCTTTGTCTCGGCCACGAGGTGGCTGTTCCGCCATGTCCTGTGCTGGTATTGTAGGCTCTGGCGCCTCCTCTTCGAGTTGAGGTAGCAACCTGCGCTTCGGATAACTTTTAGTGGGGCGCTCGAGTTCGTATTCCTTGGCTGCCAGGACCTTAGTCCATCTGTCTATTAGTAGATCTTGATCAGCTTTTAGCTGCTGTTGCTTCTTCTTCAGGCTTTGTGCAGTGGCTATATGCTGGCGCTTGAAGTGCTCCTGCTCGACGGGATCCTCAGGCACAACAAATTCATCGTCGCCGAGGCTCACCTCGTCTTCGGAGAGAGGCATATAATTGTCGTCCTCCAAGTCTCCGTCCCTTGCCTGTTCCTCTGGGTTAGCTTGCCCGTCCTCCTGCTCAGCCTGCTCGAAGTTAGGCTGGTCGGGATTGTATTCGTCTTCGGCACCATCCGGATTGCTATCGTCTCCTGTGCTGGTATTACTATGGCGGGGCTTAGAGCGGCACCGATGACGCCCATGCTTTTGCCTCCCTAGGGGATTATCCTCTGTTGCCTCATCACCATTGTTTTCTTTGAGGGGGTCCACCATATATATATATTGTATGATGAGGTGGCTGTCCAGTGCCCGGTGGATGGCGGTTCCTGTTCTTCTCCTACATTGTCGTCCATACCATTGATGTCTTCGGAGTCGAAGTCGAGCACGTCGGTTAAGTCATCGACAGTGGCTATTAAGTGGGCGTTGGGTGGGTAACGAATTTCTTCGTCGTCCGCTTCCCACTCGAGCCGGACATAGTTCGGCCAAGAGTCTCCCGATAAAGAGAGAGACCTCAATGAATTTAGCACGTCACCCATGGGTGAGTGTTGAAAGATATCCGCGGAGGTAAACTCCATGATCGTTGCCCAATCAGATTCGATAGGCACGAACGCACGTGGTCCGGAACCTAAGACCGGAGACAAGTCCGGGGGTCCGGTGACACAGGTTTCCTTAGAGGTGGAGCCTGTGTTTGGATCCAATGCTGATGAGTGTGCGGCCTCCATGGCGGGGTCCATCCACCCGTCCTCAGATGGCGCAATATGCTCCAGATTAAAGGCCGGGGCAGCTGCAGGTGTGATAGTTCGAACACCGTCCGAGGGCAGATCTAAGTCATGCCCGTTGTATCTTCATAGTCCCCGTGGATCAAGTCCCCGTGGATGTCGGTCATGTAGTTCAAGTTTTCGAACTGACCTGATGGCCAGGGGCGTAGCTGTCGATCTGCTCCAGATGGCCAAGCAAGTTGGCCCGTAGTGCGAAGCCGCCGAATACAAAGATCTGTCTGGGGAGAAAAGTCTCACCCTGGATCGCATCATTGCTGATGAGCCATCGAGCCTCGCAGCAACGACACAGTGGAACTCCCAATGAAAGCACCAATTTCGGTGTCAAAACCGGCGGATCTTGGGTAGGGGGTCCCGAACTATGCGTCTAAGGCTAATGGTAATAGGAGGCTGGGGACACGATGTTTACCTAGGTTCGGGCCCTCTCGATGGAGGTAATACCCTACTTCCTGCTTGATTGATCTTGATGATATGAGTATTACAAGAGTTGATCTACCACGAGATCGTAGAGGCTAAACCCTAGAAGCTAGCCTATGATTATTATTGTTCTCGTCCTACGAACTAAACCCTCATGTTTATATAGACACCGGAGGGGGCTAGGGTTACACAGAGTCGGTTACAGAGAAGGAGATCTACATATCTGAATCGCCAAGCTTGCCTTCCACGCAAAGGAGAGTCCCATCCGGACACGGGACAAAGTCTTCAATCTTGTATCTTCATAGTCCAACAGTCCGGCCAAAGTATATAGTCCGGCTGTCCGAGTACCCCCTAATCCTGGACTCCCTCAGTGGGCCCACACAAAAAGGTCAGGGCGTGAAATAGTTTCATGGGCAGTTCATTCTGTGAATTGATTTGATCCCAAGGTCAAAATTGTCAAATTTTCCAGAGTGTGCAGACAACACACACACAAACAAACAATACTCCGAGCCGTCCTTTTTGCTGTGGAGTCGTCGCATGGCATCGTGCGATGAAGAAAAGACCGACTCGCAACGAGAAATGGGCACATTTCCTTCATGGACCCTGTAATTCCCAAGAATGTCATGGAGTATTGCTCTTTTTCAGTGATGTGACCATCTATCATATCCTTAAATTCCAAATTTGAAGGAAAAAGGCCCTGGTTTGAGGTTAGTGGTCGGAGATACCACACACGGACCATCAAATCTCCCGCAACCATCCAGATCGAGCAACATGGACGTGTTTTGTCATCCAACGGAGTACCCCATCGGTTCACGGAGCGGTCTGTATGTCCGCTTTTTCGCAACATGAATGAAAACCGGGGGATTTTGTGGGTGTCCAAACCGTTGTCTTGTACGTGCTCATCACCCCGTACTCACCCAAAAACCTCTCCCGTGCGAAGCGACTGTCGCACATTCATGCAGGTGTAGAGTGCTAGCGCCGCATTCATGAAAGCCCTTAGCGGGCACGACCTATATACCACTCAAGCTGGCATTGAACAGACGAGCCGGCCGAGACCGCCGCATTCTTGTCTCCGTGCATGTTTGGTGTCGGAGCACTGTGACTGCACAAGACGGGACGACTATCTAACACATTCAAACCGGTTGCCCGTCAGTCCACTTGACGGCATTAAACATGTGCGGCAGTCGAGAAACCCACTCCAATGGCCACATTGAAATAGCCCGCCTCTTTCCCTGGCCGGCACCCGCTATTTAAAGCACAAACACATCCGCTCCCAATCCTTCTCTTTGCACCACCTCCGCAATGACCGCGAGCTCTAGAGCTATGTGGAACAACCTCTCGACGGAGCATGAACACGAGGTGGACCGCCTTGCATCCGGCTGGCAGGGCCGTCACGCGCGGCGAATAGAGGCAGGCTTCCCGGCGAGCTCGTCGAATATGAGCAATGATGACCCCATGATGGAGGGAGCCTTCGACGACTAGCTGGCGCCCCTACCAGCGCTGGTCCATGCCAACTTCAACCTGGGGTAGGCGCAGGCGCACTTCGATGTTGTCATGGCAAAGGACAGTCGATGGTGCAGCCGGTGTGGGCGTATCTGCATATGCATGAGGAGCAATGCTACAACATCGTGCTCCTCGAGCATCACCGACATGCACAGGAGGAGCAACACTACAACACCGCGTTCGTCGAGCATCACCGACAGGCGCAAGAGGAGCAATGCTACAACATCGCGCTCCTCAAGCATCACCGACAGGCGCAGGCGGGGCAACACTACAACATCGTGTTCGTCGAGCATCACCGGCAAGCGCAGGAGGAGCAAAACTACAACATCGCATTCGTCGAGCATCACCGACAGGCGCAGGAGGAGCAACGCTACAACATCGTGCTCCTCGAGCATCACGGCAGGTGGAGGGCCCGGTCTACGACGAGTTCCCTGATAACCCGCAAGTATAGGGGATCGCAATAGTTTTTGAGGGTAGAGTATTCAACCCAAATTTATTGATTCGGCACAAGGGGAGCGAAAGAATATTCTCAAGTATTAGCAGTTGAGTTGTCAATTCAACCACACCTGGATAACTTAATATCTGCAGCAAAGTATTTAGTAGCAAAGTAGTATGGAAGTAACGGTAACAGTAGCAAAAGTAACAGTAGCAGTTTTGTAGTAATTGTAACAGTGGCAACGGCAAAGTAACTAAGCAAAGATCAATATGTGAAAACCTCGTAGGCATTGGATCAGTGATGGATAATTATGTAGGATGCGATTCCTCATGCAATAGTTATAACATAGGGTGACACAGAACTAGCACCAATTCATCAATGTAATGTAGGCATGTATTCCGAATATAGTCATACATGCTTATGGAAAAGAACTTGCATGACATCTTTTGTCCTACCCTCCCGTGGCAGCGGGGTCCTATTGGAAACTAAGGGATATTAAGGCCTCCTTTTAATAGAGTACCAGACCAAAGCATTAACATTTAGTGAATACATGAACTCCTCAAACTACGGTCATCACCAGTAAGTATCCCGATTATTGTCACTTCGGGGTTAACGGATCATAACACATAATAGGTGACTATAGGCTTGCAAGATAGGATCAAGAACTCACATATATTAATGAAAACATAATAGGTTCAGATCTGAAATCATGGCACTCGGGCCCTAGTGACAAGCATTAAGCATAGCAAAGTCATAGCAACATCAATCTCAGAACATAGTGGATACTAGGGATCAAACCCTAACA
This sequence comes from Triticum aestivum, assembly GCF_018294505.1. Lineage (NCBI taxonomy): Eukaryota > Viridiplantae > Streptophyta > Magnoliopsida > Poales > Poaceae > Triticum > Triticum aestivum. The sequence goes on along the minus strand of NC_057804.1, from coordinate 632,652,009 downwards.
AAACTAACTCGATTACATGGTAAATCTCATCCAACCCATCACCGTCCAGCAAGCCTACGATGGAATTACAAATGCACGGCGGTGATCATCATGAAATTGGTGATGGAGGATGGTTGATGATGACGACGGTGACGGATTCCCCTCTCTGGAGCCCCGAATGGACTCCAGATCAGCCATCTCGAGAGAGTTTAGGGCTTGGCGGCAGCTCTGTATTGTAAAACACGATGAATCCTTCTCTCCTTCTTTTCTCCCTGAACGTGAATATATGGAGTTGGAGTTGAGGTCGGTGGAGCACCAGGGGGCCCACGAGGCAGGGGGAGCGCCCTAGGGGGGCGCCCCCCACCCTCGTGGACAGGGTGTGGGCCCCCTGGCCTTGATTCTTTCGTTGGTATTTTTTATTAATTCCAAAAAATAACTTCCGTGGAGTTTCAGGTCATTCCGAGAACTTTTATTTCTGCACAAAAATAACATCATGGTAGTTCTGCTGAAAACAATGTCAGTCCGGGTTAGTTTCATTCAAATCATGCAAGTTAGAGTCCAAAACAAGGGCAAAAGTGTTTGGAAAAGTAGATACGACGGAGATGTACCAACTCCCCCAAGCTTAAACCTTTGCTTGTCCTCAAGCAATTCAATTGATAAACTGAAAGTGATAAAGAAAAACTTTTACAAACTTTGTTTGCTCTTGTTGTTGTAAATATGTAAAGCCAGCATTCAAGTTTTCAACAAAGATTATGAACTAACCATATTCACAATAACACTTAGGTCTCATGTTTACTCCTATCAATGGCATAATCAACTAGCGAGCAATAATAATAAAACACGGATGACAACACTTTCTCAAAACAATCATAATATGATATAACAAGATGGTACCTCGCTAGCCCTTTCTGAGACCACAAAACATAAATACAGAGCACCTTTAAAGATCAAGGACTGACAAAACATTATAATTCATGGTAAAAGAGATCCAGTCAGAGTCATACTCAATATAAATTAATAGTAATGCATGCAAATGACAGAGGTGCTCTCCAACTGGTGCTTTTTAATAAGATGATGATGACTCAACATAAAAGTAAATAGATAGGCCCTTCACAGAGGGAAGCAGGGATTTGTAGAGGTGCCAGAGCTTGATTTTTGAAACAGAGATAATAATATTTTGGGCGGTATACTTTCATAACATAACAACAAAGAGATCTCGATATCTTCCATGCTACACACATTATAGGCAGTTCCCAAACAGAATGGTAAAGTTTATACCCCCCCCCTCCACCAACAAGCATCTATCCATGGATTGCCCGAAACAACGGGTGCCTCCAACTAACAACAATCCTGGGGGAGTTTTGTTTGCAATTATTTTGATTTGATTTGGGCAAGGGACTGGGCATCCCGGTCACCAGCCATTTTATCGTGAGTGAGGAGCGGAGTCCACTCCTCTTGAGAATAACCCGCCTAGCATGGAAGATACAGACAACCCTAGTAGATACATGAGCTATTCGAGTATACAAAATAGAATTTCATTTGAAGGTTTGGAGTTTGGCACATACAAATTTACTTGGAACGGCAGGTAGATACCACATATAGGAAGGTATGGTGGACTCATATGGAATAACTTTGGGGTTTATTGAATTGGATGCACAAGCAGTATTCCCGCTTAGTACAAGTGAAGGCTAGAAAAAGACTGGGAAGCGACCAACTAGAGAGCGACCACAGTCATGAACATGCATTAAAATTAATAGACACTGAGTGCAAGCATGAGTAGGATATAATCCACCATGAACATTAATATCGTGAAGGCTATGTTGATTTTGTTTCAACTACATGCATGAACATGTGCCAAGTCAAGCCACTCGAATCATTCGAAGGAGGATACCACCCTATCATACCACATCACAACCATTTTAATAGCATGTTGGCACGCAAGGAAAACCATTATAAACCCCTAGCTAATTGAGCATGGCATAAGCAACTATAATCTCTAATTGTCATTGCAAACATGTTTATTCATAATAGGCTGAATGAGGAACGATGAACTAATCATATTTACAAAAACAAGATAGGTCGAGTTCATACCAGCTCCTCTTATCTCAATCATTTCATCATATATCGTCATTATTGCCTTTCACTTGCACGACCAAACGATGTGGATAATAATAAAGTGCACGTGCATTGGACTAAGCTAGAATCTACAAGCATTCAATTCAAGGGAGAAGACAAAGTAATAGGGGCTCTTGGTTAAATCAATTAATAATGCATAAAAGAGCCACTCAACAATTTAATCATGGTCTTCTGCTCTCGACCCCCAAAGAAAAGAAAAGAAATAAAAACTATTTATACGGGAGAGCTCCCAACAAGCAAAAGAAGAACGAGAAATCCTTTTGGGTTCTCTTTTAATTACTACTACTACAAGCATGGAAAGTAAACTAACTAAAAGCTATTACTAATTATTTTTTCTTAAGGCTATTCAAACACACAAGAAGAAAGCAAGAAAAGAAAATAAACTAGCACGGATAGTACAATGAAAAAGTATGAGCACCGACAACTAGAATGAGTGTGTGAACATGAATGTAATGTTGGTGAGAAATATGTACTCCCCCAAGCTTAGGCTTTTGGCCTAAGTTGGTATATGCCCATGGATCAACGTCGTAACTGGGGTAGTACCGAGATGCAGCCGCTATTGCCTCAAGAGCTGCAGCTTGGAGGCGGGTTGCCTCCGTCCTCCTCTCATATTCATTCGGCTCCTCCCTGGTTATAAAGTGTCTCCCTTTTGGCTGAAAGTCAAATAAAGTAGGAGCAGGGAGAGCAATATGGACGGTACACTGTCTATCAAAGATTAGTCGATACTGGAGGAAATGTTCATTCCTCTCAAGAAACTGATGGCTAACCATGGCATTATAATCTAGATAAGCAGGAAGCAACTCTCTATCATTTTCATGTATGGGTACCCCAAGATAATTAGCTACACGAGTTGCATAAATCCCACCAAACAAGTCTCCACATGTACCATTAAGATGCAGCCTTCGCGCAACGATGGCCCCCAAGTTATATTGTTTATCTCCTAGCACAGCACTCTTAAGAACACTAAGATCCGGAACACACATGTGACATGCCTCGTCCTTGCCATTTATTCATCTACCTATAAAGAGAGCAAAATAATGTATAGCAGGAAAATGAATGCTCCCTATGGTAGCTTGTGTTATTTCTCTGGATTCCCCCACAGTGATACTAGCAAGAAAATCTTTAAATTCAGATTTGCGAGGGTCACTAGCACTACCCCATTGCGGGAGTTTACAAGCAGTATTAAAATTTTCTAAGTCCATGGTATAAGATTTATTATAAAGATCAAATAGGACAGTGTGAGAATTGCGTGATGATGCAAATTTGAACCTTCTCACAAAAGAATCAGTCAAATGGTAATATTGAGGCCACTTATCTAGCATGAAGTCCTCGAGATCAGCATTACGCACATACGCGTCAAATTCCTCCTTAATGCCTGCTTGGACCATAAACTCCTCCGACGGACATTCACAAGGCCGCACTTGAGCGTCCCTCGGTGGTTCATCGTCCGACTCACGAATCGCGAGCCTTGGTCCTTGCTTCCTTGAAGAACCACCTTGGTATATTTTCCTATGCATTTTTTCTTTCTCTGAAAAATTTCTGAAATTTTGAGTAACTCATAATAAAAAATGAAACAAATGCAACAAAATTGATAGCAACTACTCCTACAAGTGCCTAGAGACTATATCATGCATTAGAACTACTTGGGACCAAATAAATTTGACATGCAAGCTCAAGCACAGGGTCACCTTAGCAGGAAAAATTTGCAATGAATAAAACACTAGAACAAAAACTAATTGGCCCATTGGAGGAGTCACATACCAAAGAACAATCCCCCAAAGCAGTTTTGTGAATGGAGCTTTGAGCAAGGAGATCGAAAATAGCAGCAAGATGAGCTAGAACTCATGCTTGAGCTGGTTGGTGATTTTTTGGGAGGAAGAAGGAGTGTGTGGGTGCGGGAATGAGTGGAGGGGGGGCCACCAGGGGGTGCGCCCCAGGGGGGTGGGGGCGCCCTGGACCCTTGTGCCCAGGTGCTTGCCCCTCTGGTGTGTTCTTAGTGCCAGATATTCCTAAATATTCTAAAAAAATCATATTTCATTTTTAGGGCATTTGGAGAACTTTTCTTTTCGGGTTATTTTTTATTGCAAGGATAATTCAAGAAACAGACATAAAATACTATTTTTGCTTTATTAAATCTAAATAACAGAAAGTAAAAGGAGGGTACAGATAGTTGTGCTTTCTAACTTCTTCCATCTCATGCTCATCAAAAGGAATCCACTAACAAGGTTGATCAAGTCTTGTTAACAAACATTCTGAATCGCATGAAACCGGAGAATTTTCGAATAACACTAGGTTACCTCAACGGGGATATGTACATCCCCAACAATAAGAATATCATATTTCTTCTTGACAGTAGGAAGCAAAAATTCAAAACCTCCAATAGTAATAGTTGGAATCTTTCCAATAGAATTGATACTGTGGACTTGAGGTTGTTTGTTCAGAAAGTGTACCGTGTGTTCATTACCATCACTAGTAGAAAAAAGACCTAATATGAGACACATTAGTGCCGATTTGATTTTGAGCCGACACTAATGTGTCCAGTAGTGCCGGTTCCAACGGCTAGCCGGCCGTTCTCATTAGTAACGGTTCGTGGTGAACCTTTAGTACCGGTTAGTGACACGAACCGGTACTAAAGAGAGTGGTGGCAGGGTGTTGTCAGTCTGGGGCCCCTCTAGCACCTTTAGTACCGGTTCATGGCACAAACCGGTACTAAAGGTCGACCTACATAAACCCTTCGTCCACCCGAGCCACTCCATTCTTCCCCTTTCCCCTCACTTCCTCTGTTCTTCCCCTCTCTTCCTCGAGCTCCTCACAAATTTTGCCCAAAATTTGTCAAGATTTGAAGGCCCCCATCCATTCAAATGATCACAAAGGTTAGCAACTTTGTCCTTTCAACTCTCATTGCTAGATTAGCTCTTGCAATGCTTTGTATAGTGATTAATTTGGGAGGAATTATATTTGCTAGTATTTGATTTATATGCAATTTGAGGTAAAAAATAACACTTAGTTTGCATATGTAGGTGTGGTTTACTTAGTGCCTTCTAAATCTCCGTCGTAACCACCGTCGATCGCCCGCACCGTCCCGTCACTGGCACCACCTTGTGGTCAGGCTCTTGTTCATGAATGTTTTACATTACCAAATTGATGTTTGTGTGATTTGGATATATAGTTACTCGTATAATTATCTTATCCATACGTTGTTTGTTATACATAGTGCCATGGTTTTGATTTCCGTCCCCGTCGGCCCTCGTCCTTGTTATGATTCGGATGTGGTATATTCTCATTTAAAACTAGTTGTTGCATTTTGTGTTTATGACAAATTATGCCCATCAAGTTGACATAGATATTTTTATCTAGGAGGTATGTGAACCGGAAATTCCAACCGACCCTATTATCGAGAGGTTAAATTTAGTTAAAAGAGAAAACGAGTATTTGAAAGAAAAATTGAAAAGAATTGAGGGGGAGAAGATGGAATTGGAGTTGCATGTTGCCGATGTCGTCGATGATCACAAGATCAAGATGGAGAAAATGAGGTTGAAGATTAGAAAGATTAGAAAATATGCCATTGATAGTGTGGCTTGGTATCATTATGTTGTTGGATCAATTGTTACCTTAGTTGCGATCTTCATCGCATTTGTTGTTGCATTTAAATTCTTTAGCTAGAGAGTTATTTGTATGTTGCATTTAATTAAGTGTTGTATATGAACTTTATGTATGAACTTGTATTGATTTGGTCTATTCGGTGTTGTGTAATGAAGATGAGCAGGCAATGGATGTATGATGACAGATGCTCTCCCGAGTTCATTAATGGCGTGCATACTTTTCTGCTTGCCGCTGAGGCAAACAAGCGGGCGGATGGTTTTATGCCTTGTCCATGTGCTGGCTGTAAGAATGGTCATAGTTACTCTACGTCAAGAACCATTCGTACACCTATTTGAGTCCGGTTTCATGCCCCACTATAATGTTTGGACCAAGCATGGAGAAATAGGGGTTATGATGGAAGACAATGAAGAAGAAGAGGACGAGGACGGCTATCCTGGCCATGGGTTCCCTGAATACGATGATACAACAATGGGGGAAGAAGCTGAACCGGCAATGCAGAAAGAAGCTGAAGAAGAGGCATCAGATGAGCCCGCTGATGATCTAGGTCAGGCCATTGCCGATGCAAAGAGAAACTGCGCAAGTGATCTGGAGAGGACGAAGTTGCAGCGCATGTTAGAGGATCACAAGAAATTGTTGTACCCGAATTGCGAAGCTGACAAAAAAAAGTTGGGCACCACACTTGAATTGCTGCAATGGAAGGTAGAGAATGGTGTATCTGACAAGGGATTTGGAAAGTTGCTGGTAATGATAAAGAATATGCTTCCAAAGGACAACGAATTGCCCGAGAGTACGTATGAAGCAAAGAAGGCTGTCTGCCCTCTAGGGTTAGAGGTGCAAAAGATACATGCATGCCCTAATGACTGCATCCTCTACCACGGTGAGTACGAGGATTTGAATGCTTGCCCGGTATGCGGTGCATTGCGTTATAAGATCAGTCGCGATGACCCTGGTGATGTCGAGGGTGAGCACCCCAGGAAGAAGATTCCTGCCAAGGTGATGTGGTATGCTCCTATAATACCACAGTTGAAAGGTTTGTTCCAAAACAAAGAGCATGCGAAGGCGATGCGGTGGCACGCAAAAGACCGTAAGAAAGGCGGAAAGTTGAGAGTACCCGCTGACGGTTCGCATTGGAGAAAAATCGAGAGAAAGTACTGGGAGGAGTTTGCAGGTGACCCAAGGAACGTATGGTTTGGTCTAAGCGCAGATGGCATTAATCCTTTTGGGGAGCAGAGCAGCAACCATAGCACGTGGCCTGTGACTCTATGTTTGTATAACCTTCCTCCTTGGTTGTGCATGAAGCGGAAGTTCATTATGATGCCAATGCTCATCCAAGGCCCTAAGCAACCCGGCAACGACATTGATGTGTACCTAAGGCCATTAGTTGAAGAACTCTTACAACTATGGAATGGAACAGGTGTACGTGCGTGGGATGAGCACATGGGGGAAGAATTTGACCTAAAGGCATTGCTGTTCGTGACCATCAATGATTGGCCTGCTCTTAGTAACCTTTCAGGACAGACAAACAAGGGATACCGCGGATGCACGCACTGTTTGGATGATACCGACAGTATATATTTGAATAGTTGTAAGAAGAATGTGTACCTGGGACATCGTCGATTTCTTCCGAGCAGGCATCCCGTAAGAAAGAAAGGCAAGCATTTCAAAGGTGAGGCGGATCACCGGACGAAGCCTCGCCATCGTACTGGTGCTGATGTACATGATATGGTCAAGGATTTGAAGGTAATCTTTGGAAAGGGTCCTGGCGGACAACCTGTTCCGAAGGACGCTGACGGACGCGCACCCATGTGGAAGAAGAAATCTATATTTTGGGACCTGCCATATTGGAAAGACCTAGAAGTCCGCTCCGCAATCGACGTGATGCACGTGACGAAGAATCTTTGCGTGACCCTACTTGGCTTTTGGGCGTGTATGGGAAGACAAAAGATACACCAGAGGCACGGGAGGACCAGCAACGTATGCACGGAAAAGACGACATACATCAGGGTCAGGCCAGCTACGCTCTTACCAAAGAAGAGAAGGAAATCTTCTTCGAATGCCTGCTCAGCATGAAGGTACCATCTGGCTTCTCGTCGAATATAAAGGGAATAATAAATATGGCAGAGAAAAAGTTCCAGAACCTAAAGTAGGCCTTCTTAGGAGAGGAGCTCGAGAGAGCTACCGCACTGGGGCTTATAAACCAGTGCGGTAGCCCCTCGGGTAGTGAGGTGGAACTAAACTTGCGCACCGCCTGGAGCCAGCGCACCCCCTTTAGTACCGGGTCGTGGCTCCAAGCGGCACTAAAGACCCCCCCCCCTTTAGTACCGGTTGGAGCCACAACCCGGTACTAAAGGGGGTGCGCTTCCCGCCGCTTGGCCTGGCCAAAACAGACCTTTAGTACTGGTTGGTGGCTCCAACTGGTACTAAAGGTCCGTCCTATATATACAACACTTAAAAAAATCAGTTTCTCTCTGTTTCTTCCTTCTGTTTCCTCCATCCCTCGCGCCGCCCTACCCCGATCGATGCCGTCCCCGTCAACGTCGCCGCCCCCGCCCCTTGTCGCCGACCCCGGTCGTCCCCGCCCCTCGTCGCCGCCCCCGTCGACGTCGCCGCCTCGGCCGTCCCCGTCCCCGTCGTCCCCGGTCGTCGCTGCGCCCCGCCCCGCCCCGTCATCGCCACCCCGCCCCGTCGTCTCCACCCCGTCCCGTCGCCCCGTCGTTGTCGCCGCCCCGTCCCGTCGCCCCGTCATCGCCGCCCTGTCCTGTCGCCCCGTCGTCGCCGCCCCGTCGTCGCCTCGCCAGTGAGCTCGCCCCGGCCGCCATGTCCACACACACACACACACTACACACACACACACTACACACACACACATTATTAGTTTGTTTGTTAAATTTTTTCTGTTTTTTAGTTATAGAAATGTTAGGAAATTATTCTGTTTTTTAGTTATATAAATATTAGAAATGTTAGTTATATTGAAATGTTATAAATGTTTTCTATTTTTTAGTTATAGAAATATTTATAGAAATGTTAGCAATTTTTCTGTTTTTTAGTTATATAAATATTAGAATTGTTATAGAAATGTTAGTTATATAATCAGGAAATTTTAGAATTAGTTTTAGTTAGATGAATTAGATTAATGTCAAATTGTTAGAATTTGCATATATATAGAATTTTAGTTATCACAATCCAATCATTTAAAAAATGTTACTTTTTGCGGGCATATAGTATTTATTCTCGACGATATGCCCGGCCCGCATCCTCGCCGTCGACCCGTTCGCAACGACGTCATGCTTCAGAGGACCCATGTCCGGGACTGGGCTCCGCCGGGCTGGCACTAGGAGGTGCTACCTGGAGGGGCGCGCCGCTTGGTGAGGAACCCGACCTCGGGTCCCGTCGTCGACCCTGATCTTCTTTGGTGGCGTTCGCGTGGGCCACATTCGGTGCAGAGGCAGCCGGCCCCGCCGGAGGTGGTGCGTCGCCGTGTCAGGGAGGAACATGAGCACGTCCATCGCTACATGGCTGCTATGGACAACGTCAGGTTCTCCACTACTTGGCGGGTTCTTTGGGCAGATGACCGGAGATATGATCCTGTGAGGGTTCCTTCTCTTTGGGTGTGCACCGCCCACGCCCCAGGAACCGCGAGTGGCGCCCTAGATTCTTCTGTAGTACTCGATCTTTATTAGGTACCTAGCCAGTGGTGTATTCGATATATAATATTCGAGACGATGTATTCGAGGTTATATATATTAAGACGATGATGTATTCGAGATTATATATTCGAGACGATGTATTCGAGATTCAGTTTTTCCTTATTGATTAATTGCATCCATGCATTGTAATTTGAATACTAAATTGTTTTATATTTCTTTTGTATTAATTAGTAAAGTAAAAGCTATGGCGGACAATACCGACAGAGAGAGAGAAGAGGAATTGTTCGACATCATACGCAATCCTCATTGGCTAGATGATCTGAATGATGATGGCTCCCAATATCTGAACAATACCGGAGAGGGTGATGAAAAGATATTCGATCTCGACGACCGAGCTGATGAAGTCATGAACTATGATTATGATGACACAGACAATGTTAGTGATGACACAGACAATGTTGATCTTCAAATAACAAGGACTTCCGGCGAGGTATATATTTATATAAGCATGCATCCTGGTGATCATCACATGTTTTTTTATTGAAGATATATTAACGAATCGATCTTTCTTCTTTCAGCCCTCCGGATCGAGCAAATCTGCTTCTACAGACAGCAAGACAAAGCGAGGCCCAGGCAAATTGTTGAAGGATGGTGTAAAGTACCACATTGAATCCACCAAACTTAGTGGCAAACCTCTCACGCCTAAGAACGTTGCGGACAAGTGGACTCGTCAGTGCGGAGTTCTTGGGAAGGACAAACTCCCGATCTCCATTCAAGAATGGAAAGAGCCAAAGACTAAACGTCCAGGTGTTACTTGGGTCGATGCCAGAGCCAAAGAAGACCTGGTGAAATCTCTGATGGAACATTTCACCCTACCAGATCATTTCACTAAAGCAGATGTGGAGAAAGTCAAGGCCGCTGCTCTTAAGAAGATGGCAATTGCATTCAACACCCACAAGAAAACTGTATGGGCCAACTACCTCGCTAATGAAAGGAAGACTCCAGATTTCAAGGGAACACTGGAGAAGCAAAGAGAACACTGGGACGATTTCGTGACCTTCAAGGATTCAGAATTATCTAAGGAACGGTCGATGAAAAACAAGGCAAATGCCGCAAGAAAGACGCAGTTCCATAGGCTGGGTCCAGGTGGCTACGCGGTGGGATTGCCTAAGTGGGATAAGTCTGAGCAAGAGATGGAGGGTGCAGGGTTCACTCCGATTACTAGGAGCTGGCCCCCCAGGTGCAGAACTTGGTTCTATGCGCATGGGGGGGGGGGCGTTGGACCCGAAGACAGGCCTGGTTTCGAAGAAGGCAAGTCTAAAAGGAGCCGAACAAAAGATACTTGACGCAATAGAAGAAGCTCGAGCGGGGGTGTTCACGCCCAACAGAGAGAACGACGAGCTTACACGCGCCCTGGGAAATCCTGAACACCCGGGAAGAACATGAGGCATGGGTGTTATTCCCTGGTATGAGGGCTTTTCGGACTGGAATGACGACTACAGGTCCCGTGCAAGAAAGAAGATGGAGGAGGAGAAGAAGAGGAAGCTGGAGGAGGAGCAGAGGAAGCAGGACGCAGAACGTCTTCAAGGCCTAGAAGCAAGGCACGCGGACCTGGCACTCAAATTCCAACAGCAGCAGCAGCAGATCGACTCACTTAGCCAGGAAAGGGGGTCTCAGCAGCGACAACAGCAAGCGGATGATCGTCCATCATTGGATAGCACCGTCCCATCCATGCCGAGAAGCAGCGTTGGTTCTGCCCCGGGCGACAAACTGTTGGATACATACCCTGTGGATGACATCATAGAGAACACTAATTGTGAGCTACACTCCAAAATGAAGAACATATCCATGAAGGTGGCGGATGGCGTTGCTTTTCCAGTGACCCCCGAAGCAACCTACCATCGCGTCCCGATTGCAGAGGGCTATGCTCGTGTCATGGTTGATGAAGTGGTGGACCCATATTCGGGGCTAACGCTTGACATTCCTGGAGGTGAAGACGAGCGCACACTAGGACAGGCCATACATCGTATCATCCTATGGAGAAAGGATCGCATCATCTTTCGAAATCCACCGACACCGCGTCCTCTGCCGACTCCTCGAAGTCTGCCACCGAGTCAGCAGACTCCCGCTCCTCCAAGTCCACGAACGCGTGAGACTCCTCCTCCTCGAAGTCCGCCACCTCCTCCAAGTCCCCGAACACGTGAGCTGACTCCTCCAGTTTCAAGTCCGGCACAGCATCATGCCACTTCTCCGGTTTCAGGTCCGGCACCGTGTCAGGCCACACCTCTTGCTTCAAGTCCGGCACATCGTCACGCCACTTCTCCTGGTCCAACTCCACGTCAGCCGTCTCCGCCGTCTCAGCAATCGTAGAAGAGACATGCCGCAGCTTTTGTGCGTAGCGGTACGAGTCGAGGTAGTTCAGGAAGTACAGGCGGAGACAAGCGATATAAATATGGTCCAAGCCTCGCTCCTCTTCCTCAGAGGCCTTACGACATGACAGAGGAGCAAAACGCAGCCATAGTGCAGGCCCAAGTGGACGCCCATTTTGGACCGAAACCGGCACCGCCGCCAAAGGAGAAAGTGCCTGAGAAAACGATTGACCACTTCATTCATATGGCTAGAGCACCAACTCCCAAGCCTGTTGACTCAGACTATGAGCGTCAAATCAGGAAGCTACATTGAGCACGGCTATGGAAGGAAGCGAGCTCGAGCTCGAGCCAACAAGCAGCTGGCAAAAAATGCGGGAAAACCGTTCCCCAGCTGGGAGAACAGGCGGCGCAAGAGATCCCCCCGCTTGTTGTGCCAACAACACATGAGAGGAGTACGCGCGCCAAATATTATTGTGGGCAAACCGTTAGCGTTCCCCAGCAGGGCGATGTGGTAATAACGGAGGAGCATATAATGCAGGCTGAAATGCTCAAGATCTCTGTTGGACAACTCCTCGAAATCGAGCCCATGTCTCCGCCTAAAGAATCGGAAATAAAATGGAAATATGCCTGGGGCCAACCTTTGGTCCATCCAGACAAGGTCAAGGACCTCCCAACGAGAATGTATGAATTGCATCAATGGTACATGAACATGACCAAGATTTCCAATCGAGTGTCCCTCATGGTGAATGTCAAGAAGGAGCATTATTACCATGAGAAAGCTCTGTCCATTGAGTATTCAGAACTATATCAGTTATTCAATCAAGACGCACTCGACAAGTCTATCGTCAGTTGCTATTGTCTGTAAGTGATTTCTTTCTGTAATTTAAGTCTCAAGCTAATTATGTAGTGATAATTTTGATCAATCATTACATGTAATTATCCTCACTATATTCTTTTCTGTGGTATTATATGCAGGATGAAGATGTATGAAATGAAAAAATCTGGACGCTATGGCATTGGGTTCATTGACCCAAATACCATTAATGAGGACATATGGAAGTATCCATTTTATCAAGCAGGTGTAGAGGAAAGCATGGTAGAGTTCTTGAAGTGCCTCAAAAGCAATGAAGATATACTACTTCCTTACAACTTCCCGTGAGGCACACTGTCTTGTACTACAAATTCTGTTTTTGCTTACTAGCTAGCTAGATGTTAATAATTAAGTGTATACGGTTTACGATAGTTGATTAATTTTATGCACATGCCCACTTATTTAAGACATGCAAACGTGTGCACATGCAGTTGGCACTGGGTCTTGATAGACATTAAAGTTGAGGAAGGAAAAGTTGAATTACTGGACTCCCTAACTAAAGAAGAAAGTGACTTCACCATCGTGAAGGGGATAGTCAACAGGTAATTTCAATCATTATTAACTATATATATATATATCGGCCTATTATTAGTTCGTCATTTTCTGATATGAACTATTTAATAACCCCTTTATTAATTTTCTTTGCTGGCGGGCAGGGCATGGGCAAAGTTCATCGCGGTAACTCCAGGCGAATGGAAACAAAAGTTGTTTTGGCATCGACCAAAGGTAAGTAATTAAGTAGTACTAGCTAGCTACCATCTCTTTAATTCTTGTTTTAATATCATTAATTAATTATCATGCTTGATCAATCATTAACTGATTCAATTCCATTCTCGTAAAGGCCCTGAAGCAGGCGTCGGGGAATAATCTGTGTGCATTCTATGTTTGTGAGAATATTCGCATGATGATGTCCGAAAGGAGCAGATCTGATAGACAGGACTGGGTACGTTTGTCAGAACACTATTCACACCATTATCGATATCTAGTCACACAACTAACACACATGCATATTGATCTCCTTCTTAACAGTTCAGAGAGGTGCGGGATAAGCTCCTACCATCGGACCGCATACTAGCACTTCAAGAGGAAATAGCCGGATTTTTGCTCGACCAGGTCATAAATCCCGAAGGAGAATACTATTACCCGCTACCGCCCCCATGAATCACTTGTCATCGTGCTCTGGAGGCACCAAGGCAACATATGTAGGAGAAATTGTATATGTATACATGTGTATGTGTGAATAATGGTGTTGGTTGTGAGACATTCAAGCAGATCTGATAGACAGGACTGGGTACGTTTGTCAGAACACTATTCACACCATTATCGATATCTAGTCACACAACTAACACACATGCATATTGATCTCCTTCTTAACAGTTCAGAGAGGTGCGGGATAAGCTCCTACCATTGGACCGCATACTAGCACTTCAAGAGGAAATAGCCAGATTTTTGCTCGACCAGGTCATAAATCCCGAAGGAGAATACTATTACCCGCTACTGCCCCCATGAATCACTTGTCATCGTGCTCCGGAGGCACCAAGGCAACATATGTAGGAGAAATTGTATATGTATACATGTGTATATGTATATATGCGGTTCTATACGTACAAGAAAATCTATTTATATATATGCATAACGTGTACAATTTGTAGTATCATGAAATACCAGCAAACAAAAAAAATGTAATGGAAAAGAAAAAAACACCCAAGCATTTAGTACCGGTTGGTGTTACCAACCGGTACTAAAGCCCCTACGCGCACCCGGGCCTGGCTCGTGCCACGTGTTTGCACTTTAGCGCCGGTTCGTGACGAACCGGTACTAAAGGGGGGGACCTTTAGTCCCCACTCTTTAGCGCCGGTTGTAGAACCGGCACTAAAGGCCGTTACGAACCGACACTAAAGGCCGGTTCTACACTAGTGCATTAACATGAAAAGTGACATTGCCTTTGTTGCAATCAATAACAGCCCCTGCATTATTCAAAAAGGGTCTACCAAGGATAATCGACATACTATCGTCCTCGGGAATATCAAGAATAATAAAGTCCGTTAAAATAGTAACGTCTCTAACCACAACAGGCACATCCTCACAAATACCGACAGGTATAGCAGTTGATTTATCGGCCATTTGCAAAGATATTTCAGTAGGTGTCAACTTATTCAATTCAAGTCTATGATATAAAGAGAGAGGCATAACAATAACACCGGCTCCAAGATCACATAAAGCAGTTTTAACATAGTTTCTTTTAATGGAGCATGGTATAGTTAGTACTCCTGGATCTCCTAGTTTCTTAGGTATTCCACCCTTAAACATATAATTAGCAAGCATGGTGGCAATTTCAGCTTCAGGTATCTTTCTTTTATTTGTAATAATATCTTTCATGTACTTAGCATAAGGATTCGTCTTAAGCATACCAGTCAAACACATACACAAAAAGATAGATCTAATCATTTCAGCAAAGCGCTCAAAATCCTCATCATCCTTTTTCTTGGATGGTTTAGGAGGGAAAGGCATGGGTTTCTGAACCCATGGTCCTCTTTCTTTACCATGCTTCCTAGCAACGATGTCTTTCTTATCATAACATTGATTCTTTGATTGTGGGTTATCAAGATTAACATCAAGTTCAGTCTCTACTTCATTATTGTTGCTAGGTTGAGCATCAACATGAACATCATCATTAACACTATCACTAGGTTCATGTTCATCACCAGATTGTGTTTCAGCATCAGACATAGAAATATCATTAGGATTCTCAGGTGTGTCTACAACAGGTTCACTAGAAGCATGCAAAGTCCTATCATTTTTCTTTTTCTTCTTTTTAGAAGGACTAGGTGCATCGGCATTATTTCCTTGCGAATCTTGCTCAATTCTCTTAGGGTGGCCCTCATGATACAAATGTTCCTGAGTCATTCTACCCCCTCTAGTCATAACTTTAACATCATTATCATTTTTCTTGTCATTTAATTCATTGAGCAAATCATTTTGAGCCTTAAGTACTTGTTCTACTTGAGTGGTAACCATAGAAGCATGTTTACTAATGAGTTTAAGTTCACCCTTAACTCTAGAAATATGATCACTCAAGCGTCCAATCATATAAGCATTACTTTTCAATGTCTACCAACATACGCATTGAAGTTTTCTTGTCTAGCCATAAAGTCATCAAAATCATCCAAGCATTGGCTAGCAAACTTAGTAGACGGGATTTCAACTTTATCATATCTATAGAGGGAATTTACCTTTACTACCTGTGTTGGGTTATCAAGACCATGTATTTCTTTAAGGTGGTATATTAAGGCCATGTATTTCTTCAACAGAAGGTAAATTCTTAACATCTTCAGCTTTAATACCCTTTTCTTTCATAGATTTCTTTGCCTCTTGCATATCTTCAGGACTGAGAAATAGAACACCCCTTTTCTTTGGAGTTGGCTTAGGAGTTGGCTCAGGAAGTGTCCAGTTGTTTTCATTTGTCAACATATTATTCAATAGCAATTCAGCTTGATCAACTGTTCTTTCCCTGAAAACACAACCAGCACAACTATCCAGGTGGTCCTTGGAAGCATCGGTTAGTCCATTATAAAAGATATCAAGTATTTAATTTTTTAAGAGGATTATCAGGCAAAGCACCTCCCCCAAGCTTGTGGGAGACTCCCTTCTTCAATTTGCACAAAATTATATATTTCCCTTAAAGCAGCTTGTTTCTTATGAGCGGGGAAATATTTAGCAGAGAAGTAATAAATCATATCCTGGGGACTACGCACACAATCAGGATCAAGAGAATTAAACCTAGTTTTAGCATCACCCTTTAATGAGAACGGAAATAATTTAAGGATATAGTAGTAACGAATTCTCTCATCATTAGTGAATAGGGTGGCTATGTCATTTAATTTAGTAAGATGTGCCACAACAGTTTCAGATTCATAGCCATAAAAATGATCAGATTCAACCAAAGTAATTATCTCAGGATCAACAGAGAAATCATAATCCTTATCAGTAACAAAGATAGGCGAAGTAGCAAAAGCAGGGTCATATTTCATTCTAGCAGTCAGAGACTTTTCCTTAAGCTTAGCTAATAACTTCTTAAGATCAGATCTATCATTGCAAGCAAGAAAATCTCTAGCAGTTTCTTCATCCATAACATAACCCTCGGGAACAACAGGCAATTCATATTTAGGGGGGAATCTTCATCATCACTTTCATCAATATTATCAATTTCAATAATTTCATTCTCTCTAGCCCTAGCAAGTTGTTCATCACGAAATTCACCTAATGGCACAGTAGTATCAAGCATAGAAGTAGTTTCATCATAAGTATCACGTATAGCAGAAGTGGCATCATCAATAACATGCAACATATCAGGATTAATAGCAGAAGCAGGTTTAGGCGTCGCAAGTTTACTCAAAAATGAAGGAGAATCAAGTGCAGAGCTAGATGGCAGTTCCTTACCTCCCCTCGTAGTTGAGAGAAAAATCTTAGTTCTTTCGTCTTTCAAGCTCCTCATAGTGATCAACAGATATAAATCTCAAGTGACTCAAAGAATAGAGCTATGCTCCCCGGCAACGGTGCCAGAAAATAGTCTTGATAACCCGCAAGTATAGGGGATTGCAACAGTTTTCGAGTGTAGAGTATTCAACCCAAATTTATTGATTCGACACAAGGGGAGCCAAAGAATATTCTCAAGTATTAGCAGTTGAGTTGTCAATTCAACCACACCTGGATAACTTAATATCTGCAGCAAATTATTTAGTAGCAAAGTAGTATGGAAGTAACGGTAACAGTAGCAAAAGTAACAGTAGCAGTTTTGTAGTAATTGTAACAGTGGCAACGGCAAAGTTACTAAGCAAAGATCAATATGTGAAAAGCTCGTAGGCATTGGATCAATAATGGATAATTATGTAGGATGCGATTCCTCATGCAATAGTTATAACATAGGGTGACACATAACTAGCTCCAATTCATCAATGTAATGTAGGCATGTATTCTGAATATAGTCATACGTGCTTATAGAAAAGAACTTGCATAACATCTTTTGTCCTACCCTCCCATGGCAGCGGGGTCCTTTTGGAAACTAAGGGATATTAAGGCCTCCTTTTAATAGAGTACCGGACCAAAGCATTAACACTTGGTGAATACATGAACTCCTCAAACTACGGTCATCATCGGTAAGTATCCCGATTATTGTCACTTCGGGGTTAACGGATCATAACACATAATAGGTGACTATAGACTTGCAAGATAGGATCAAGAACTCACATATATTAATGAAAACATAATAGGTTCAGATCTGAAATCATGGCACTCGGGCCCTAGTGACAAGCATTAAGCATAGCAAAGTCATAGCAACATCAATCTCAGAACATAGTGGATACTAGGGATCAAACCCTAACAAAACTAACTCGATTACATGGTAAATCTCATCCAACCCATCACCGTCCAGCAAGCCTATGATGGAATTACTCACACACGGCGGTGAGCATCATGAAATTGGTGATAGGGGATGGTTGATGATGACGACGGCGACGTATACCCCTCTCCGAAGCCCCGAACGGACTCCAGATCAGCCCTCCCGAGAGAGTTTAGGGCTTGGCGGCGGCTCCGTATCGTAAAACGCGATGAATCCTTCTCTCCTATTTTTTTTCTCCCCGAACGTGAATATATGGAGTTGGAGTTGAGGTCGGTAGAGCACCAGGGGGCCCACGAGGCAGGAGGCGCGCCCTAGGGGGCACCCCCACCCTCGTGGACATGGTGTGGGCCCCTGGCCTTGACTCTTTCACCAGTATTTTTTATTAATTCCAAAAATAACTTCCGTGGAGTTTCACGTCATTCTGAGAACTTTTATTTCTGCACAAAAATAACACAATGGCAGTTCTGCTGAAAACAACATCAGTCCGGGTTAATTTCATTCAAATCATGCAAGTTAGAGTCCAAAATAAGGGCAAAAGTGTTTGGAAAAGTAGATACGACGGAGATGTATCATTCCCGAGCGAGGAGGCTCTAGCAGCGATGGCCACGGAGAATCCAAACTTCGCCGAGGAGCAGCTAGCGCTCTACGAGGGTGCATGGAACGCTCACGCGTTCGCAGACGGGAATCTATGTTTCTTGGAAGGAGTGAAATAAATGAGTGAATCCGGGCGCCACATATCCGCCCCAGATTTGAGCTAGATATGAAGGGTGCCAATTAGCCTGGACTTTTAACGCCCGTTTAATGAGTCAGTCTGGGTCACTTTTTTATGACCGGTCACTAACCAGGCCGTCCGTTCGTCCGAACGTTTAAGGCGGGTTTGAGGTGCCCGGTTATAGATGCTATAAGTTTCTCTTCACTATGGCTAGTCTAAGGCCAACTCCAACGCGCGACCCCAAATGGACGTCCGCTTTGTCCGAATTTCGTCCATTTGGGGGTTGCAATGGGGCCGTGTCCGCCCGGATTCGTGGATGCGGCGGACAGGCTCCCAACACGGGGCCGCATTTCGACCGCATCTCGTCCGTTCGCTCAGCATAGTAGAAAATGATGCATATGAAATGGTTCAAATCAAACATAGCTCCCAAAATAGTCTTACAACCCAATCGAAATTTGTTTTGCATGACAAGAAAACAATATCAAATTGTCTCACAACCCAATCGAATTTGTTTGCATGACTAGAATTAAACTCATAGATCTACTGGTTGCCAATATGAGTCCGCATGTGCTCAACCAAGTCATCCTGGAGCTGGACATGAGTATGCCAATCACACAACTCCCGATGAAACTCGACAAAGTGTTCAAAGGTTGCGGGAGGTGCATGCTCAGGCTCAACATTTTCACCCTGGAAATCAAACCCTTGGTCATAGATGCTATCATCACGCTCATCCTCCACGATCATGTCATGCATGATAAAACAAGCATTCATCACCTCCCAGAGCTTCTTCGTGCTCCATGTCAATGCAAGGGTTATGAAAAATAGCCCACCAAGACTAAAGTACACCGAAAGCACGCTCCACATCCTTCCTAGCACTCTCTTGTATTTAGGCAAACGTCTGTCTCTTCTATCCTTGCGGATAGGGTATGGGCTTCACAAGAGTGGACCACTGAGGATATATGCCATTAGCTAGGTAATATCCCTTGTTGTAATGGTGGCCATTGACCTCAAAGTTCACCTCCGGGGAGTGCCCTTCTGCAAGCCTTGCAAACACCGGAGACCGCTGAAGAACACTAATATCATTCTGGGAACCAGCCATGCCGAAGAAATAATGCCATATCTAGAGACTTGTGAAACAACAGCTTCAAGTATAACAGTAGCACCTTTCACATGCCCCTTGTACTGCCCCTGCCAAGCAAATGGACAGTTCTTCCACTTCCAGTGCATACAATCTATACGACCAAGCATGCCTGGAAAGCCCCTCTCGGCATTGATCGCTAACAACCTCTCTGTATCAGCGGCATTTGGCTATCTAAGGTACTCCGGGCCGAACACTTCCACCACGGCCGTGCAAAAACTATACAATGAGAGGAGACATGTGGACTCACTCATACGTACATACTCACCCACAAGGTCACCAGGAATTCCATATGTAAGCATGCGGATAGCCGCAGTGCATTTCTGGTATGAAGAGAAACCAAGCTTGCCTAGGGCATCCACTTTGCACTCAAAGTATGGGTCATGCGCGACCACTCCCTCACGAATACGATTGAACACATGCCTTCTCATTCGGAATCGGTGACGAAATTGATGTGGCCTAAAGAGTGGACCATCCTTAAAGTAATCGTCATAGAGAAGGGTGCGACCTTTCTCTCTATTGCGGTCCAAGGCTGGAGCATGGCCGGGGATTGATTCCCTGTACCGAGGCCGCTTTCTAGTGATGTGTTCATGTACGACCAACGCAGCTGCCAGCTCTTCATCATCCGATGAGCAAATGAAATTGTGAAAGAAAAACTCATCACCACTGTCCATTGTACCTTGTGAGCAATCTGTCGAACGCCTTGCGGTCGTGGTCGGAAAGCGGCCGGATAGTGCACGGCATGCTCCCCTCGCAGGCAGCAAAGCAAGGTTTTGGGGTCGGTGATGGTGGAGGGCGCCCTACGTCACCGAACGGCCGGCCGGAAGAGGTTGAGGACGACGGGCGACGACGACGGCCGTAGTTTGTCTCCCACCGGCAACATAGAGAACGCCGGCCAAATTCTTTTTCGGGAGGCCGGTGCGGAGACAGCTATGCCATGGTGTGGTGGTGGTTGGGATGGCCCTGGTGAAAGACGACGCGGCCGGGGGTGGCGATGGCGGCGGCAATCGCGGGGGGCGGGTAGAGGAAGAGAAAGAGGGGTGTGTCTCACCGACGGACGGGCCATGGCAGGACAAGGGCACACGCCGCTCGCGTCCGTTCGGCCGCAAACTCGGCCCAAAATTAGATCGAAAATGGGTCAAAAGGGAACAGAAAACGAACGACGGTCCGCTTGCGGCCGTGCGTTGGGAGGCCCGATTTGTCTGTTTACACTTAAACGGACGCGGACGGACGGGGTCGCGCGTTGGTGTTGCCTAAGCCAGCGGTCCGAGAATGCTGTTCGGAAACCATCGGGAAGCAACGCGTCACTGGACCACTTATCGGTTTAGTTTTCGCCATAGAGTAACCTTTTTATCAAGTCTGCAATCACGCAGCCGCCAAGGAAACGGCCGGGCTAGTTGTAATCATGTCGAGTCGACGTCGAGGAAGAGAGAGAGACGTCGGGGAATGTATGTACACGTTCTGCCAACTGCGGGCACCACGGCAGGTCAAGTGAGGATGACAGGGCACAAGCGCGCCTGCAAGTGCCCAGTTGCTTCGCATCTATTCATCGGCGTCAATTGATCGATCGAGGTCGATGACCCCGTCGGATGGAACATTTCTATCTGCGGTGTCATCGACGGGGTCATCGACGGGGTTAAATGGAACAAATCACTTAATCAGTGCATTTTGCAAAAAGATTATCAGAAACACGGTGCGTTTTGCAAATGATTAGCGATCAGGTGGTTTTCTGCAAGATAAGCCCAAATATAATGGTTTCTTGCAATTCACTCACTGATTAATGGTATGCACTCCTACGTGCAGATACGGTTTGACCTAATCATCACCAATAAATCCAAAAAAAAAAACCAGAACATGCGAGTACTATTTGGTCGCGGTGCGGCACGTGCCATCTTCTTATATATCGTACAAGTGTACAACCGTTGGCACGCACGCAACGCAATCAGGAGTCAATACGCACGTAAACAAGAGGCAAATTAAGCACCCCTTCCCGGTACAGTGCAGTGCAGTTGCCTTTGAAGAGCCTGCGACTGCAAGCTAGCCAAGTCCACGTCCTAAAACTGCTGTCTTTACCGCGATGGAGTTCATGATCATGCATGGGCTGTACTCCCTATAGGATTGTTATATAAATAAGCCAAACGGAGATGCGCATCTTCTATATATCCAGAGGATAACGTGGATACGCTTGGTTGAACCTGCACGTATACTCACTCCCTTGAAAATTCCTCACGGCCTTGTCTCATCTCTGCCGGGAATCACGCACGAGCTCGTCGAGGGTACCCGTCGACGGCGACGGCCGAGCATGCGAAGCTTCTCCAGGCCGGCCCCGGTGCCTGGTTTGCTCAGTTGCTTTGACCCACCGGACGGGAGAAGGACGGGCTAGGGAAAGCTAAGTAGGCAGATCGATTAGGCGGGCGACCTGCCGAAGCTGCCACGTGTTTACTCAACTAGGTCACGCACAGTAATAATACATCGATCGAGAACACAGACGCGGCTGACACCAGAATTTCAAACGAGGAAGTGCGTGCATGCGATTAACCACCAACCACCAACAGCACCAGCACCAGGTGAAAAGGACTCGGTAACTCGCCCCACCACCTCGCTGCACTCTTACACCTGTTCTTCTTCTTGGTGGTGCGGTGGTAAATAAAATGACCGAATAAAATCCCTTGGTCGGCACGTCGGTAATGCATGTCACCCTCCTCGCGCTCTCCTGATCTGATCGCCAAGATGATAGTCCCTATCTATCTACTATCAATCTGCCACCGCGAGGACGCACCACCACCTTTCGTCACGCGCACGCCGCAGTCAATCAGTGAACGTTGGGAGGGCCAACCGGAGCTCCTCCATTTCTGAATCTTATCCGGGCCAAGATGTTTGAAGAGGCCGACGACGCACGACGAGGGGAAGAAGAGGGCGATGCATGCACTGTCGAGCTGGCCTACACCTACACTCCACTGCACCGCATGCGCTATCTACGACCGTTCACCTCGCCACATTTTTGGGGTATATTAAATAAACAAGCATAGCCACCGTTGTTTTTTCACAAGGAACCAGTGCAGTGCAGCGCAGCGCACAGCACAGCATTTGCATGCATCCCCATCTTCCAAACGAGAGGAGGTCAGCGAACCAACCTGTGGTTTGAGAATTTGAGATGGTTAGGTGGACAGTGGTATCCTCAACCCACCATGGTTCAAATCCTGGTGCTCGCATTATTCCTGGATTTATTTCAGGATTTTCGGCGATGTGCTTTCAGTAGGAGGAGACGTTCCCGTCGACGACGAGGCGCCTACGGTGGCTTCGTAAATCTCAAGATGATATGCCGGCTCAGTCTTTCAGAGATGCTCATAGGGATAGAGTGTGCGTGTGTGCGTTCATAGGGGTGAGTGTATGCGTGTGTATATGAACGTTTGTGTCTGTAGTGATGCTAAAAAAACGAGAGGAGGTCGAGGTGCACGGCACGGCACAGATGAAGGATTTTTTCCCTGCACAGGGCCGTAGCAGTGCTACTGCTACTACAAGCTAGCACCCCATCATCGGTGCGTCACCCATTGTTACCGTCGTGCCCATCATCAACAAGGAAACAGCAGAACGACAAAAGGATCCACGTGCGTACTACGTGTGTGCCCTCGTCTCACCACGAAGACACGGACTGGCAGTGACCGTGTGCGGCCATACAGCAGCTACAGCCTACAGAACAGAACAGAGCTCTGAGTGGCTGTTTGCGTCGCGTTGGTCCGCGCGCCGAGCAAGTGAGCAGTGACCAGACCGACCGTACAACCGCGCCACGTCTCCCACTGTCACTCTCTCCTTTCTCCAGCACATTCCCTGCGTAGACCCTGCACTTCCGAGGAACGTGATCCTGTCGATTTAAGAGCGAAGAAAAGGAGCCGAATGTGATGCAGTCGTGCAGGCGCCTGTCCCGTCTCGAACGCGACGGTATATATATTCCACAATTTATTCACGAATCCAACATTGGCGTATCATCACTGTCGCAAGTATATATATCCATCCACACGCGATTCAACGTTGGTATTTTTTTATAAGGATTTGATTCTTTAGGAATTTTATCCCCTGCGTTGGTGTTTGATTCGTATGATTGCATCCTACAGAAACTTTTTGACGAATAATTGGTACTCCAACACTTTCGGAAAAAAATCTTTGGTTTTTCGTCTGATGTAAACTCAAATCCGGATTCCTTGTCAAAAGAAAAAAAAAACTCAAAACCAGATTCGGACGCGCATGACATGATAAGCCCCTTTTTTTTGAGTACTACTATATAAGAGAAGCCTACCTCGCTGAGTTCATATAAAGAAACCGTTCCAAAAGTAGCATTCGAACCGTCACTAGCTAGAGCAACTTCAATTGGACGATCCAATTTGTCCGTTTGGACCATCCAGACATAAAACTTAGCCCAACGGAGCGACTCAAACGGACGTTCGTGTCCGCGTGCTGTCCATCCCTGACCAAAACTTGGCCCAAATCTGAGAACAAATGGGTCCGAAGTGGACGGAAGTGAACGCTCTACTCGACCGTTGTCGTCCGCTCGTGTCCGCCTCTGGTCACACCTAGCAGTGACAGCGCACGAGCTGGCGTCAGCCTCCACAACCACCGCGAGGAGGAGCGAGGCACTGGAAAGGCCACTGGGAGATCTCTGTCGCCGCGCTCGCTGCCCACCGCCACTTCTTGCTACTCCTCTTGGCACTCGTCGAGGAACTGGAGAGACGCGTCGGCCCGATCCCGACCTCCTCCTCACGCCGGCGAGAAGTGCCGCCGCCGCCGCCTGCGGCGACCCCAGGCCCGTGCCCTCGCGCCCTCTGCTCCTCTCCTTCCCATGTCTTTCTCTGTCTCCTCTAACCGCCGTCGCGCCGCTTGTGCAGCTCGCCGCCGTCGGCTACGAGCTCCGCCGTTGACAACCCGCCCCGGATCCGGCCTCCCTGGCCTCTGATCTCCCCGTTCCAGCCGGTCTCCGCCAGGGCTGCCTCGCCGGAGCCCCTCCCCAAGCAGTGCCGCTGTCCCTGCCTCCTGCTCGTGCGCGACGAGGGGATCTGGCGAGCTAGATGCTGGCATGCGCGCGGAGGGTGCGAGCGCGGATCTGCTGGCTGCTAGCACGGGTGGGAGCCGTGGGGAAGGAGAAAGATGTCCCCGGCGCGGTAGCTCGCTGGGAGAGGAGGGGCGGCAGGAGGAGGTGCCGGCCGGCACGGAGGTGGGGCGTTCTGTCCATTTTTGCATTCGAGCGTTGGATGTCCGCTGTGTCCGTCCCATGTCCGCTTGGCGGACAGGAGACCCAAACGGACAAAAGGCGGACAAAATTCATGTCTGTTTGGGTCCCTGCGTTGGAGTTGCTCTTACATCGCTGGAATAGTCGGCCTCCAGCGCAGAACCAGGATCATGCAAGATCCACAGGCGGCCAAGCCAAAGCCGGTAACCCTCCCAAACTCCACACCCCGACAAAACAGAATAAGTTTTCCGGCTAAACATCAAAGGTAAACTACCATATTAAGATGCAACAGAGGCAAAAGATGCCATAACTTTTTCAACAGCCTCCCCTAACAGGAATATCTCACTTTTATGAAAATTAATGGTCAATCCTAACATTTGCTCAAAAGCATATAAGATTAACTTCAAATTTCTTGCACTACTCTTATCATCTTGTAGAATAAAAATGTTATCATCTGCATATTGGAGCATACTAACTCCTTTATCAACAATTTCCCCCTGCACGCCTTTAACAAAGGTATTGTTCCTAGCTTTTTTCACAATAATAGCCAAAGCATCAGCAGCAAAATCAAACAATAAAGGTGAGAGAGCATCACCATCTCTCAATCACTTGTGTGTTTTAAAGTAAGGACTAATACATCAACCTTAACTCCCACATGACCCCCCTCATAGTGTGAATAATTCAGTCACACCACCGATCACGACTTTTTTTTAAAGTTTTAGCATCACACAAACAAAAGGTCATTGGATCTTACAAACTCAACCATATAAAGGAGGGCATTTTGTTTCTTGTGATGTATAGAATTCAAGCCTTCATGAAGAACAACCACACGTTCCATTATGTATCTTCCCTTAATAAAAGCATTTTGAGTTTGTCAGAATTCACCACATTACTAAGTTTGTTCCTAAGAACATTTGTAATAATTTTAATACTCACATTTAGAAAACAGATAGTGTCGGAGTGTCAAATCATGAAATGAGGGATTAATGATACCCTGTATTTTTCGTTCGACAAGGGGATAAACACTCAGTTCTTCCTCGAGCTCGGATAAGCCTGCTCGAGTGGTTTATCATCGATCTTCCCAAAATCTAATGTTCTCCTCATTACCCATTTTTTTAACATAGCTAAAGAACAAGTCTCTAACATATAGTAAGCCAGCCTAGAATTAGGATCTTCCTTTCTTGTTTTACGCCAGATAAGCACTCATTTTAACATATTTATTTCTAAGGATCTCCTGCCAAAGCCCCTCATCCATTTCCAACATCCACAACCATTTAGCCTAGAGGACCATGTTCATTAGTTCTAAATTATGGATACCCAAACCTCCTTGTTTCTTAGGCTGACAAACTTTAGACCACCTCACTAACTGGTATTTCCATTTTGTTCGTATCTCCATGCCAAGTAATTCTGACCCTAAAGAAATCACTTTTTCCCAAACTCCTACAGGTATAGGATAAAAGGACATCATAAACAAGGGTATATTTGTCAAGAATGACTGCACAAGGGACAACCTCCTAGCAATGTGTAAGTGCATCTAGTGTCCCTTAGTGATTTTGGTGTATTGAAGACCTATAGGTTAAGGGACTAATATGTTTGTGAGTGTACACAGACTCTATAAGTCGATGAGGAGTTTGATATTTACGATGAAAGTCGACCCCTAAAAAAGTATGTATTCAGCTGAAGACTTTGGTTCTCCTGAAGATTTTGAAAGTGAAGAAATTGGTGTGACCTTGAAGACTTGGATATTCATGCGAGGATTAAGAAGTGTGAAGACTCTTGTTTTCGTAATTTCATTTTCTCTTTCTTGAGTTATAGGAAACACTGTACTATTAAAGGGGGTCAAGGTAATACTAAGGAAAGTGATTTCCAAGTGATGCTCATCTCAAAATATTACACCTACCAAATCCTTTCGAGTGAAGCCATTGGAAATCTCATATCAGTTCAGTCAATTTCTTCAGTGACAGAGACGAAGATCTTCTGGTCTCTGAGGAATTTGTTCTAACTAAGGAGTTAGGAATTCGCCAGTGCGGATTGCCTACACAGTGAGGAACATGATAGCCCCGAGGAATTTGAATCTCAAATATCCGACCGTTGTTGTGCTACGCGCCAGTTGTCCCAAAATATCTACCCACCTATCGGTCATATCATTGAAGGGCATTTATGTCTTATCATGTCGGGTTGCTTCTTAGGCTATAAATAGCCGCCCCCTACAACCACTAGCTGGTTGGCTGCTCCGAGAGAAATTGACACTTGTCATTGAGAGCATCCCATCCTCCGAGAACTTTGAGCGAAAATCATGAAGTGAGGAAAAACCCAAAACCCAAACACCTACAACCCAAAGTGATTGAGCATCAATGGAGAGATTGTTCCTGTGTGGAACCAACACTTGTTACCTTTGAGGACTGTGTATCCTCCAGACGGTTAGGCGTCATGGTCTGAGCATCTAAGAGAAATTGTGGATCGCCGAGTGACCAAGTCTGTGAAGGTTTGGAAGTCACCTGAAGACTTACCACGAGTGATTGGGTCTATGTGACTTTAGCTCAAGGAGAATACTGTGAGGACTGTGTGTCCTCGGGTTTAAATATCCAGCCGCTCCAACCAGACGTACAACTGTCACAGCAGTTGGAAATTGTCTACCAAGTTATTATCTTCACCAAGCCAACTGGTTCTATTTCCTCAACCCTTTCATTTCCTCATTCATGTGTTGATGAACCTGATAATTACTGTTTGAAGACTTTGACTGAAGACTTTCTCTATTTCCTCAATCCTAATTCTTCAGTCACATAGTCTTCAGCCTGCATATTCTGTTTTCACGCTATATGTACTCTGTTCTTGTTTTCATTTCATCAAGATGACTATGTTGTTACTTTGTTATGCTTATACCTGAGTACTTATTCCGCTGCTAGTGTGTCGTTGCGGTGAAGAAATTCCTCAGTGACAAATTTGTAAAAATCACCTATTCATCCCCCGCCCCTCTAGTCGATATAACGCGCTTTCACAATGCTCATCATCGTACCTTGCTAGCAAGCACATCTTTTTTTCAGTTTTGCTCCAATCTTTATTTCTAATCCCCACTTTATTCAGGGAAATGCCAAGATATTTCACAGGAAGTTTCCCTACCCGACTAGTAAAAATCACCCTATAAATTTGCTCTTTATCCCCAGAACTCCCCAAAAAGAAAGATTCACTCTTTAAGAAATTTATTTTCAGCCCTAACACTGCTCAAAGGCACACAAAATAATCTTCAGATTTTCTTTGCACTATCAATATCATGAGGAAGAAGGAAAATTATGTCATTTTCATATTGCAGCATATTCACACGCCCTCCCTAGATTTAGTTAACACTCGTTTAACATAAACATATTCCCTAGCATTCTTCATAATAATTGTTAAAGCACCAGCAACAAGGTCAAATAGGAGGGAGATAAGGAATCTCCATGCCTAAGACCATTAAAAATAGGAAAGTAAGTTCCAATCTTATCATTCACTTTAACACTCACGGATCCACATCTCATGGTTTCCATAATCTAGTCATTCCATTTACCATGGAAACCCTTCAAACTTAACATTTTGTATCCAAAAGGCCACTTAATTTTATCATACATTTTTCAAAATCTAATTTAAAGAGCATGCCACTTTTTTCTTAGAATGGATAGAATTAAGAGCTTCATGTAATATCAACACTCCCTCCATAATATATCTGCCTTCAATAAAAGAAGTTTGTACACGCTTCCCAACTATTTCACTCAGTTTATTCATAAGAATTTTAGTAAAAGAATTAAAACTACTATTTAATAGGCAAGTAGACCTAAACTTCTGAATTTCTTTAGTTTCATTAGTTTTGGGAACTAAAGTGATGATACCATAGTTTGATCTAGAAATATTTAAATTGCCTTTGTGAAAATCATCACGCATTGCCTTCAGATCCCACTTAACCATGTTCAAACATCTCTAATAGAATTCAATGGTAAAACCATTAGGACGAGGGCTTATGTTCTTATTCATAGAAAAACCACGTTATGAATTTCTTCAGAGGTGAACTCCTCAACCAATTTCTTGGCTTTCTGATCAGGAATCCATCAACACTATAAATGTTTAAGGAGACTTTAGAATCATCAGGACTCGCAAAAAGGTTTCTATAAAAATTGGTAATATAATCCATAATTGTAAGTGCATCTAGTGCCCCTTAGTGATTTTGGTGTATTGAAGACTTATAGGTTAAGGGACTAATGTGTTTATGAGTGTACACAGGTCTATAAGTCTATGAGGAGTTTGATAATTATAGAGAAAGTCGACCCCTAAAAATGAATATCTTCGATTGAAGATTTTGGTATTCCTAAGGACTTTCATGAAGACTTTGAAAGTGAAGAAATTGGTGTGTCCGTGAAGACTTGATATTCATGCGAGGAATATGAAGCTTGAAGACTTCCGTTTTCATAGTTTTGTTTTTCTCTTTCTTGAGTCATAGGAAACACCATACTATTAAAGGGGGTCGAGGAAATACTAAGGAAAAATTTCCATGTGATGCTCAACTCAAAATCCTACACCTACCAATCCCTTCGAGTGAAGCCATTGGAAATCTCATACAGTTCAGTCAATTTCTTCAGTGACAGAGAAGAAGTTCTTCTGGTCGCTGAGGAATTTGTTCTGACTGAGGAGTTAGGAATTCGCCAATGCGGATTGCCTACACAGTGAGGAACATGATAGCCCTGAGGAATTTGAGAGTCAAATTTCCGACCGTTGTTGTGCTGCGCGCCAGCTGTCCCAAAATATCTTATCCACCTAACGGTCATATCATTGAAGGGCATTTATGTCTTATCATGTCCGGCTGCTCCCTAGGCTATAAATAGCCGCCCCCTACAACCACTAGCTGGTTGGCTGCTCCGAGAGAAACTGACACTTGTCATTTGAGAGCATTCCATCCTCCGAGGACTTTGAGCGAAAATCATTGAGTGAGGAAAAACCCAAACCCAAACACCTACAAACCCAAAGTGATTGAGCATCACTGAAGGGATTGATCCTGCGTGGATCCGACGCTTGTTACCTTTGAAGACTGTGCTTCTTCCAGACGGTTAGACGTCATGGTCTAGAGCATCCAAGAGGAATTGTGGATTGCCGAGTGACCGAGTCTGTGAAGGTTTGGAAGTCGCCTGAAGACTTACCACAAGTGATTGGACGAGGTCTGTGTGACCTTAGTTCAACGAGAATACGGTGAGGACTTGGTGTCCTGAGCTGCGTGCTCAGCGACTGGGTGTCCGGGACTGTGTGTCCTCGAGTTTAAATACTCAGCCGCTCCAACCAGATGTACAACTGAGACAATAGTTGGAACTGGTCTACCAAATCATTGTCTTCACCAACCTTACTGGTTCTATTTCCTCAACTCTTTCATTTCCTCATTAATGTGTTGAGTGATTGTTCATATCTGTGTTTGAAGACTTTGACTGAAGACTTCCTCAATTTCCTCAGTTCAATTTCTTCAGTCGGTTTGTCTTCATCTTGTTTTATCCTGTGTTTACGCTTTCTGTACTATGTGCGTGTCTTCATTTCATCATGATGACCATGCCTGTATTCTGTTATGCTTACTTCTGAGTACTTATTCCGCTACAAGTAGTTCTTCGCTTAGGAATTTCCTCACCGGCAAATTCCTCAGTGAAGAATTCATAAAAATCGTCTATTCACCCCCCCTTTAGTCGATATAACGCACTTTCAATTGGTATCAGAGCAAGGTACTCCCTTGTTTTGTGTGATTTTGGTTTAACCACCTGGAGTTCTAGTTATGTCGACTGCAGGATCGAGGAGCGTTTCCTGTCCCATCTTTGACGGTCATGAGTATCCTCGGTGGAAGGCCATGATCAAAAAGCGGCTCATGGCTATGGACAGTGAACTGTGGACCGTCACCGAGATCAGTCTTACGGATCTATGCAAGATGGATGAGGCTGATGACATTAGCAAGTACACTCTACTCAACCTCACAGCGAAGGATGTCATCTGCTCAAGTCTGCCTAAAAATCAGTTCAGGAACGTCTTGCATCTCAATCACGCGAAGCTAATCTGGGACCATCTCTTTGAGGTCTATGATGGACATCTAACCCGTCATGATCCTTGGTTTGAGGATTACAAGGAATCTCTCAAAGAGATGACATTCGAACCAGAATCATCATCGTCCAACCCCTGCCTTATGGCAAACAGTGCTAAGGTAACCGAATGCTACCTATCCGAGTCCAGTGATGATGAATCTGGCGATGAATTTGGACCTAGCTATGTTAAACTTGCTTCCCTTGCCACTAATCAACAAAGAGCTTTGGAAAAAGTTCAATACATGCTAAATAAGAGCGATGATATGTTGGGTGAAGAAATGGATCAGTCAAAAGCCTTGGCTGAAAGTCTTCAGGGACTCCATTCCAAGTTTGATGATCTCCAAGGTCATCATAACACTCTCTTATCTGATCACGAGAAGCTTTCTCTTGAACTTCTTCAAAGAAAGCAAGATCTTGAGAAGCTAAGAGTGAGTTATGAAGATCTTTAGAAGGAGCGCAATTCATTACTTGCTCAACAAATCAGCACTACTCAAGAAGAATTTGTTCCTCCATGCTTAAAGTGCATTGAACCTGAATCTGCTAATTCTTCACCTGAATGTTCAAATGCTTCAACTGTTACAAATTCTTCACCTGTCTCTGCTATGACTAATTCCTCATCTGAGGACATTGCTAGTATCACTGATGATGCAGGGCTGAAGGAATTGTACACAACAGGCATGCACAGAAGCCTCAAAGGGCATCAGATTCTTTGTGATGTGCTCAAAAAGCAGATTCTCAACAGGAACCCTAGGAAAGAGGGTATTGCCTTTGAGAGGAAACTCAATGCTGATGGAACATATTGGAAGCCTGAGCAGTACCCCAAAACCTCATGGGTTGCTGCAAAGGGACCTCCAGTTGATCCATCCAACTTATCTGGTTTTACATGTGAATCTTCTCATTCTTCTGATGAGTCATTTGACTCCAACTATAAACTGTTCAAAAATCAGAATGGTGAAGTATTTGCTAGATATGTTGGGACTAACTGCAGGAACGGTTCCCCTATGAAGAAAATCTGGGTCCCCAAAAGTTATGTTGAAAGTCGTCGGGTGAATGTCCTCATGACACCACCTGTGAAGAACAGGAACCCCAGATCCAATTCTTCATATGAACCTAATTATTCACATGGATCAAATTCCTCAAATGGATCAAAGTCCTCATATGAACATCATCGTGCTAACCCTTCTATTTCGTAGGGTAGAGCTAAGGGCTATGAATATGCGCATTATTCTTCAAATCATTATGTTCATAAGTCCTCGAAGAATTTCTCTGCTTATTCATATGCTTACCCTAACCCCTTTTATGTGAAACGAAGTGGACTAGCTTCTATGCCACCTATCTCATATGGTGCTCGCAGAGTGATGAGTTCTTTGCCACCCCTTCAGATGTGGGTGGTGAAGAAAAAGAACTAACTTCTTCCGCAGGGTCAGGTCTCCAGACGTGCTTTAACGTCTAAAGAATTTGCTGGGGGCCTGACAAAAATGCCTGAAAGGACGCAGGCTAATCATGAAGAAATGAATTTTCATTTCTCACGTCCTCACACTGCTTATCTGTGCTATTGCTTGATGAAATTGAACTAATGAATTTACGTCATATTCTTCACTGATGAAGTATATGAGTTCGTAAGATGCACTAATTCATCTACAGGATGATCAGTCCAAAGCAAACGAGTGGGTCCTCGATAGTGGATGTACAAATCACATGACTGGTGACAAGAACCTATTGATGGATGCTCCTTTATCACCATCACATCTGAAGCATATCATCTTCGCTGACAAAGGCAAAAGTCAGGTATTGGGTCTAGGTAAGGTTGCGATCTCAAAGGATCGACACATGGACAAAGGCATGCTTGTCGAGTCCTTAGGATACAACCTCATGTCTGTCTCAATGCTTTGTGATCTCGATATGGTTGTTGTCTTTGGAAGATATTGTTGTGTTGTGATCATGGAAGCTGACCATTCCAAAGTCTTCGAAGGCTTTAGGAGAGGAGATCTGTATACTGTTGATTTCTCTACAGGACCACAACCAGCCGTGTGCTTACTGGCAAAAGCCTCAGAAGGCTGGCTCTGGCATCGACCACTTGGTCATGCTGGCATGAGGAATCTGAACACGCTTGCGAAGAAGAAGCACGTCATTGGCATTGAGAATGTAAAATTCCTCAAGGATCACTTATGCGGAGCTTGTGAAGCTGGAAAGATGACAAAGGCCAAGCATCCAGCAAAGACTATCATGACCACTACTCGTCCATTCAAATTGCTTCACATGGATCTCTTTGGTCCTAATCATTATTCTGCTGTTTCGAATGGTGCATCTCTATATGGCTTTGTTATTTTTGATGACTATTCTCGTTACACATGGGTACACATTGTCACTTACAAACATGAAGTGCAGGAAATCTTCAAACGATTTTCCTCGAGGGCTTCAACCAACTTTGGTGTGAAGATCAAGCACATCAAAACTGACAATGGGACTGAGTTCAAGAATTCCGGTCTTGATGGCTATCTTGATGAACTTGGTATTACTCATGAGTTATCTGCTCCTTATACTCAGCAGAATGGCGTCGTGGAGCGCAAGAACAGAACCCTCGCTGAAATGGCTCGCACTATGCTTGATGAATACAAGACGCCTCATCATTTCTGGATTGAAGCAATTGATACAGCGTGCCACGTCATCAATCGGGTATATCTTCACAAATTCTTCAAGAAGACTGCCTATGAACTCCTCACTGACAAGAAACCCAATGTGAGTTATTTCAAAGTCTTCGATGCTAAATGTTGGATTAGAGATCCTCATCACAATGCTAAATTTGCACCAAAAGCACATGAAGGTTTTATGCTTGGTTACGGAAAGGACTCGGACACCTACAGAGTCTTCAACAACGCTCTTCACAAGGTTGTTGAAACTGTAGATGTGCGGTTCGATGAAACTAATGGCTCGCAAAGAGAGCACCTACCTTCTGTGATAGATGAACCAGCACCTGAGGATTCTATCAAGTTCAAGGCTACTGAGGATATCATTCCTACCGAAGAATCTACTAAAGAATTCATTCCTGAACGCGAAGATCGTCGAGCTAATGCACCTGAAGACAATGCTGAAGAAAATGGTGCTGAAGAAAATGTTGATCAAGTTCCTCGACGACAACCAGCTCATCCTCGCGTTGCAAAAGAAGTGCAAGTTGAAAAGATCATCGATGACATTGAAGCACCAGGTCCTCTCACACGCTCAAAAGGTTCACATTTATCTAACTTTTGTGGGCACTATGCTTTCGTATCCATCACGGAGCCCACTAAGGTAGATGAAGCATTTATGGAGCCTGAGTGGATTCATGCCATGCAAGAAGAATTACATCAGTTCGAGCTCAACAATGTCTGGGAACTGGTCAAACGTCCAGATCCTCGCAAGCATAATATCATTGGCACAAAGTGGATCTACCGCAACAAGCAAGATGAAAATGGCCTTGTGGTGAGGAATAAGGCACGACTTGTAGCTCAAGGCTACACACAGGTTGAAGGAATTGATTTCGATGAAACTTTTGCACCTGTTGCTAGATTTGAGGCTATTCGCATATTACTTGCTTATGCTAACCATCATAATATCACTTTATATCAAATGGATGTGAAAAGTGCATTCCTCAATGGTAAGCTTGAGGAAGAAGTATATGTTGCACAACCCCCAGGTTTTGAAGATCCAAAGAATCCTGACAAAGTCTTCAGACTCAACAAGGCCCCCTATGGCCTCAAGCAGGCCCCACGGGCGTGGTATGATACTTTGAAGGAATTCTTCGTGAAGAATGGCTTCACACCCGGTTCACTCGACCCTACTCTCTTTACTAAATCTTATGATGGTGAACTGTTTGTGTGCCAAATATACGTTGATGATATTATCTTTGGCTGTACTGACCAACGTTATAGTGATGAATTTGCTTATATGATGAGTGAAGAATATCAAATGTCTATGATGGGAGAGTTGAAATTATTCTTAGGTCTTCGAATTCGTCAACAACACAATGGCATATTCATATCTCAGGAGAAATACCTCAAGGATGTTCTGAAGAAATTCGGCATGCAAGATTGCAAGGGCGTCAAAATTCCTATGCCCACAAATGGCCATCTATGAACTGATGAAAATGGTATTGACTTCGATCACAAGGTATACCGCTCCATGATTGGTTCTTTATTGTACTTATGTGCATCTAGGCCAGATATAATGCTTAGTGTTTGCATGTGTGCCCGATTTCAAGCTACACTGAAGGAATCACACCATAAGGCTATGAAGCATATTCTTCGATATCTAGCTCACACACCAACACTAGGATTATGGTACCCCAAGGGCTCTACTTTTGATCTCATTGGATATTCTGACTCTGACTATGCTGGTGATCGTGTGGACCGCAAGTCAACATCTGGTACTTGTCATTTCCTCGGATGATCTTTGGTCTGTTGGTCCTCGAAGAAACAGAACTGCGTATCACTGTCCACTGCGGAAGCTGAGTACATTGCTGCTGGTTCTTGCTGTGCTCAACTGCTATGGATGAAGCAAACCCTCAAGGACTATGGCGTCAACGTGAAGAATGTGCCTCTCCTCTGTGACAATGAGAGTGCCATCAAGATTGCCCACAACCCAGTTCAGGACTCGAAGACAAAGCACATTCAGATTCGTCATCATTTTCTTCGTGATCATGTGTTGAAGGGCGACATCTCCATCGACCACGTGAAGACTGAAGAACAGCTAGCCGATATCTTCACAAAGCCCTTGGATGAGAACAGATTTACCAAGTTGCGGTGTGAGCTAAATATCTTAGAGTCTTCGAATGTTCTTTGAAAAGGACACTCATCCTAACACTTATGCAAAATTGATGACTTAGATGTGCAACACATGAAGAAACGTTTTTCTTCAATCAATGAAGAATAACACTCTAAGTGTGAAGAAATTAATGAAGAATTTGATTCTCAGAACCCTACGACAATTGTACGCGGTGTCTGAAATCATCATTCTTATACGGTGGGTCACGCCACCACCAAAGTTGAAAATCTTCATTTTTGAAATTCCTCAGTTTTGAAATTCTTCAGTTTTTCAAATTCTTCAACTTTGCAAAATCTTCACTGTTTCCGTCGTTTTTCTTCATTGGCTATATATATATATATATATATATATATATATATATATATATATATATATATATGAGTTTATGTCCTATACAGTATTCACTTATGGCTATTTCTTCAAGTTGCATTTTCTGCTAAGTGAATGTGATCGGACCCTTTCCCCTCTATGCTATACTCAACCCAGTGTATTCACAAATTCTTCATGTGCGTTCTATTTGAAACTCGTTCAAAATCTTCACTGTGTCCTTGTCAGCTGAAGAAATTGCAAACGAAACTTAAAAAAACTTATCTTATCCAAAATTTTCGGCTTTGCCGCTCAAACAGTCATGTATCCCACGATAGACTTATCTATTCACCCACGATCTAACACGATCTCCACTTGTCAGTATGTGGGTGACACATGTCATGCGGATGAGAAGGGTCAGGGGCACTGTCGGTGTCAAAACCGGCGGATCTCGGGTAGGGGGTCCCGAACTGTGCGTCTAGGCGGATGGTAACAGGAGACAAGGGACACGATGTTTTTACCCAGGTTCGGGCCCTCTCGATGGAGGTAAAACCCTACTCCTGCTTGATTAATATTGATGATATGGGTAGTACAAGAGTAGATCTACCACGAGATCGGAGTGGCTAAACCCTAGAAGCTAGCCTATGGTATGATTGTTGTTCGTCCTATGGACTAAAACTCTCTGGTTTATATAGACACCGGAGAGGGCTAGGGTTACACAGAGTCGGTTACAATGGGAGGTGATCTTCATATCGTATCGCCAAGCTTGCCTTCCACGCCAAGGAAAGTCCCATCCGGACACAGGACGGAGTCTTCGATCTTGTATCTTCATAGTCCGGGAGTCCGGCCAAAGGTCTTAGTCCGGCCATCCGGACACCCCCTAATCCAGGACTCCCTCAGTAGCCCCTGAACCAGGCTTCAATGACGACGAGTCCGGCGCGCAAGTTGTCTTCGGCATTGCAAGGCGGGTTTCTCCTCCGAATATTCCATAGAAGATGTTGAACACCAGGGTAGTGTCCGGCTCTGCAAAATAAGTTCCACATTCCACCGTAGAGAGAATAATATTTGCATCAATTGGATCTGCTGACGTATTCCACGGCGTGACATCATGCCACGGCCGGGCTTTTATTCATTTTACTGTTCCACCTCAGCGCATTTAGCAAGGCGGTTTCCTTGGCACGTCTTGTCAAAGCAGAGATCGTGTCCCCTTATTCTGGGATTCTCATCAATACGAGCATGGGTAACCCAACCACGCCATTAACCGCGGCGCTTGGGAGATAAGCGAGTTTTATTAGGCCGGTGGGGGGCTTGTAGTTTTGGCCGCCCATATAAGGGGATAAGAATCCGCCCTTTCCATTCACGCCTTCTTCCTCTTCTGCTTATCCGTCCCTACGCGCTCGAGCTCCAGCGCCCAAGCCCGCACTTCCCACCTCAACCTTCTCCAACCATGTCCGGAGCGGGAGGTAGATGGATGGCTTCCTCCGTCACGGAGGGGAAAATCAAAAAGATGAGGAAGGCCGGATACTTGTCTGACGACATCGCACACCGGCTTCCAGATGTGGGGCAACTCATCCCCACCCCCAGGCCCCATGAGAGGGTTGTTTTTCTTCCCCATTTCCTCGCCGGACTGGGTTTTCCTCTTCACCCGTTCGTCCGGGGGCTCATGTTCTACTACGGCCTAGACTTCCACGATCTGGCCCCGAACTTCATCCTTAATATCTCGGCGTTTATCGTCGTGTGTGAGGCCTTCTTCCGCATCCAGCCTCACTTTGGCCTATGGCTGAAGATCTTCAGCGTCAAGCCGAAGGTTGTGAAAGGCCGACAAGCAGAATGCGGAGGTGCTATGGTGGGCAAGATGGCCAACGTCACTTGGCTCGAGGGTGCCTTCGTGGAAACCATCAAAGGGTGGCAATCGGGGTGGTTTTATATCACCGAGCCGCGTGACCCTAAGTGGGCAGCGGCCCCCGAATTTCGATCCGGCATCCCCACCCGGCTCACATCTTGGAAAGAGACGGGCCTGTCGTGGGGCAATCCGGAAGAGGTGACCGGACTCCAAACCTGCGTCCGAGACCTGGTGACCAAGAAGGTCAAGCTTGTCAACATAGTCCAGGTCATGCTCTTCCGTCGGATCCTCCCGTGTCAACGACGGGACTTCAATTTGTGGGAGTTCGACCCGGCCCAGCACTAGACTCTATCCCGGCTCTTCGAAACGAAGCACAAGGACGCCTGGAAGGTGCTTTTCAAGAGTTCTGAGGTCTCCACTCCCGTCACCGAGGATCGCGGATTCTGCGCCAAACGTCAAGCCTTCGAAGTAAGCTTACATTTAGTCCCTTACGGGATACCCAAATTTCATAGTGTGACTTTATGTGGGATCTAAACTCCCGTTCCTTTGACAGGACTGGAAGAGGACATCCGTCAGTTTGACTGTCCGGCCCCCTTGCCCGAAGGCCCAGCAGACGCACGCTTAGCGAAGCTACTGGTTTCGGCACCTCACGTGGTGCCGGAGAAAAAGGCCAAGGAGAAGGCCACGGGGACCCGAAAGAGTTCCTGGCGCCCGGTGGTGTCGGATTCATCGCCCGACAACCCCGACGCGCCCTCCGCTTCGGAAGACAAGGTGGAGGAAGGAGAAGAAGAAGCCTCTCCCCCTCCAACGGGGGGAGGAAAGAAAAGGAAGGCCGCCCCAACTGGGGAGTCCGGAGGGTCCAAGAAGGGGAAGACCCATCTGCCGGACTACGCCTCCGATGCCGAAGACGGCGGGGAGGAATGGCCATCCAGGGTCAAGCCCCTGGCAAAGTCGTAAGTGTCCGGTTACCCGAATGACTCATGGCGCTCTTCTATTATTTGGTAATGTCTAACACCGAATTGTAATCATGCAGTCTGCCCAGAGCTTAGCTCGGTGATTCGTCGAGCGGCTCCCAGAATTCGTTGGATGTGAACAGCGCTTCGCTTCCGACGGCCTCCTCCCCGCTCCCTGCGGACGACGCCAAGGTAGGGTCCCGAAAGGGACTAAACCAGGAGGAGGTGGTCCTGGAGGTGCCGCAAGGCGATCTCCTGGACTCCAGGCCCGAAGGGGGTAAAGCCCCGGAGGGATCTAAGTCCGGCCCCGGGCCGGACACTGCTCCGGAACCATCAGCGGTTCCAGAGTCCGACAGGCGGCGCCTTCATAAGAAGGGCAAGCCTGCGACGCCGGCGACTTCCGTCCATCCGGAGGCACCGGACAATTTGTTGGAGGCGCTTAACGGCGCCTCCATCGACGAGGAACACCGCACTGTTATGAGTGCGGTGATTCAGAAGGTTCAGTCCGCCAAGAGCGGGCTGACGGAAGCCTGTACAAGCCTGTTAACAGACTTTGAGGTATGTGTTCAAAAACATATAAAAAATATTACCACATAGACAGTAGCCCCTGATGCTCAGTTCGGTGTTCGGAAAGAAAAGCCGAGCTGAGGATCTAAAAAGATATACGCAGGAGTCTAATAGAAATATGTCAATATGGGAATGCAGGCTGCGCTGCTGACCTCTGTCGCACTGACTGCAGAGGTCAATGCATTGAAGGAAAGCCTCGAGCGGTTCAAGAGCGAGCTCGGCCGTGCCAAGAAGTAGCTCGAGGATAAAGAGGGTACATAGTACCTCCTATAAATGTATATAGAAAGACTTGGTTGCAAAATAATAACAGGACCAACGTTAATGTTGCAGGAGCCATGACCGAGGTGGCGACCCTGAAGGAGGCGGTCTCCAAGGGCGAAAAGAGTGCAGCCTTGGAGCGCACCGAGCGAGAGAAGTAGGAGGAGCGGGTGGCGGAGGTGCGGCAAGAGCTCCAGGCTCTCGTGGAAAAACACGAGAGTTTGGAGCGTGACTCGAAGACTCGAGAGTCCGAGCTTGCCTTGGCTCTTGAGAGTGCCAAGACCGCTAAGGCCGAAGCCCAGAAGGCCCTTCAGGAGATCGAGGCGATGAAGAAGATAGCGGCGGGTAAGGCATTCTTTATGCAAAATAAAAATATAAAAGTTAATTATCTGCTACTTACCCGAATCCGGAGCTCTCCAGGAGCGTTTGCCGATCTGTCCCGTAGTGTGTCTGATGCCGCCGCATACTACCGAGCCGAAGAGGGGAGCTCGACGGAAAAGGTGTTCTGGTCTCAGTATGCTGAGGCCGAACATCTGGTGCCCCTGAGCGACCAACTGAAGCAGCTGGTCGAGCTTCACAAGGTGGCCGAACATGCCATGAAGGGCCTCATAGCTCGGCTATGGCCTGGAGAAGTCATGCCTGGGAGCTACTTCGGTCTGGTGCGGCGGCTGGTGGACGCGTGTCCGTGGATTGAGGTCGTCAAGCGCTCCGTTTGTATTGAAGGTGCCCGTCGGGCCCTTGCCCGTGCTAAGGTGCACTAGGGCAAGCTAGACGTGGAGAAGCTGTTGACGGACGCGCCACCGCCAGGCAAGGAGTATCGTATGCCCGAGATGTATTATAATGGCGTTCTGAAGGGTGCCCGCTGTATAGCGGATGAGTGCTCCAAAGATGTAATTTTTTAGTAGACTCGCATTTGTTATCATGTACGCTGAAGCTTTGTTCATATGCGTTAAGCAACGCTTGTTAATTTAAAATATTACCTTCTGTGCGGCCGTTTATCAAATCTGAGAGATGCAAGTCGTCGGCTTCGATCCCCATGCCACGAGTGCTGGGGTGTTCGGGATAAACCTAAGCGCTCTTGTTCCCATTCTTGGGTCCATCTAGGGAGGCGTTCAACACAACGAACCAGGCCGTCGGACTTATA
Organism: Triticum aestivum; assembly: GCF_018294505.1. Lineage (NCBI taxonomy): Eukaryota > Viridiplantae > Streptophyta > Magnoliopsida > Poales > Poaceae > Triticum > Triticum aestivum. Next base: position 632,610,987 of record NC_057804.1, on the reverse strand, counting down.
ATGCTTTATCACTCTCACTTAGCCATAGAATTCTATAATTTTAAATTTCGGCGAAGCCCCTAGTATTCAGAAGACCGAGTTCGGGGCGCTATCCACACCTAGGCCGGATAAGTCCGGTTCCTCGCTCGAAACGGCATAAGTCTTTAAGGACTCGAAGAAACCTCGCGAACAGCGACCGGTCTCTCGCACTATCACAACAGTCAATTTTAGCTTTCTCTACTGAGGTGTTAACCCAGCTCAACTGAGGCACAATCGCAGTAGTTCTCCCAGTGCTACCTTAGCCAACAATGCGGAACGTAAGGTACCAAAACATGGGAGCCGGGCAAACCCAACTATTGACCAAAGACATGATTCGGAGCCGATGCATATAGTGCTATAAGTTCGGGGTGCCGCACTCGTGAGAGTGTTCGGTCTTCTCACACCATGTTATGGGGTGTTGTAAGCCCCTGGTGTATTGTCCGCACCAAAGTGTACGGTTGCAGAATGTCATGACTGAACATATTTGTATATAAAAAATAGATAAGTACAATAATAGGTAAGAGCTATATATTGTTTATTAAAAAAGGGCTGCTGTGAAAGCAGAACAATACAAGAAGTGCGGTAAGCAAGAGATGGGAGTATTTGACATGTTCCCCTCCAGGGGCAAGCTGCGGGATTGTAAGTAAAACAGGTATTAAACTCGTTATAGAGACCACCTGGACTTTTGACGTGGCTTGCTCTCTCCCTGGCTATTGCATCGTGGGTTCGGCGAGTGCATTGCCGGACAGGCCTTCCGAATAGTTGAGTCCTGAAAGTGTGTAAAAAGGAAAACGGCGAAATAGGGAGCCCCTTAGTGCGGTTGAGCCGCATTCTGGGCGTGCCGTTGTTGTGCCCCTCCCCTTATGCCCATGGTATCTCTAAGGCGTAATTATGTATGCGTGGTACCAGTATCGCCATTTGGCGAGGGCTGGGGTTGGGGCCGCACTGCTATGCTTGCTCGGAACGTGCCAGCCGGATTTGTTGTAGGTTACTTCGGGCTCGCTTGACGTTGTCCGGATGTTTGACGCCTGGATTGGAGAACTGCCTTGAGAGGCTACTCTGTACTTCCGCCGCCAGGGCCGCCGTGTGCTCCTCCGTTCGGAGAGAGCATTCGGTGTTTCTGTTTACCGTGATGACTCCGCGAGGTCCTGGCATCTTGAGCTTGAGATATGCGTAGTGCAGCACCGCATTGAATTTTGCAAATGTGGTTCGTCCAAGCAGGGCGTGATAGCCGCTGCGGAATGGGACTATGTCAAAGATTAACTCCTCGCTCCGGAAGTTATCCGAGGATCCGAAGACCACTTCGAGTGTAACCGAGCCTGTACAGCTGGCCTCTACACCTGGTATGACACCTTTGAAGGTTGTCTTTGTGGGTTTAATCCTTGAAGGATCGATGCCCATTTTTCGCACTGTGTCCTGGTAAAGCAGGTTCAGGCTACTGTCGCCGTCCATTAGGACTCTGGTAAGGTGAAATCCGTCGATAATTGGGTCTAGGACCAGTGCGGTGAATCTGCCGTGACGGATGCTGGTGGGATGGTCCCTTCGATCGAAGGTGATCGGGTAGGAGGACCATGGGTTGAACTTTGGGGTGACTGGCTCCAACGCATAGACGTCCTTGAGAGCACGCTTCCGCTCCCTTTTGGGGATGTGGGTTGCGTATATCATGTTCACCGTCCGAACTTGCGGGGGAAATCCCTTATGTCCTTTGTTGTTCGGGGGCCGGGGCCCCTCCTCGTCATCGCTATGTAGCCCCTTGTCTCTGGTTTTGGCACTTAGCTTGCCTGCCTGCTTGAACACCCAACAATCCCTGTTGGTGTGATTGGCTGGCTGTTCGGGGGTGCCGTGTATCTGGCACGAGCGATCGAGTATCCGGTCTAAGCTGGATGGGCCCTGAGGGTTTCTTTTGAATGGCTTCTTCCGCTGACCCGGTTTAGAGCCTCTGAATCCGGCATTGACTGCCGTATCTTCAGTATTGTCACTGTTAATGCGGCGCTTATGCTTGTTGCGACGTGACCTGCCGTTGTTGTCCTTGGTATTCAAATTGCCGGGGCTCTTGGTTATGTTATTGCTACGAGCTAGCCAGTTGTCTTCTCCCGCACAAAAGCGGGTCATGAGTGTCATGAGGGCTGCCATAGATTTCGGCTTTTCCTGTCCTAGGTGTCGGGCAAGCCATTCGTCTCGGATGTTGTGCCTGAAGGCTGCAAGGGCCTCGGCGTCCGGACAATCGACTATTTGGTTTTTCTTGGTTAGGAACCGTGTCCAGAATTGTCTGGCCGATTCCTCTGGCTACTGGATTATGTGGCTTAGGTCATCAGCGTCTGGTGGTCGCACATACGTGCCCTGGAAGTTGTCCAGGAATGCGGATTCCAGGTCCTCCCAACAACTAATTGACTCCGCTGGCAGGCTGTTAAGCCAATGTCGAGCTGGTCCTTTAAGCTTGAGCGGGAGGTATTTGATGGCGTGTAGATCATCACCACGGGCCATGTGGATATGAAGGAGATAATCCTCGATCCATACCGCAGGATCTGTTGTGCCATCGTATGATTCGATGTTTACGGGTTTGAAGCCCTCGGGGATTTGATGATCCATTACTTCGTCTGTGAAGCATAGTGGGTGTGCGGCGCCCCTGTACTGGGCTATATCACGACGCAGCTCGGACAAGCTTGGTCTGTTGTATTCGGCCGGGCCATACTTATTATGTCCGGCGTGACGGCTAGCGTCACGTGAAGCGGGGCGCCCATGCGATCCGTAGATCGATCTTGTTTGCCTTGCCTTATTCTCCAAGATGTCTCGCAGGTCTGTTGCGTCTCCCCGTACTCTGGTATGTTTTGAGCGGTGCCGGGGTGCGACTTGGGTCGAGGGCCTGAAGGCCTCTCTATCGTGGCCACGGGGTGGCCGATCGGGCGCATCGTACGCTGGTGATGTAGGTTTAGTTGCTTCCTCCTCAAGTTGGGGTAGCAGCCTGCGCTTTAGGTAGCTCTTGGATGGGTGTTCTAGTTTATACTCTTCAGCCGCCAGGACTTCGGTCCATCTGTCGGCTAGCAAGTCTTGGTCAGCTCTAAGCTACTGTTGTTTCTTCTTGAGGCTGCTTGCCGTGGCTACGAGCCTGCGTTTGAAACGCTCTTGTTCGACGGGATCCTCTGGCACGACGAATTCGTCGTCGTCGAGGCTTGCCTCGTCTTCGGAGGGAGGCATATAATTGTCGTCCTCATCCTCTTTGTCAGCCACTCTCTCATGAGGGCTGGCTCCTTCGTCCTCCTGCACTGAATCCTGCTGGAGGGGGTTGTCTTCGGCATTGTCCATCGTGTTGTTATCTCCGGTGCCGGAATCGCCGTTTTTGCTTTGGCGGGACTTAGAGCGGCGCCGTTGACGTCGACGCTTGGGTTGCTTCTTGGAGGGATCACCCTCCGTTTTCTCCTCGCCATCCCCCGCTTTAGGGGTGTCCACCATGTATATGTCATATGACGAGGTGGCTTTCCAGTTCCCTATAGGTGCTGGTTCTTGATCATCTCCTTCATCGGCGTCCATGCCGTCGATGTCTTCGGAGTCAAAGTCGAGCATGTCGGTTAAATCGTCGACAGTGGCTACGAAGTGGGTGGTGGGTGGGCTTCAAATTTCTTCGTCGTCTGCATCCCAACCGTGTTGGCCGTAGTTCGGCCAGGGCTCTCCTGACAAAGAGAGATTTTAATGAATTCAGGATATCGCCAAAAGGCGAGTGCTGAAAGATGTCCGCGGCGGTGAACTCCATGACCGGAGCCCAATCGGGCTTAATTGGAAGAGGTGCGGGATTTACGGAGTCCGGATCGGAGTCCGGCACCTTGGAGTCACGGGCCTTGCGAAGGACTAGGCTGGTATTCGGCTCTATCGCCGTAGAGGTTGCAGCTTCCGGGGCGGCGTCCAACCGTCCGTCCCCGACTGGCGCAGTGGGCTCCGAGCTAATGGTCGGAGCGGACACCTAAGCGACGCTCTGGGTGTTGTCCGACGGCAGAGCTAAATCATGCCCATCGTGACAGTGCGGCGCGCCCGGTCGTGGCTCGAATCCGTCGAAGATCAAGTCCCCGTGGATGTCGGCCGTGTAGTTTAAGCTTCCAAACCTGACCTGATGGCCAGGGGCGTAGCTTTCGATCTGCTCCACATGGCTGAACGAGTTGGCCCGCAGTGCGAAGCCGCCGAATACGAAGATCTGTCCGGGGAGAAAATCTCATCCCGGACCGCATCGCGATTGACGAGCGAAGAAGCCATCGGGCCTAAAGGCAACGACATAGAGGAACCCTCAATGAAAGCACCAATATCGGTGTCAAAACCGGCGGATCTCGGGTAGGGGGTCCCGAACTGTGCCTCTAGGCGGATGGTAACAGGAGACAAGGGACACGATGTTTTTACCCAGGTTCGGGCCCTCTCGATGGAGGTAAAACCCTACTCCTGCTTGATTAATATTGATGATATGGGTAGTACAAGAGTAGATCTACCACGAGATCGGAGTGGCTAAACCCTAGAAGCTAGCCTATGGTATGATTGTTGTTCGTCCTATGGACTAAAACTCTCCGGTTTATATAGACACCGGAGAGGGCTAGGGTTACACAGAGTCGGTTACAATGGGAGGAGATCTTCATATCGTATCGCCAAGCTTGCCTTCCACGCCAAGGAAAGTCCCATCCGGACACGGGACGGAGTCTTCGATCGTGTATCTTCATAGTCCGGGAGTCCAGCCAAAGGTCTTAGTCCGGCCATCCGGACACCCCCTAATCCATGACTCCCTCAGGCACGTTCGTCCTAAATCTTCGGGCGAACAGTATTTCATTGCGACTATAAATACCCCCTCACACCTTCCTCACTTCCTTTACTCCGCTCGACCGCTCTCTCTCTCTCTCGAGCTTCTCAAACCCTAGCGCCGCCGCTACTCCATCGTCGCCGGCGAGGAAGAGCTTCACTGCCTTGACCTCATCACCGTCGTACTCGCGCCGGCCGTGGAAATCTTCACTCCGCCGCCGCCGTAGTTGTCTTCCTCCGCCGAGTTAGAGCGTGGAAGATCAGAACTGACAAGCTTCAAATCTACACTTCTCAGTTCGTCGTGTTCTTCATCAAGGGTAATTAAAAGTTACTTTTACTGCCCTCTTTGATTCAAATTTTCTCTACAAAATCTTCAAAGGTGTTTTATTCTTAAAATCCTCACACACAAAACACCTCACTAGTCATCTGTTCTTGATTCGTTTCTCTAAGCATCACTTTTCTTCAAGATTCCTCAATTGTGTGGATCCTCAATCTATACAACTCTGGAACCTAAGACAAAGAACGCTTAGTGAAATTCTTCAAGGCTCATCTGGTAAAATTCCTCAAACTTGTTCTTTTTGAAAACCTTCTGAGAACGCATATGACCTCTCCAAATTCCTCGCAACTATACTCTGTTCACATGTACTCATGTCCGCTGCTGAATAACTAGGTTCTCATCAAATTAACTCATTTGCAGCGTTCCTCGAAGAAAACTTGCATACTTCTTTAGAGAATTCCATTGTTCAAATTCCTCAACTGAAGAATATGGCAGACGGTAAGAAGCCACAGAAAGGAGGAAAGAGGCCTGACATCATGACTGCGTTTGAAATACATGAGGACATCTATGCTGACTATTGCACGCCTGATGAGGCTAAGTTCGGAAAGGAAAACAAAAATCAGCGCAAGGTGCGTATACAGAGGATTGAAAGGAGATGGGCAAGAGAATGGAGGGAGTACAGATATGTTACTCCAAAGTATATGAAGAAATTCGCACTCAATCCTCCATGCCCAAGAGCTCCATTGGCACCTGGCCAAGAAGCTGACCCCACCAGCATCAAGCATGGTGAGGATTTCCCTGAAGAATGGGCCAAACGCCAAGTCAAGTTGGCAAGACAAGCCAAAGAAGCAGTGAGGAAATTCAATGAAGACTCTGCTACTGCTGCTGCCACTGAGGCCTCTGTCAAGCCTAGAAAATCAATGCAAAGAACCCGCTCACAAGCCAAGTGCTTCACCAGCAATGCCCTCGCGGCCAGAATCTTCAAAGCCCTCACGGCCAGTTCCTCATGTTGCTCCTGCTCCTCCAAAGTCCTCAGCTCCTCCCCCAAAGTCCTCAGTTGCTCCGACAAAGTCCTCAACACCTGTACATCTGGCCACGTGCCAAAGGATTGCAGGCATCTCTATTGCCTCTGGTGTCTCAGCGAGTTCCTCAGCTGCACCAAACTCTTCATCAGGCCCCACTCTGCTGAAGACAAAGGCAACAGCTGGTCGAGGTCCTCGGCCAAGTCTGAAGAAGAAATAGGTTGCCTTCCAAGTGCCATCTCACGATGAAGTTGATGATGATGAACTTGCAGAAATCATCAGAGACAGACAAGAAAGGGCTGCTAGAGCCAAAGGCACAAATGTGCCACTGCTTTTGGATCCAAGGGCGATCCTCGATTACATTGATCTCTGGCACAAGGACCCAAACACTCCTATGCCTGATTTTCATTTGACTCCTGGCCAAAGTCACATGCTGACCCATTTCATCACTGAAGAGAAATGGAAATTTGAGAAGGCTAGGCAGATCAAGAAGGCTCAGTTCAGGAAAGAGAAGTTCCTGAGGAAAAACATTGTCAAAATGACACCTGATGAACTCCTCAAGATCCAGTCTGAAATCAAAGTCCTCAGCGATGATTTCAATGCTTATTATGCTGATTGGCAAGGAGTCAAAGTCAGGTTTGTTAAACTGACAGAGAAGCTCACCAATGTTGCAGCCCCATCGCAACAAGAAATTCCTCAAGCTGAAACTTCTGCTCAGCAAACTGAAGAACATGCCAGCACCGCTGATGACTTTCAGGCTGCTGATGAAAATGCTAGTTTCAGGGCTGATGACTCCATTCCAGCCGCTGAAGACATTGCCAGGGCATCCACTAGTGGTGCGCCTGAAGAAAATGAAGAAGTCAGGGCAACTGCAACAGTTGCGCCTGAGGAATTTCAAACAGATTCCTTAGCTCCTCCTGCACCTACACCAACTCCTATCCTTCCATCTACATCAGATGTGAGGAAGACCAAGGCTGCAGAGCGAGCTGCAGTGAAGAAAAGGAAAGCATCAGCTGCTTCAGATTCTTCAGCTCCGAAGAAAATGAAGCCTATGACCAGCTCATTTGAAAATCCAATTGATGTTGTTCCGATTTCCACCATGCCATCAAAGGACATTGTTCCTTTTGGTGAAGAATATGTGATCCCTAGCGGATCTGATGAAGAAAATCATTTTGCTGCTTCGTCAGAGCAGATTGATGAAGAAATTGAAGTGGATGCGGTCCCTTCAACGCCTATTGCTTCCTCGCCAATGCCTGAGTTCGCAGCTGAAGAGGCTGGCGTTGAAGAAATTGAAGATGAAGACGTGGATATTGGATGCACTATGCCTGTGATGAATGATGACTTTTGGGAAAGTCAGCATCCCAATTCTCCACTTTTCACCCCAATACAACAAATACCTCAGTCCCCTGCACCAACCGTTCAAATGGGCTCTGAAGAAACTCATCCCACCTCATCTGTGCATGAAGAAATTCCAGCCACTAGTGCTGAAGAACCTGTTGCTGCTGATCTTTTGAACACACAGACTACAAATGAAGAGGAACCAGAAATTTCTCAGCCTGAAGAACCTGAGATTGCTATTCCTGAGGTTGTGATGCAACTCACTGACACTCCTCTGCCCAAGCCAAAGGATCCATTCTCAAAGAAGCAAAACTTCAAGGCTGAAGATTTCTTCAGCGAGCATGTGTTCTTCACAGATTACAACCCCTACGATTCTTCTCGCATAAGGAAGATGCGTTTCTGGACTGCTAGTCAAGCCAGTTTTTATTACTCTGTGCTATTCAACAAAGACAAAGTCTTCGATCATGAACACATTCCTCACGTGGACATGGAATCTCTGCCGGGCTTCGAGTCAGTCCTCAGTGTTCTTCATGATGCTGGATTGCTGAATTTCTGCACTGACATCTGTTATTGGAATGAAGAACTCATTCTTCAATTCTATGTGACGCTGCACATCATAGGAAATTCTGAAGATGTGAATTCATGGGTGCTGGACTGGATGTCTGAAAATACTCACTACAAGGCACCAGCAACTGAATTGCTTCGTGCCCTCCCACTCAGTCCTTTCCTTGAAGGTGCTCGTTGCATCTACAACGAACCTGAGCTTACAAATCATTACATGCAAGTGTTGATGAAGCCTTTGAAGCCAAGGCAGGCCCCTCGAACCAAATTCCTCGTCAAGGAATTACTGTATGTGCCTCGGACTGTCTATCGCATTCTGACGAAGACAATGAGTCCTACCAAAGGCCACGACTCAAATGATGAAGAAGTCATTGGCATCATGAAGAATATGCCTTTCAATATCATTCATAGCGTTCCCGTCAACTTCCATGATTTCTTCATGAGGACTCTGGTGAATATTGCCATGTCACCATTTGAGCTGAAGCCTTATGCACCATGGATTATGAGGTTCATCAGGACAAGGTCTTCACTCAATTACAAGGCTGATACTCTAAACCATCGCAGCTACTTGCCTCCAATTGAAGTCCTCAAACGGACATTTTCCTCAACTGGTGACAAAGGCAAGGCAACTGTTGTGATAGATGAAGGCATTCGTCCATTGGATGGTCAATTTCGCAAGGCTGCATCCTACTCCACCAATGATGACTCTACCACACATGACTCTGCCGCCAACACCTCTGCCAAGCAAATTCCTCAAGCCACAGCACCCAGCGTGATGACTGATCGTGAGTTACTCCTCAGTCTTCATCAGAAATTTGATCACAATCATAAATGGGCCAAGCGTCAGTTTGGTTCAATTCTTCACAACATGACCTCAACACACAACGCAGTGAAGAAAAACCACTACTACCTCCATGAAACCTTCAACCGTACCTGGGCTGTTCTACCTCATGTCTACAGCGCAGAAGATCTGAAGAGAATGGGTCTCAAGGAAGAATTTGACTGGTCTGCACCTCCACCGAAGAAATTCAAGAAGGTCAAGGTTCCTTCCTTGGTGGCCAGCTCCTATTGTTCATCGTGCGACACTGATGAAAATGAAGACTTGGTCGACACTGCGGCAGGCCCTACTATGACAACCGACCCCGACAACGTTGACGCTCCTCCATCAACTTGATATTCTTCAGGGGCATTAGTCCTCAGTTTCGATCCTTTTGGTCATTCGATGACAAAGGGGGAGAAATTTGAGTTAGTCTTCAAGCGGGTCTATTATATGGGTGTTTTTTTGCTAAGTTACAACTCTCGCTCTTCTGAAACTTTTATTGGATCGAGTTGTAATCTTAAACCCGATGGTGCTCTGATACTTTTGATGCACTGTGCTCTGATACTCTTGATGCATTATTCTGCATGCTTGTTCCTCATTAATATTATTGCACGCATGCTAAATTTCATCAGGCACCATATTTCATCATGCATTTCAAATTCTTCATATTATATGTCAAATGCATGTATGAATTACAAGATATAGGGGGAGATCTCCATGATTCAACTCTTCAAGTGTGCATTGCTTCAAAAGCAAATTCCTCACTATGCACATCTTCAGGGGGAGTTCTTCTATATCTTGCAATCAAATTCCTCAATATCAGTACTTACATTTCATATGTTTATCCCCGTTGAAAACTTAATCTATATTGTCATCAATCACCAAAAAGGGGGAGATTGTAAGTGCATCTAGTGCCCCTCAGTGATTTTGGTGTATTGAAGACTTATAGGTTAAGGGACTAATGTGTTTATGAGTGTACACAGGTCTATAAGTCTATGAGGAGTTTGATAATTACAGAGAAAGTCGACCCCTAAAAATGAATATCTTCGATTGAAGATTTTGGTATTTCTGAAGACTTTCATGAAGACTTTGAAAGTGAAGAAATTGGTGTGTCCATGAAGACTTGATATTCATGTGAGGAATATGAAGCTTGAAGACTTTCGTTTTCATAGTTTTGTTTTTCTCTTTCTTGAGTCATAGGAAACACCGTACTGTTAAAGGGGGTCGAGGAAATACTAAGGAAAAATTTCCATGTGATGCTCAACTCAAAATCCTACACCTACCAATCCCTTCGAGTGAAGAGATTGGAAATCTCATACAGTTCAGTCAATTTCTTCAGTGACAGAGACGAAGTTCTTCTGGTCGCTGAGGAATTTGTTCTGACTGAGGAGTTAGGAATTCGCCAGTGCGGATTGCCTACACAGTGAGGAACATGATAGCCATGAGGAATTTGAGAGTCAAATTTCCGACCGTTGTTGTGCTGCGCGCCAGCTGTCCCAAAATATCTTATCCACCTAACGGTCATATCATTGAAGGACATTTATGTCTTATCATGTCCGGCTGCTCCCTAGGCTATAAATAGCCGCCCCCTACAACCACTAGTTGGTTGGCTGCTCCGAGAGAAACTGACACTTGTCATTTGAGAGCATCCCATCCTCCGAGGACTTTGAGCGAAAATCATCGAGTGAGGAGAAACACAAACCCAAACACCTACAAACCCAAAGTGATTGAGCATCACTGAAGAGATTGATCCTGCGTGGATCCAACGCTTGTTACCTTTGAAGACTGTGCTTCTTCCAGACGGTTAGACGTCATGGTCTAGAGCATCCAAGAGGAATTGTGGATCGCCGAGTGACCGAGTCTGTGAAGGTTTGGAAGTCGCCTGAAGACTTACCACAAGTGATTGGACGAGGTCTGTGTGACCTTAGTTCAAGGAGAATACGGTGAGGACTTGGTGTCCTGAGCTGCGTGCTCAGCGACTGGGTGTCCGGGACTGTGTGTCCTCGAGTTTAAATACTCAGCCGCTCCAACCAGACGTACAACTGAGACAACAGTTGGAACTGGTCTACCAAATCATTGTCTTCACCAATCTTACTGGTTCTATTTCCTCAACTCTTTCATTTCCTCATTACTGTGTTGAGTGATTGTTCATATCTGTGTTTGAAGACTTTGACTGAAGACTTTCTCAATTTTCTCAGTTCAATTTCTTCAGTCTGTTTGTCTTCATCTTGTGTTATCCTGTGTTTACGCTTTCGGTACTCTGTGCGTGTCTTCATTTCATCATGATGACCATGCATGTATTCTGTTATGCTTACTTCTGAGTACTTATTCCGCTGCAAGTAGTTCTTCGCTTAGGAATTTCCTCACCGGCAAATTCCTCAGTGAAGAATTCATAAAAATCGCCTATTAAGCCCCCCTCTAGTCGATATAATGCACTTTCAATAATGTTGTTTCCTCATTTTCAAATGTAAAACATTCCTCTCTCTTTCACTCTCAAGTAATCTTTTTTCATTCATTACTATCTTAGCAACTTGCCGAACATTAATATCCTCCAACAACTTAATCTTCATAGCCAGATCCTTATGAATCCCACTCTTCTCAGTCCTCATAGAAACACTCATTTCTTGTCTGCCCAGATTACCATCACCCAATGTATCAATTTTTACACCCAACTCCATGTCTAGCTTTATATTGTGGCAAAGATAGGCTCCCTAAATTAATGGTCTCTGTGTTAGCCTCATCTTCCTCGTTCCTTTTAGCATTTCTAAGGGTATCCACATCAGTCACCTACCACTGAATTTTTAATCTCACTGTTGCCTCTTTTTCCACTACCAGAGTACCATACTTGTTCCACTACCTGAGCAACCTAAAACGCACTCTAAAAACAAGCATCTCTTTTGTATAAATTCAGTTGAGTTGGGAACTTTATGAATATCCCTCACCCCATGCACTGGACCAATAGTAGTCCCCAGCTCACAAGCTCCAAAGAAATGTCTTAAGCAATCTAGTACCTTCCAATCTTAATCAACATAGTGTATCCAGCAAATTGAATTCACTGAGGTTAGTTAACTCTACCAGCTTAGCCATGTTGGGAAATCTCATAGTATAAGCTTTCATGCCTTTTTGTTTGACTCTCCACTACCAAATCCAGTTAAACATCTTGTCGAAGCCCTATAAGAATTGAGGCTCATTAATCTCTCCAGAAGTGATTTCAACCAAAGCCAAATGATTTGCATGCTCAATGTTGTTGTTTTCTTTTGTATTCTGTATCAGAAGGCATCCCAAACCATTAGTAGCAAAGCCTACGTACTTTAAAAAAAAACTATTTTTCCAAAGCCTACATACTTGGCAACTAGTTTGATCTGTTTAACCAACTACAATCTTCACTCAGGTGTGACTGTTTTCCACAAAAAGAACACTTGACATATTTTCTGCAATCTTTATGAACATGTGTAGCTTCTTTACACTCAGAGCAAAACAATCTCTGTCCACCAGCACCTCCTTCACCCTCGGTTTTCTCATCTTCCTCGATCCATCCACTTGACTAAGAATTGGGGCCCACTCATAAATACATACTGAGAATTTCCACTATTACCAGTGCCACCATCATGAGACTCTTCTCTCACACCTTGATTAGTCATCATTAATTCCAGCCATAATGTAAGGCACACAGTTTGGCATAGCCCCCAGTCCCATGAGATGTTGGTGCTGTGAAGAGATCCCTTGACTAGATCCTTCTCCCCCGGCATGAGTAATTTGGGGAAACCACAGTTATTTCATTCCCATATTAGGGATCTGCATAGGTAAATTCCCATTTGCTAACATCCACTAGGTAGGGTTATGTATATGACCTTGTTGGGAATCCCCACTCTGGATTCTATTCAGATTAGCCAGAAGTGGGCCTTGTGCAGTGTTCGTGGCAGCCTGGGTTTTCTATCCTTGAATCTCTCCACTCCCCCCATCATTCAAAACCTTCCCAACCGCCTTCCCATCAAGATCTCTAGCATTTCCCAACATGTTCTTCCTAAAATTGTTTCCATCATAGCTTCCACTACCTCCACCACCAGACCGCTTGTGCTGATTGGTAGCTAAAATTGTCTCTTCCTCATTCCTGCCATCTGGCTCTCACCTGAGCTCCAACCATATCCTATTCCCCCTCCTCTCTCTCTCTCTCAAACCCATAGCTCAAGGGAACAAGGTTCCTCTTCCCAATCAAGGGGGGAAGTCTCGTCTAAATAATCAAAGGAAGGTGAATGCGTATTCCCAAACACCACCACCAAAAGACTACCCATAACAGGGT